>NC_048225.1:20895394-21122915 GCF_002007445.2 Ailuropoda melanoleuca | reverse complement strand
GGTGGCTCCGCCCCCCCAGCTCCCCTCCCCTGAGTCCCGGGTGCCCGGCTCGCGCGGCTCGGTGTGAGGAGAGCGGGGACCCCGCGCCAGCCCGCCCCTGCGTCCCCGCCCCGGCGTGCGAGGCGCCGCGCCCTGCTGCTGCCCTGCTCGGTGCATGGAGGGGCCCGTTCGGATCGCAGCCGCCGCCGCCGTAGCCGCCGCCAGCGCGCGGGGGATGACCTGGGGGTGGCTTTCGGAGCCGGCTGCCGCGCAGGAGGTCCGGGGACCGAGTCTGCCCCGCCAAGAGGTGCGGGGGTGGGCCCGCCGCAGGATCGGAGGGAGGGGTGGTCCGGGGACCCCGGGCTTGGGGGCCACGAGGATCGGGCGCGGGAGGTCCGCGGGAGGGCAGGCCGGCGAGCCCTGGAGGGCGTCGGGGTCCCGGGCTGCGTGCGGGGTCTGGGAAGGGCAGCTGACGGATGCCCAGCGGGGGAGCTCAGACGTTCCGCGTTGTCTGGGACTCTGAGCCACCTCGTGGGAGGAGGCGGGGTGAGGTGTCAGTAGCACGATTAAATCTCTTTGACCATGATCCGCTGGGGCAGGTGAGATCCAGCATAGCCGGGAGTAAGGGGCGCCAGCACGTTTTCCCAAGGGAGCGGGGTCCCTCGCCTCTTTCAACCTCCATCCCGCAGAGCGCCCGTGAGAGACAGTGATTTATGTGTAGGGAGAAGCAAGAGAAATTTCCTGCACAATGTATCTTTCTCTGCCTTCACAGACTCAGTGACTTCCCAGCCCCAGGGAGTGTATTTTTCCTTCTCCTCTGTAAAGCCTTCTGTGGATTGCATTATCATTTGCTAAATACATTACAGCTCGCTATTTATTTCGGTCTGCAGCTTCCAGACCTTTGTTGCTTTCTCTCCACATCTAGGGATTTCAGTAATAAATCACTGAGAGGGATAGATAGACTCTCTCGCCCTTGCCTTCATTGTTCTTCCTAACCCCACCAAATCAGGTGGAAGGCTCTCCAAAAGGAGCTTGTCTCCAGAATGCCTGCCTTTTCTGGTCAGGACTACCAGAGGGTGGCAGGTGCTTTAAGGGCAAGCTGCTTTCCAACTGAGATCTAGAATTTAGGGAACATCATTAACAGAAAGGGAGCCCCTGTGTCCTAACACAAACACTTTGAGAAACAGAAAATTGAACCAAAAACCAGCATGAGTTCATTCTCAGGGCAGTGGCCAGCAAAAATGAAAGAGGCCAGTTCTGTTTCCATGCCTCACAGATACCATTGCCCTCAGACTTCCAGCTGACACTTGGCATACCTAAAGGGCAGTGTCAAGGAGGAAAAGGTGGGGAGGGGAGCTGGAAAATACGTGGGTTTCTTCTCAGTGTAATTCTAAGTATTCTATGACATTTTATAGCTCATTTTAAAAAAGTAGTCTATTTTAGCTGAAAATGGGGGGTTCAACTTTTAGGACAAGATGAAACAAAAAATTTCTGGAAATTTTAAATTAGTGCTTAACTAGAAAGCATTCTTAGGAACCCAGAGAGGCACCAAATACCGTAGTTTCTGTTATGCACATGTTGAAATAAACTGCCTCATACTTTAAGTTATATGAGAAGGATGGAGAAAACCTGTTTCATTTTGCAGAGACGTGCCCTGGGTGTGTACTTGGCAGTGGGTAGAGCAGAAACGTTTATATTTCTATAAAAAACACACAAGTGTATACTGTTTAACTTTCATGCAAAAACTCGGATATATTATTTGGAAATCTGTCTTTGTTTGAATAGTTTAGTCAACCAGGAAAATCAGTTACTAGAGGTACTGTGCTATTGTTTGTGTAGTAACTCACTTGGGATGCTTTGATTGATTGCTATGGTTCTCGTCAACCTCCTCTTCTGTGGAAAGTACTTAAACATCTCTGACTCTCAAGCTGGGAAGTACAGAGAACCCTTAGGACTTGGAGCATACTGATCAAGCTTGTGTAGGTTGGCTTCTAAATCAGTCTTACGCCTTGCCTTCTTCGCAAGAAAGGAATTAAGTTCCCTTTAAGATAGGACTCCCTCCCGCCCCCATCAGCAAGGTATATATAGAGATGGAGGCTTTGTGTGGGAATAGGAACGTTTGTCATGGGGGGGCTCTGCCCTAAAGAGGGCAGGTAAAATTTGTTGGCTAGTGCTCCTGCTTTTCTCTTTTCCACCTTGCCCTTATGCTCTTGTAACTTTCTAGATGATTTCATTTATGAGTTTGTCAAAATATAAGTTGAAGTGAAAATTTTCTTCTCTGAAAATATTTCTTTTGCACAAATTTAGACCAAAAATTGGTGATTATGTCTAATCATATCCTGGGGAAATGATTTCAGGAATTCAACATTATCTTAGTGAAATTAGGCTGGGATAGGAAATTAAAATTAACTAATTGAAAAATTGGTTATTTATAACATGTAATTACATTAGCTATGGCCTTGTAATTAGCATTTACTATGTAGAACAATAGATAAGACAACACATCAGAAGCAGATGAGTTGTCTACCAGGTAGTCTTTCTTTAGATATATGATCTTACTACTTAATAGGAACTAATTAGATTAGACAGAGAATTTGGAGTCTGGTTGCTAAATAGATTGCTTTGAAGGACTTGATTTTATGGTGAGTTTTGATGAGTGCTTTTTTTTTCCCCCCCAGAAGTTTTATTAACTTGGATTGAATTAGAGAATGTTTTATTGTTTTTATTCAAGATTTTATATTGCATGTAAACATTCCATTTATTTATAAACATTCTATTTATAAATTTTTGTTGTGTATATGGCACTAATTCACTTTTAAGAGATGGAGGAGGAGGGCTTTGCTTCTTCTCAGTTAAGATTAAAAGATGATATATGGAATATCTTTTATGTCATTTTAAAAATATTGGATTACAATTAAGTGAAAAACTGGTTTGTTGGTTTTTTTATTTATTTTTTTTAATTTTTTTAATCCTTCAAGTTCTTTGTCATTGTTTGTGCTCTTTCCCCCGTTGTCAGGCTTAAAACATACAGTATCATTGTCATCTGTCCCCTGAATAATGGTCCTGAGGTGATATTATTAATGTGGCTTTTTAAAATCAAACTAATTATACTTGCCTAAAAGAGCCACATGTGTGTGATTCTAGCTGCCTGGTGCCTTTTGAGAGCCCGGGAGACAAGCTAGTGAATAGAGCTGAAAATTCATTCTGTATTTGATTAAATGGAACAGACTTGCTGCTCCTTACCCCAGCAGGGGCTATGAGATCTCTTGATCCCCGAAGCGGCTCCAGGACCCTGGGAATTCCATTAGCGAGCACCTGAGGAATTTCTGCCCTGCAGTGCCTTTTTTGTATGTGTGTATGTGTGTGTGTGCAGAGGGAGTGGAGCTGAGTGGTGATGGGGCGGTGGAGGGAGGGGGGCGGAGAGAGGCTACGTTAGAAGACTCCATATGTTAGCAGATCTAAAATCAAGGCATGACTTAACAGCTTATCTTGTAAGAGAAAAGCCCAACCCGAAGGCAGAGTGCTAGTCAGGACTTTCTTCCAAGCAGGACTGTGTGGGGATGTGTTTTTAGCACTGAACCGAACGCCACTGTAAGTACAGAAAGTCACTTCTCGGCTTTCCCTCCGAAGCACATGCATATACACGTTGCAGCCTTGGTAAGTTTTCTCTTAATGATCTTTTGATAAATAATGTAAAATTGCATTACAGTTTGGCCTTGCCTGGAAGGACTGATGATGTATTGTTCTAATAACTTTTTAAACTGAGAGCAAAATCAGACTTTTATGGGAAGCCAGTTGCTATGCAGAGATGAAATGTTCATTTGAATGGGCATATTTTAGTGTGCTCTTGTGTTTTTATATGATTTTGTTGCATTCTTGTTACCTTAGTATAGAATTTAAATTCATGGAGCGTGTGTGTTTCTTTCCTGTTGTCTTTTTGAGAATTGTGATTTTTAGTATCTTTGAAGGCATTGCTCTGCTGAACTCGCTAGCAGCCACAAGTAAATGAAAATATATCTACCAAAAATATTCTGTTAAATCTTTGGAGCAAAATTTTTGAGAAACCTGAGTGTGTCTTCCTCCCCTGCCCCCCCCCCCGCCCCGCAACAGCTGCCCCAAATAATTTTTGGATACAAACATTTTTCAGGATATTAGTCCAGTTTGGTGTTTGTGTACTTTTCCAGGAGAAGTTGGTCTGAATCTTGGATGGTATCGTTCATTGATTTTCATATTCTGAGAAGAGTTAAAACATGACTGTGAATTCCAGTTCTAATTTTCAACCGATGCAGACTGAATGCTGTAGCTTATTCGATGGTCAATTTGATATATTTTGTTCCTGATTAAAATGATGTCGTGTCACAGTGCTTCCCATCCTACCACCATGTAGTCGTCTCCCAAATTCTCCTCACAATGCAGAGTGTTGGGAAAATAAAGCAGCCTTTTTAGAGACTACGTTTAAGTCTTTCCCACCTTAATCCCGAGTCTCCCTTCTCTGGTTCAGCCACATTGAAAGGACTCTCGAATGAATTGAAGTAAACACTAAAGTCAGCATGCCTGTCTTGGTTCACAGTTGTTCACACTCTTTTGCCGTGTGATTTATTTTGATGGCCAGAGAGCATATAAAAAACTACCGCAAAGTACATTTTGTTCTGCTGCATGTCACTTGGAATGTGAGTGGGGTCTTCAGCTCTGAAGAGCCAGTGATGTGCCTTTCAATCATAGAATGAGGGAGCGGTGAAGTCCCTTGTGTCCGAATTCAGAGGGTAAAGAGCTAGCCACATTATGACTGAATTGAGATACATTCTGCTTTCTGTTCTGTTGCTTACAGCCACACGGTCGGCTTTATTTTTAGATTACCGTACTGCAAACAGAATGAAAAAGTTGACACATGAAGTTTGCTTTTCTGCTACATATTCTTGTTAGAGACCAGCTCACTTTTTTTTTTTTTTTTCATTTATGTGAGCCAGGGCAGTGAGCTTGACTGAAATCTTGGTTTCCTCATCTGTAAAATGGGGGTAACAATAGTATCTCTTACCACGGTTGTGGGGATTCCATGGGATAATGAAAGTAAATGGCTTGGGTATACTAACACGTCTCTGAGGGTTAGCTTCTGTTACTTTTGGTAGCTCTTCCTGTACAAATTAGTCTATTACTTTGATCCAGAGTAGTTTCTTTGAAGTACTAACTAGTAAGGAATTCTCGGAAGTTAGTAATGGTTTGGGTACACGCAGCTGTTATAGCTGTAGTATGCTACCATTTGCTTAATTTTGCAGTTGAACTGAATAGGCACTTGGAAACAATNCCCCAGCAGGGGCTATGAGATCTCTTGATCCCCGAAGCGGCTCCAGGACCCTGGGAATTCCATTAGCGAGCACCTGAGGAATTTCTGCCCTGCAGTGCCTTTTTTGTATGTGTGTATGTGTGTGTGTGCAGAGGGAGTGGAGCTGAGTGGTGATGGGGCGGTGGAGGGAGGGGGGCGGAGAGAGGCTACGTTAGAAGACTCCATATGTTAGCAGATCTAAAATCAAGGCATGACTTAACAGCTTATCTTGTAAGAGAAAAGCCCAACCCGAAGGCAGAGTGCTAGTCAGGACTTTCTTCCAAGCAGGACTGTGTGGGGATGTGTTTTTAGCACTGAACCGAACGCCACTGTAAGTACAGAAAGTCACTTCTCGGCTTTCCCTCCGAAGCACATGCATATACACGTTGCAGCCTTGGTAAGTTTTCTCTTAATGATCTTTTGATAAATAATGTAAAATTGCATTACAGTTTGGCCTTGCCTGGAAGGACTGATGTATTGTTCTAATAACTTTTTAAACTGAGAGCAAAATCAGACTTTTATGGGAAGCCAGTTGCTATGCAGAGATGAAATGCTCATTTGAATGGGCATATTTTAGTGTGCTCTTGTGTTTTTATATGATTTTGTTGCATTCTTGTTACCTTAGTATAGAATTTAAATTCATGGAGCGTGTGTGTTTCTTTCCTGTTGTCTTTTTGAGAATTGTGATTTTTAGTATCTTTGAAGGCATTGCTCTGCTGAACTCGCTAGCAGCCACAAGTAAATGAAAATATATCTACCAAAAATATTCTGTTAAATCTTTGGAGCAAAATTTTTGAGAAACCTGAGTGTGTCGCTGCCCCAAATAATTTTTGGATACAAACATTTTTCAGGATATTAGTCCAGTTTGGTATTTGTGTACTTTTCCAGGAGAAGTTGGTCTGAATCTTGGATGGTATCGTTCATTGATTTTCATATTCTGAGAAGAGTTAAAACATGACTGTGAATTCCAGTTCTAATTTTCAACCGATGCAGACTGAATGCTGTAGCTTATTCGATGGTCAATTTGATATATTTTGTTCCTGATTAAAATGATGTCGTGTCACAGTGCTTCCCATCCTACCACCATGTAGTCGTCTCCCAAATTCTCCTCACAATGCAGAGTGTTGGGAAAATAAAGCAGCCTTTTTAGAGACTACGTTTAAGTCTTTCCCACCTTAATCCCGAGTCTCCCTTCTCTGGTTCAGCCACATTGAAAGGACTCTCGAATGAATTGAAGTAAACACTAAAGTCAGCATGCCTGTCTTGGTTCACAGTTGTTCACACTCTTTTGCCGTGTGATTTATTTTGATGGCCAGAGAGCATATAAAAAACTACCGCAAAGTACATTTTGTTCTGCTGCATGTCACTTGGAATGTGAGTGGGGTCTTCAGCTCTGAAGAGCCAGTGATGTGCCTTTCAATCATAGAATGAGGGAGCGGTGAAGTCCCTTGTGTCCGAATTCAGAGGGTAAAGAGCTAGCCACATTATGACTGAATTGAGATACATTCTGCTTTCTGTTCTGTTGCTTACAGCCACACGGTCGGCTTTATTTTTAGATTACCGTACTGCAAACAGAATGAAAAAGTTGACACATGAAGTTTGCTTTTCTGCTACATATTCTTGTTAGAGACCAGCTCACTTTTTTTTTTTTTTTTCATTTATGTGAGCCAGGGCAGTGAGCTTGACCGAAATCTTGGTTTCCTCATCTGTAAAATGGGGGTAACAATAGTATCTCTTACCACGGTTGTGGGGATTCCATGGGATAATGAAAGTAAATGGCTTGGGTATACTAACACGTCTCTGAGGGTTAGCTTCTGTTACTTTTGGTAGCTCTTCCTGTACAAATTAGTCTATTACTTTGATCCAGAGTAGTTTCTTTGAAGTACTAACTAGTAAGGAATTCTCGGAAGTTAGTAATGGTTTGGGTACACGCAGCTGTTATAGCTGTAGTATGCTACCATTTGCTTAATTTTGCAGTTGAACTGAATAGGCACTTGGAAACAATGTCGCATTTTCTAATTGATTGTATAATATAAGAATGTACATGAGTATACAGTTAATATACACGAAGTGAACAGCTAGGCGAAGTTTTACATATGCACACATGCGTGTTAACTGTTACCCAGATCAGGATCTAGAATATTTCTTTCACCTCGGAAGGCTCCTTGGTGCCCCTTCCCAGACCACCCTGCCTCCCCCAGCAGGCAGTCACTGTTCTTACTAGTCCCACCGTACATTAGTTTGGCCTGCTCTCAAACTATATTTATAAAAACAGATTCATATGGTATATACTCTTTTATATCTGCTTTCTTACACTGCTCATTATGTCTATGAGAGTCATCTATGTTACTGTAGGTGGTAGTAATTTGTGCTTTTTAAATTGTTGCAGCATCTTTGGTGTGTTTTGAAATTTGTAGTAGTTCATTTTTTTGGCACATTGGGTATGTGCCCATTGGGAAAAAAGAAAATAGAACCTCTTCCTAAATTATTTGACAATCAGATCCTCGTGGCTAGCTTACAAAAATTACCATGACCTTATTTTTGTACATAAAATTGGGTGAAGGTAATATAAATACTCTTAGTCACAATTACATTAAGCAAATCCATTGATAACTGTGTTCTTTTGTAGGTGTGTGTGTATTTTTTATTTTTTTTATATAATTTTATTTTTGAGAGAGAGTGTCTGGGGGGGGGAGAGGGGAAGGAGAGAGAGAATCTTAAGCAGCCTCCACACCCAGCTTAGAGCCTGACACGCACGGGGCTTGATCTCACGACCTGAGCTGAAATGAAGAGTTGAATGCTTAACCGACTGAGCCACCTACATGCCCCTTGTGTGTGTGTGTGTGTGTGTGTTTAGAAGGGAAGAAAGAGACCCTCAAAGCAGAGAAGAAGGACCATCTAAGGTAGCTTATATCTCTTGTACTTAGCATTTAATCCATAATCAATACTTGGAAATGTACAGAAAAAACCACTAGCCTGGCATTAGTGTGATACTCTTTCGGAAGAAAGCACAACAGCACAATGTTCTCTTGGAAAACACACCCACAATGGAAGAAAGTGGAGCTAAGATGTTGTTATGTTACAGAAAAATTTTGAAGAACAGGACTGTACCCGCTTCAGGGAGAAGGTTTTGGCTTCTTACTTGCTGTCAGACAATTTCTTTGTCCATGTTGTTGGAATTCCCCAGTGTGCTAAATAAAATTTATTTCACCAAACAGTGAAACGAGAATACGAGGTGATGTCACTGAATTAGAAGGCCGCTTGTTTGTTTCTTAAATTCTGGAGGGGGTCGTGGTTGAGGTAAATAGCTTATATGTCTGTTTTTGGAAATGTTGAGGAAGGATTTTCTGGATCTGCTTGAACACAAGCCACTTCTCTCTCAGGAGATGTTGTATTTTTCAGCTCTTGTAATTTTATGAAATCTTATTATTTCGTACTCCTTGACACAAGGTCATTCTTCACATACAGCCATGTGCAGGGATGGGTTCCCCGGACTCCAGAGAGGCAAGTGGTCCCCTTTTCTTCTTAAATCAGATCAGCAGTGGCCCGGATTTCGGGGGGTGGTGGGGAGAGTTGAAATAGTGATATATGTTTCCTCTTTTGTCCCGTAGGGGTGCTCAAAAGATGCAGATCTTGGTTCAAAAGAAGGAAGAACTGTGACAAATAGGACTGCCTCATGATAGGAGATGCTCTTTTGAGGGGCCATGAGCTCCTATTCCTAGACATTTGCTGAAGACACTGTGGAGGGATCTCTTCCTTGGGTGAGGGATTGAACCACATGACCTCTAACGGCCCTTGCAGTACTAAGACCCCACGAAATGGGGTTTTCTGAAGGAGTGACTCTATACTAACCCATCCATGAGTCATTTTGGAGGGAGAAAAATGTGTTACACGTTTCCAAACGGCCACTGAAGAAATCAGTTTTCTCAAACCAAACCTAGTTTAGAGTTGAGGACTGCCTCTACTTGTCTGCTCTTTTTACTTTAAATATAATTCTTTGTTTATCATTAATAAGTAAATGTCAGCTTTTCTTTCTTACTTGAGAGAAAGTAGGAACTTTTCCAATAGTCTAAGTCTGTAAGTGTCAGACACAGTAATGCTTTACAAGGATAGTATTTGCTACCTTTTTATGGAGGGGCGTATCTGAGAATGTCCTTGAGGCCATCTCCTGGCCCAGTTATTTCTTCACTCTGACAACAAATGTACAGTCAAAATGAATAAATATATATCTTTGCTCTCTGCCTTCTCTCCTCCACCCTACTTTTCTATACTTGAATTTCAAGAGAGAGATAACTCAGGGGGAAACGGCCAATACTAGTGACTTATCCCATCAATAAAACTGTATTTGGGGCATTTTCTGAGGTCCATAGTTATTTAATCCCACCATGTACACATCTTATATCTGTAAATGTATGTTAGTAATGGATATTTAGAATGATTGAAGAGGGTGTAGAATCCTCAATCACCACAAAACAGTATCTTCCCTATTTTATAAAGCAGAAAAGTATAGTAGAGTGAGTTTTTACAGTTTTGTGTTTATGTGCACACATAAACCCTCCATGCCCTCCCTGGCTCTAAGCAGGTCTCTCTCATCTCTTCTCTATTACCGCTACCTTTTACCCCTCTAGTGTTCTTTTTAAAATTTGGGAGACGGATGGGAGGAGATTCAGAATGTGAGACCAAAATAAACCAGTTAAATGTCACATTATTACTGGGATTCATGCATGATGTTTTAACACTTTCATTTTTTTCTTTAAAATTTTTTTTCTTTTTAAAATTTTAAATGGGTGAAGTTTTAAACAATTCTTTATATTTAAAATGTGTATTTTTCTTCCGTGCAACACTTGGTGTCTAGAGAGCTGATGTCAAGTCCTGTCTGTTTTTAGGATACTCAGCATTGCAGGTGTTCTGTTGGAAATATAGGTACTAAAAAGTGCATTCTGGCTTCAGTCTCTTGCCAGGGAAATGCCTGACAGTTACTGGCTTTTTATGGTATCAGAGTAAAAGTAATTAGTATTCTCTATTTTACTAGAATTTGATATCTGTTCAGTGAGTCATTGTACACACTGGCTGGTCGGAGGTAAATTTGGCAAGGGGGACAGATGTTTAATGGATAAAATGCTATTTTATAAGGCCATGAAATTACTGTAATGACATCAGAACTTGGCAACCTCTTTATTCCAATAAAAACAAAAATAGCATCATAAGCTAGGGATAAGACATTTTTCTTGTCCATTTATTTTGGCTTATTTTCATGGTTTTGGCCTCAGGGTGTGTATATAACCAAATAACAACACAGTGAGTAACAGGCAATAAGAATTAGGGAGTGAACATAGTTTCAGCTGAAACGGACATGCTGTTTATCGCTCACCTCTTTAAACTGTTCCTCTCAGTTTGGCAACTAGGAGAGCATGAGGTGGGTACGAGGAATCCTCATCCGCAAAGTGGAGTTAAACTTCATTCTTTGGCTTAATATGACCTCGCTTGCAATGTGTTGGAAAAGTTTGATGATTGGCTTATAAAATCGTCAAGTGACGGTGAATGTCTGAGCATGATTACAAATGTGATAGTACAGTTTTGTAGAAAAGGTGCTATTTAATCCTTTTTATAATCACCCCTAAAATAACATCGTGTTACCAGTTAATTCAGTTTGATTGAATATAGTGTTTTCTCCTGCCTGTTTTACCCTATTCACTCCTGTTGTGAAATTAGATTTTTAGATGTTACCATGATTTTTTAATTTAATTTAATTTTATTTAATTTTTTAAAAAGATTTTATTTATTTATTTGACAGAGAGAGAGACAGCCAGAGAGAGAGGGAACACAAGCAGGGGAAGTGGGAGAGGAAGAAGCAGGCTCCCAGCGGAGGAACCTGATGTGGGACTTGATCCCAGAACGCTGGGATCACACCCTGAGCCAAAGGCAGACGCTTAACGACTGAGCCACCCAGGCGCCCCAACCATGATTTTTTTAAAAAGATTTATTTATTTGAGAGAGAGAGAGAGAGATTGGGCGGGGTGGCCAGAGAGAGAGGGAGAAGCAGACTTACACTGAGTGCATAGCCCATGAAGGATTCAGTCGCAGGACCCTCAGATCAGGACCTGAGCTGAAACCAAGAGGTGGACACTTAAGCAGACATGCCACCCAGATGCCCCAGATGTTACCATGATTTCATGACAGCTCATATACCAGGATTTCAGTTTGGTGTCCAGGCATCTCAGCAGTANGATTGGGCAGGGTGGCCAGAGAGGGAGGGAGAGGGAGAAGCAGACTTACACTGAGTGCAGAGCCCATGAAGGATTCAGTCGCAGGACCCTGAGATCAGGACCTGAGCTGAAACCAAGAGGTGGACACTTAACCAGACATGCCACCCAGGTGCCGCAGATGTTACCATGATTTCATGACAGCTCATATACCAGGATTTCAGTTTGGTGTCCAGGCATCTCAGCAGTAGGTCCAGTAGATCCAGACATTACTAAATATTAAGAAGACACTTTCATTGTTCTTGATAATCATTAAACACTTGAGTAGAACCATACTAAAATCTGGCTATTACGTGCTGTCCGTGATTTACCTTGTGGGTTCATCTTACTGTGATCACCTTTTTAAACAAGCTCATTTTGTTTCTTCCATTAAAACTTGGCTGTTCATTAAATCCGAAATGGAATTACGGGTGTAGTTTTACAGTAAGGAGGATTGTAGTTCTGATGGGTTAAAGTATGTTTCAAAACTAATTTTTTTAAAAGATTTCTTTATTTATTTGAGAGAGAGAGCACAGAAGGAGAGGGAGAAACAGCCTTCCCACTGAGCAGGGAGCCGATTTTCTTTTTTTATGGTCATATTTTCTTTTTTTATGGTCAAATCCTTTTTGAGATTAAAATAAAAAAATCAGAGTTCTACCCTGAATTTCTGATTCCGAGCTCTAGTCATCGTGTTTTAGATTTGTATTTTAGTTGGATTTCTCTTTTAAAAGAAATCATTTTTTGTTTTGTTTTGTCATGTAGACCTATATAGGTCTTTCATATAATTTTCATTATACGTTTTAGAGCTAATTTTTTTTTAATCCCGTGGCTAACTAAAGCCCATGTTGAGTCATTATAAGATGGGTTGTTAACTGTGGTCTCCTGTTAGGCTAGCAAACACAGTAGTCATTATTTGTTACTTCTTTTGTGTTTGAGGATGCATTTTAAAGGAGCTATTGTCATAGTTGTTAGGTCTTAAAATAATTTCAGATTTGTTACTATGACAGCAGCCACAGTGGGGTTTTTAATCATACAGTCCAGCTTGTGCGGAGATTCATATCAGTGTTCTGTGGCATCAAATAAATTTTAGCCCTGGGATTTGACTACATACATCTTACTGTTGTCAGTAGGGGTTCTTGCAGCCAGCTCCCAAAGTGGGTGTCTCAGTGCGACCCTTCCAAATCTGGGCTGTATCCCACCCCACATGAAAATAACATAAATGTTTTAAAGAGAACTTGTCAGTGCTTTACTTATTTTGGGATCTTTGAGATAGGAGGTAATCAGGGGAAAGATAAGGAAATGATTAACCCTGTAGGACAAAGATCACGTGCGTGTTTTCTTAGCTAGCTGTACGTAGGTACAGAATACTTAATTAGTTGTGATCACAGATGTCAGCTGGTCATGGAATCAAGTCAACGGGCACCACCTATCAAACAAACTCCCGAGGCTTTCAACACACTAGAAAGAGAAGCTGAGTTTTGAGTTTTTCATTCATTTCTGCAATTAAGGCTTTTTCCCCCTTCATGCTGAAATGTGAGTTTTCTGGCAAAAAATCCTTCCACTTGACATTTAGTAGGCAAATGAAGGGTTTACTTGTAAAAGTTCCTTCTAATTCACTGAGAAATGCTAACCTCTTTAGTGTCTGATTTACCTGGAGTGAATGTACGGCCCGTATACCAGGGCACTTGTACAGTAAGGAACGTGGCGACAAAGGACTGGCATATTGCTTTTGCAGACTGGGACCCTTGTCTGTTTGGGTGCCCTGCAGACGTACAAGAATGGTGCCTCCAAAGAAAGGACTGGGAAAGCAAAGGACTGTCCCGTGTGGTGTTGCATGCACAGGAGGGTGTCAGTGGAACTGTCACACGCCCCTGTTCACTTAGCTCCTTGCAGAGGAGTGGCCCGTTCCAACAATTACTGCTCCTGTCGCGTGGTTCTTTTTATTCCATACACAGAATAATTTTCTCCTGTTTCTGATGATGATCATTTCTTAAATAACTTATAGCCCTTTGTACTTTGCAGAGTGTTTTACAGATTTGGTGTGTGTTTACTCTTCTGCTCAAATATATGAGGCAGTAAAATTTTCATGAGAATGGAAACCATGAAGACAATACCTGATTGAGCATGACTATCAGATACAAGAGTTTTAACGTAGCTCAAAGTTAGATGGTCTTTAAAATCTCTCGAATGTTGGGAAAGGAGGTCCTTTGAAACTGTAGTCTTTCTTCTTAAGCTTAAAGTAGGTTATAATTGCACACTTGTCTGTGCTTAGGAATAGAGTAAAATACTTCTAAATTGGTTATCTTTTTTCTCTTTGACATTTCTAAACCACAGACTCTGCATTATACGTTCCCTTGACCTAAGGGAAGTTACGGAAGTGAATTTTGCCTAAGGTAAAATTGATTCCCTGGTGTCTTGGATTTTCAAACTCTTTCCTTTACAGAGGTCACTTTATTTTTATTTCGAGTGCAGAGATCCTTGCTTTCTAGCACATTTCTTTAGAACAGGTACTTGGGTGCTTAAAAATTCCATAATGGAATGTCCCAGCTGAAAATGAAGTTTGAAAGCCCTTTCCAATTCTGGGTAAGTAAGCAAAATAGCAAAGGGGGCTTTTTGGAAAAAAATGTCATTTTATATTTGTGTCTTTGATTATGGAATGAATATAAAATCTAAATTGATATGCTCTTTCTCTTACCAGTTGTTTCATGATACCCCTGTATCCAAAACATGACGGGCGCTATCGAGGCATAATTTGGTTTTTCATTTCTTGGATATGTAGGAAAATGAATTCAAGCTTTGCGGTTTTAAGCGAGCCTTTTAATGTTGCTTTGGTCGGTTAGTTATTTCCCTTTCGTTTTGTATCGCTGTATCATGTTGGCTAAAACAATGTTAAGGCTAAAGCATTTAGTGACAGCCAATTTGTGTCATTTCGGTGAAAATCAAACCCGTTGTTAACTATTTAATGAAATGGTTTAAAAATGGTTTTGATGACCAGATTGAGAAGGAAAGGAAGAAACGTAGATATTCTTAAAGGCAAATCTTGCCCCTCCTCCTTCATTGGAGTGAAGAGTGAGTTGTAATACCAACAGAGACCAGCTCCCAGTAAGAGGTGTGAGGCTGTTTATTTTCACTCTGGAGATGTATATACTACAGAAGGGAAACTCTGGCCTTGCTTAACCTAAGCAAGTCATTACTTATCTGCGATCTGGCAAGCAACTTGATTAAAGTTGACAGAGCTCATATAATATCAGAACCAGGCCCTCTTAATGATTGATGAAGCTTGTCTGTAACTCGTTTTTTTTTTTTTTAAAGGAGAAAAACTGAACAAGAATGAATACTTGTTCAGCTCTCTAATTACCAAGTATAAGCCAAGTCCATAATGTAGTTTTGTCTCTAGTGATTAATACGTATTAATTTGTATGTTGTTTTTTAGGTAATGATTAAGTGGCTTCAAAATAATAATTTTATGTCGGCAGGTTAATTTGGCTTTTACATGATTAAATTCTTGAAGTTTTAGAGTTCCTGCCTCATGCTTTTAACATCTTTTAAACGTGGTTTTCTTTGATGTTTCTTTGATATTCCTTAGCGGAAGTTATAACCAATAAAGAATTTTCCTCTTTGTTGTCTTATGAAATTGACTTATTTGGAAAAGTCTTCGGCTTTAATTTTAATTTTTTCGACCCCTTCCTCTCTAACTGTATGAAAATGGTTTGGACAATTGTCATAGCATATTTAGGCCATGGACTCTTGGTGGCTCATTTCTTTGCTGCGCTTTCTTATTCTCATTCCCAACAGATTGATAGTGTGACTTGAAAGTGCCCAATGTTCTTGCGATGCATTAAACTAGGATTCTACATATGGTGCTGAGCCCAACTAATGAAGACCATTGTTCCTTGTCATTCATATGCTGCCTAGTAGACAGTCAGTATAGGACTGGCAGACACCTCCCCCGCCCTTACACCTTGTTTTAAGTAAACTTAGCATGTGCAATTTCCGGATTAATGAAACAGTTGAATTGAGGGTGAGTTAGTTTTCTGTAAATGGAATTTTCTTAACCTGGGAACTGTCAGGCATTGTATCGTAAGGGTTTGGACGGGGGTAAGCTCAGGAGTGTGAGTACCTGGTGTCAAAGCCAGATTCCACTGTAGACTCGTGACATAGCCTCCCTGTGCTTTAATTTCTTCACCTGCATGACGGGAATGAATGAGAGCCCATCAGGCTCTTGGGCTCTCTCATTTAGTGTTCGGACAGTGTGGTCAGTGTGTGGTCAGTGCTCCTGGAGGGTGAGAGTTGCTGCTCTGATTGTTAGAATTGCTGTCTTTGAGGTGGGGGTTTGTATTCACAAAATAGGATGTTATTTGTGACATCGCTGAATTAGACTGTCAAATCGAAATCAAATGAGTGGGGGTTAAGCTCTGGGGAGCTACAGATGTGGGAATAAGCTAGAATTGATGATATGTTTCTGGTTTTGGAATGGCTAGAACCTGGCGCAAAGCGAAGAGAGCTGGTAGGTGAGTGCTATGAGCGTTAACGGGGAACTTTTGGGTAAATTTCTCTGAATCTCCAAATAACTGCACACTGTTTGACTTTTTGGGCCTGAATCTTCAGTTTTTTGACTTTGAGATCTCCCCTTTCTCCTTCCTATCTCCCCAAACTCAATATAAACATATCAGTTGAATACCAGGAAAATAAAAATCACTTTGTGAGAGATGTACTTCATACTTACCTTACTGACATGTTCTTAGAAGCAAGGGCTACCTGTTCTTGGAACCCTTTGCTAACTTTTCTCTTGATAATTTCTCCAACAAGTGTTGTCTATGGGAAATCCCAGTGCTGTCTAGAACTCTTATATGTATACTCAGTGAGCTTGAATCTTACATCCCTTTAAATTTCTTTTCTTTTGAGCTTACCTATGGTCAGCACAGATAGACCCTTCACTGGGATTGGTAGCATTAACGACCACCAGTAAAGTGCCATTTCCAAGTTGTTTCCAGAAAAGAAATAGGATAGGCATGGGATCATCAGATGCAAATATTTGACTTGGAGATGGGCCAGTTATGCACGCTATTGCCAGCCCCACCCGGCAACTCCCCTATTTTATTTCTAGCTATTGCCCTCAAGTGACTGCCGAAGACGGAGGGTTAGCAGTGAAGGGGGATCCAAAGAATTGCAGGAGTTGTGGAATCAGTTAAGTGTTGAGAATTCCATCTGTTTCTTCTACCCCACAGGTTGGCCTCATTATTGGATTTTTATCACTGGAATCCAGGTTTTCAAGGAAGCACAGTAATTTTTGTAGTGATAACTGAATGTGTTTGCAGGAGAAAACGTTGAGCCACAACTCTGCAAATGTGCAGGCGTTAAGATATTCCTTCTGGGGCCTATAACGTAGAGGATAAAGCTTGATTGTATTGCATTTATAGAGTTTTCTTAGGGTAGTGGTCTTGGTGGCCATGGAGGTAGGTAGCATTTATAGGATTCTTTTAACTGTTTTGATTTGGGGGACTGTGAATCTTATGTTTTGAAACTATAATTCTTGTCCTATTCGCCACCCCCACTCTCAGCTCAGCTTGGTGGGGATGTGTGTGATCAAGGAAATAGCTGTGTGTTTGATTAGTTAACAGAGTGTCTTAACTGAGATGATAATGGCTTGTATTTTGCTAAAAAGGGGTTAGCACTCAAACTTGGATAACGTATGACTTTTTCAAAGGGAAAAATTCTTGTAAACTAATGTTTAAATTATTTTTATTTTATTACTTTAAAATTATTAAAGTATTAAATTATTAAATTTAATTATATTTATTAAATTATTTTATTACTAATCTCTTAATTATAAACAAAATAAACTAGATGCAAAATTCTTATAAAACTAAAATTCACAAAATAAATACATAACCACAATTGAAACATTTAAAATTCTTAAAAAATTTTTAGATTATCAGTATTGTTTAATAGTAGAGAGATACGCTTATTTTATATTTCACTTGCCTATTTGATTTGGTTCTTTTGATTTGAAGCACATTAATATTTTTCTTTTTTTAATAATGACTTTGTTTTTAACTACCAGCCCAATATTTTGTGGACCATCACTTTGAAAGTGCCTTGTTGTGTATAGTACTGGGAACTCTCAAACCCACTGAATGAAATGTATGGGTGTGTTAATACTTACTTATTGTTGATGAACCAGAGTAATATGTGATCTTCGTAATAAGTGTTTCATAATGTTGTATAAGGCTGTTTGCTACATCACATGCTTTTCAAGTTTGTCACACTTACGCTGCCATGAGCTAGAAGATAATTCACATCTGCTTTTCTTCTTACCAATTCCAAAACTTTCTTTGTCCCCTGTATCCTGTAACATCACTTGACCTTCACATGTCATAGACATAATCCAAAAACAAATGCCAGTTGGGCACTGATATTCACTGTCTGGCTGATGACCCACAGTAACTTACGGTAACTGAGATTCAGCAGTACAGAAACAGGGAAATTTATAAAAAATAATTTTCATGCCTCCAACAGCCTGTCTACAGATTAAAATGGAGAAAGAGAGCTAAAACCTGGTAGGTTTGAGAATCCCTCTGGAATGAGAAGTGGCTATGGACATGAAAACAGATTTGTACTTAAGGCCTTTCTTTTATTCAGGAAGCTGTGTGTAGAAAGGGGTAAGTGTAGGCCTGGGAGTGCCCTGGGTTCAGATATTACCCCTGCCATTTATTAGCTGTAGAATCCTGGGCAGGCTGTCAGAGCTTTCTTTACTGTTACCTCATTTGTAAAACGGAAACAATACCTATCTTTAGGATTGTTGTGAAGATTGGTAATAATGTACGTAAAATCTTTCACCCGTAAACTTAATAAATGGTAGTTGTTGTTATTCTTTGGAATAATTAATCTCATAAGACAGATGTTTGATAAGATGTACAAATAGATAGATGTGTTTCCACACAAACCAATTATTCCCTGCATAGTGGAAGCAAGAAGCAAGGGTGGTGTAGAGTATCAGAATTATTTGGCAAGGTTTTTCATGCTGAGGAGCCCTGCCTCTTTACATCATTTCCAAGGGACCCACCATTACCCCTGGCAATGGGTCATTGCTCTTTGGTGCTGGGGCAGATAGATGACAGATCTACTGACTGAAACATTTGAGTCTTTCTCTGGGAGCTCTGATTTAAATACTTGTACGATCTTTTAAAATCTATAAAGATTTATAAAGGTGAACTTATTTATTTATACAAATAAATTAGCAAGTTGATTTGTCTGATGTTGACAGGGAGTCCACCTCATGTGTATGTGTAAGTTAGCATTGTGGCATTTGGTTTAAAAAATGTGCTTGTTTTCCTTAGATATTTATTTACCAAATTCAGGACTGTAAAAAGTGTTACCAAGAGGTGGGACAGATTGACTTGATAGTTTTTTTGTTTTTGTTTTTTTGGGGGGGTCAGCAAAGCAAGGTTTATTGAGCAACAACAAAGGGATAGTGCAAAGCTCCCAAGGAGGGAGGGGACCCGAGAGGGTTGCCCTTGATAGTTTTAAGAACATTTATAAAATTATTTGTGGTTTGACCCAGTTAACTTGGCCAGTACTCTTTAAGTATATTTGAAATTCCTCCTTGAGAGTTATCTTTCTAAATTTAATAATGCTTTGTGTGGTAGGATTTTGTTTACATGATCTTGACCTTAGAAAAATTCATATCACATTGCAGGAGACATGACTGTGTACAATGAAAACCCTGATATTTTAGTCTGTAATGCCAGTCTCTGTCATAAGTCTATGAAGAGTCTGTCGTTTAAGCCACAAATCCTTACAACAGTCGTAAGAGCAGAGACTTCCATTTACCCACTGTTGGTCCTATGCTTTTAGAACTTCCAACATGATGATGAATGCTTTTCAGCCCCCACTGGTCATTTCTGTGTGAGCAAAGTAAGGGTGCTTCTGCTGTTGTATGAGGATCCTTTTCTATTCAGGTTTAAAAGGACTTTTTGATAACGTCTGTTATTTAAACTCTTCTCTTTTCCTGTGGCTTTTGGGTAATGCATCATGCACTTTGTTAGTCATTCGGCTCAAGTACTTTTTTTTTTTTTTTTTTAAGATTTTATTTCTTTGTTTGACAGCCAGCCAGCAAGAGAGGGAACACAAGCAGGGAGGGTGGGAGAGGAGGAAGCAGGCTTCCAGCGGAGCAGGGAGCCCAATGTGGGGCTCGATCCCAGGACTCTGGGATCATGCCCTGAGCCGAAGGCAGATGCTTAACGACTGAGCCACCCAGGCGCCCCTCAAGTACCTATTAAATTATATAGCACATAGCTATTAGTTATTGGTTTTTAAAAATTTACATAATAAAACATAAGTGAATATGGGAGTTGGCTTCCATCTAAGAACAAATGAGCTCTTTAAACAGGTCATAGACCTTTAGTGCTGATTCGTTTAAATTGCTGCTTAGTAATGTGGGACCATTCTCATATTATCTCTTTTGGCGTACTAGAATGTTTTTAAGCATATTACATTAGTCATTTGTGAAATAACTTCGTAATTCCTGGGAAACATTACTGGGTTTCTCTCAATGTGCGTTTATTCCTTTATCAGCATTTACTCAGCATTCATTTTGTGCAAGAAACTTCCTAGGTGTTGGGTAGACAGTGGTGAACAAAATATACATGGTTTGTTTCCTTCGTGGAATGGACAAACCAGTCGTCAGTCCAAGTCTGGTGGGATTTTTCTGCATTTATGGGACTAGTAAATCTCTAGCCTCGTTCTTTTTTTCCCACCGTAGGGAGAGTCAGATGAACTCAAATTCTGCACTTTCTCTTCCAGGACTCCTCCTTGGCTGTAATTTTGACCCAGGGGAAGTCAGACTAAAATGAAAATCAGAGCCATTCCTGAAGAAGGAGAAACGTTTTAAAGCGTGAAGTTTTAGAGTGGCGTGTGGAGAGAGTCATGGGAATTTTTTTAGTGGGGTGACTGTGTCAGTTTCCTGCCTCTGAAATACCAGTTTCCCAGTAAGGTCTGCAAGTTCGGCCTATGTTGGAGGGGAGTGTTACTATGGAAGCGTAGGGACGACAGTCTAGGACCAGTTGGGTATCTTTGAGTGGCAGAAACCTGTCAATACCAAGGAGATTAAAAATGCTGCTTTAGGGACATTCATTGGTTGACATTTAAGATGAAAAGCTACAGGGTGTCTGTGTTTAATGGTCCATTAGGGGGCGCGTGATTTAGCCTCTTTTGAAGCCAAATGTATTGAGTTGTTATGGTATATATGTGTGTAATATATATTAATATATAATTATAGCATATCATTATATAATTGTGTATAATATATGACACATGATAATATATAATATACATAATATATGCACATAATATATATCCAAATGTATAATATGCAATATGTATTATATTACATAATATTAAACATACCGATTCAAGACAGTGAAAACTTCGATCTATTGACTAGGTGTTTCTCAACATTGATCTTCAAAGCAGCATAGTTTATAATGAAGATTTTATATTTGGAGTAAAATGAGGAACAACCAACCAAAGGACGTGCAGTCATTGATTCCTAAAGCCAAATTTAGTCTGAAAGTGTTTCGCCTACCTATTTGTTCTGTTCTAATGAGACAGGGACAGATGACAGTTTTCAATTTTTTTTTTAAAAAGTATTCTTACTTGGCAAACTGCTGGCAAGCTTACGTGGGACATGCAGGTGTTTTGCTTTATTTTTCGGTGTTCCTGGTTATTGACATTTTCGGTGTTCCTGGTTATTGACATCCAGATGTCTGGGAACCACTGCTGTAGATTAAATCTAGCAAATTCTCAGGATGCCGTTGTCCATCCTGGGATATGGCTTCTTTGCGGTTTCTCATGCTAGCTGTGTGTCCATCTGTGAGATTTATGCCCAAGTGTTGATGATGCATCATTATCAAGAAGGGTTCTCTTCCTTGCACAGCCTCAAGTGGGCTTTTCATCCTTCTCCAGCACAAATGGAAATGCTTCACTTAGTGTTAAGTGCACCTTCATTGTTCCAGGTGCTGAGGTCAGGAGGCAAGCACCTAAAAAGTCTCTCTATATAAAGGCTGCTTTTTAGATGTTTTATTAGGACTGCTGTTGGTTATTTTAATTAGTAGTATGTTTTATGTGCACCCTGAGGCTGTTCAAGCAAAGAATGTAATTCAAATAAACAAAATAATATCTGATGTTTTGGAACACCCGCACCTGCCATCTGGACCTCTGCTCTTAAGGTATACTTACTTAGGTTGTCAGGGAAGCTAGGAAGAGAAAAAGGAGATGATTATGTAGGGTGGTGAAATGTTTTAAACGTAAATTCTTGGAAAGCTTGATAACCAAGTTTTTAGCTTGGTAATGCCATTTTCTTCATAAGCAGTGGTTCCTTTTTTAAGATAAATACTGAGTTTTCATGAGAAGACCTATCTTTTCTGTTGTTTTGCACGTTGCTCACGTCTTGCTGTGTTTCCGGGGTCCCGTGAGTACCTTAGAGATAATTTGACTGTAAAATGCTGGAAAACGCTTGACTGTAAAATGAATAAACGCTTTCATGGTGCAAGTTTGCTAGGGTAATTTCTCCAGTTTTTGTGGGTCTTTTTTTTTTTTTTTTTACTTGGATATAAAGTAAAGGGGCCGCCCCTCCAAGTTTTTACAATGAAATTGTAAACTAGTCTCTGACTTTTTTTTTCTCTTTTCAACTTGGCTTTTTTTTTTTTTTTTTGAGTTAACACATATACTTTCTTTTCTGTTTGCAAACTGAAGTTGAACTCTATGCTTTTGACTTAATTCTGAGAGCTGAAATGGTGTTGATCTTGGATACCTTTGCTGGATTTTCCTGCCATTCCTTCTTTCATTAAGTGCGGTCCTTTTTGGAGTTTGCCAGAGATGAGGCAAAACTTGTGTAAGAGGTGCCCCTGAGCTTTTAAGTGTTTTGTTTTGTTTTTTCACCTAAACACAGCACTTGTAAAATGTTTGTCATAAAGCTGGAAAAAATCACGGAGTTTTTTTTCCTCCCTTAGAGGCAGTACCTAAGCCACACTAAATTAGTAAATGTTTTACGTGACTGACATTCTCTAGGAAAAAGAAATGTATCCATTTAGACCACTAACTTATTTTTTAAAAAATATGTTTAACATATAGTTATTAAAATATATTTAAAGATTTTGTAACATTTTAAAAAAATACTGTTTTTAAAGGGAGGGCATCTGCCACTTTTTGAAACATTTTTATGCCTCAAAAATATTTTTAAATACTATTGTTTATATGTAATCCAAGAGTTAAAGATGTCAGAGACTTAGGAAATGAGATCATGGTGTCTCTATTGTCTGTTCTTCTTCATCGCCCCCCGCCCTTCTTTTTTTCCCCAGCTACGTTGACTATAAGTACACACGACATTTTCTTTGTGTAAATGAACGAGAAACTGCTTTTTTGTGTTTTTTAGGCTGCAGATTCCAACTGTACTTATAATTTGGCTTAGAAAATGGGTCTAAAAAAGAGATCTCAGAATATTAAGCTAAGGATACAACCCACAGCACTCTTTTTTCCCCCAAAGATTGTATTTATTTATTTGTCAGAGAGAGAGTGTGTGTGTGCACAAGCAGGGGGAGCGGCAGGCAGAGGGAGAGGGAGAAGCAGTCTCCCCGCTGAGCAGGGAGTCCAATGCGGGACTCGATCCTGGGACCCTGGGATCATGACCTGAGCTTAAGGCAGCCGCTTAACCGACTGAGCTACCCAGGCACCCCAGCCCACAGCACTCTTAAAATTCCAAGACCCACATTAATTATGTCATTATGTAAAGAATGAACCTACTGTAATGCTCCTGTAAATCTCACCAAAAAAACAGAACAAGACGAAAACCTCCTCATGTTGTTCATAGAAGCCGATGATGACAGGTCTTTCCAAGAAGAGTCCTGCTACTAGGGTATGTAATGTGGCAACATACAAAGTGTATTCGGCAGATGGAAGGTGTGACTAGTGTTGTATACATAGGAGATGTTGAGTATAGTGTAATATAAAAGATTTTAAGAAATATGCCAGAACTTACCTATCTAAGTCAGAGTCTGTAAGCTGTGTACTCAATCGCACATTGCTGTTACTGTGCCAAGAAATTTGGAGCTCTTTGGGAATTATCTTTACTGGTTATAGCACTGTAAGAAAATTCTTGGTGTCTTTAATTTGTTGGGAAATAGCCATTAATGAATAAATTGGTTGATAACGTTGGAGTTAAGACATTGTAGTGTTGGGGGCACCTGGGTGGCTCAGTCGGTTAAATGTCTGCCTTCAGCTCAGGTCATGATCCCATGGTCCTGGGTTCGAGTCCCGCATTGGACTCCCTGCTCAGCGGGGAGCCTGCTTCTCCCTTTTCCTCTGCTTGTGTTCTCTCTCTCTCTCTCTCAAATAAATAAATAAAATCTTAAAGAAAAGAAAGATGCTGTGGTGTTAAAAATCAGGTATAATCATAAGAACATAATAAGAATCAGGTTTATACATTAACACTGAAAATCATTAACAAAGGAATTTCAGAGAAGTTTTGCACCGAGGAGTTATCAATGGAATAAGTTTTTGTGTCTTCCAAGTTGGGCCAGTTGGCTGTGGTTTCCCCAGTAGCGTACCTGGTGCATGCATGTGTGTGCGTGCGTGCGTGTGTTTGTGTCTTGGGTGTCAGCGTGTCCTTGAATGGTCTTGACCGTCCTGTTTGCTGTCGCCTCCCATAATGTCAGAATGCAGCCACTGCTCTGAAGGCATACGCAGCCTAGCAGAGTTGTTCGGCAAGCTCTGCTTCATTTCTGGAAGACCGTCTGGACCTAACGCTAGCACTGCTTCCTTGGCTCTCCCGGTTGGATTAGAATGACCCGCGATATTGTGCTGTGTTTGCAAAGATCCCGTGATCTTGATTTCTCTATTTTCTCGTTCATCAGGGCATTGTTTCTTGATCATTTCTTTGGCTCTCAGTGCCTAGCAGAGTTTTCTGGGGTGCAGGTTTTCTTCCTACAGGCCAGTGTGTATTTTTACATATCTATAGACTTAACAGTCCATTTGAGGTGATTAGGTACTATGTGGTAATCTGTGATTGACTTGTATGTCCATTTATGAATGTGCATGAGGAGTCCCGTTATCCGGGCACAGCCTCCCTTCCATGGCGCTGTGAGAGCGGTGATGAACCTTTGTGTGACCTAATTCCCATCACCAGTTGAACAAAGCAGAGGCGCCTAAGAAATCTAGATTCCTTCAGTGATTTTATGCAGCCATGGTTGAAGGTGGAATGAGGTCCTTGGAAACCAGGGTCACTGTGTCCCAGGTCTCTAGGAAGCTTCCAGCTCAGCAGGTGGCAGAATATAAAAGTCACTGTGATGCGAGTCCCGTGCTCAGCCAGCATTGACTCAAGTTTATTTGCAGTGTGCACATTTTTTCTTATTTTGCTTTTTCCTAAATGTTTGACTGTATACATTAGAATCCATTTCATGGAAATGAGTTTCTCCTTGAGGTTTTATTTCCTTGTTATTAAAATGAAATCTAACCAAACCCCAAGAGGGCGAGTCTTTCGGAACAGCCAGGGAGAAATTTGTTTCATTTGGTAAGGTCTCAGCAATGCGCTGAACATAATAACAACTATATTAAATTTATTACCTAACACTTATCTAGAGCCCCTTTTTAAAATATTTTCGTATTCCTTCTCATCCTTCATCAAAAAAAGTTAGCCAAATGTCTGTCTGGGTCTTTGTAAGATCAGTCTGTTCAAGTTTAACTAGTTCTTAGCAAACTTAAAAACTTCTGCTCTTAGCTGGCTTTTGTTTCATGGTTACCAAAACCCTGGGGTTTTTTTTTTCCCCCGGGAAGCCAATTCTAGTGGCAACCTTGAAAAATCTACCGAGTGTTGATTTGTGGCAAGTGCTGACTCTTTGGTGTCTGCAAAATGGTCCTCTTGAAACTTGCTGTATTTTGTCTTTTTAATAATCTCTGCCGAGTCACTGTGTAGAATTTCGCTGTTTGTCTATTTGTAATGCTCCCGTACAACCCGCGGTGGATGCCAGAATTATCTTATCTCCATGATTTTTGGTTTCCTGTGTTCTAGAAGCAGGAAGAAATAGTCTCTTTGAAAGACAGTGGAACAGGAACACTTGACTTTTTTTTTTTTTTTTTTTTTTAGATGCATAAATATTGTGAATAGAACCTAACTCCATACTTAGACCCCTTCTCTTTTGGTGTGTAATTAGGACCACACTGACTCCTCTGGCCCCTCACTGTTGCCTCTTTCTGCTGGTGACCTCTGACCCCAGTGACCTTTCCTGGGGTTAGTCCTCGGCCCTTTTCATTGTGTTGGAGCCGAAGTGGCTCATGTGGAGTTGATTATTTCTTTGCTCATTTGGCCTTTTTGGTGCCATAACTCCCTAGTCACTTCCATTTTCTTCCTCTGCTCCTGACGGTCCACAGTGAAAGGACATGCTTGTGCAGCAGCAGGGTCAGCTCGTGTGCTTGGCTGACTCGACTGAGACCTGGGGGCCGCGGGGGCAGGGTCGTGAGGTCTGTAGGTGTGCACGGTTTTTAAGGAGTCGCTCTGAGTGAGGGTGCGATCGTTGTGTGCTCATCAAATGCGCCCTCTGTAGGGCTGCGTTTCATATGATGGGCCTGAGTTCTGGTGAGGAGAGACTGGTCCAAGTTCCAGGTGTGGACCTGGCTGTTTGATGTCCTACCAGCTCTCCATTTAGAAGATTTAGACGTTCCTCCCACTGCCTCCGAGCTACTTGGCAGGTCAGAGCATGCGCGGTTGTCAATTGCACATCACCGCCCTAAGGCATTCTTTCATTTCTGAAAGGAGAATCACCCCCCTCCGTAGATTAACGTGCTAGAGGGTGTCTTTGTAGCAGCTGGACTCATGATGGCACTTTGCTGCTTTTCCTCACCCTCCTCCTGCCCGTACCCACTCCTGCAGTGAAATCACTGAAAGATATGTGCCAGCTGTTGCGCTCGTTTTCTGAGTGTGGGGAGTGGTGTGGATCAAAGGCTCGAGTGATCACGAGGGAGTCAACAGGGAAGGAATGTGTCCGATGACCTTAAACTGCGTGTTCTCTGCAACTGAGGAATTATCGAACTCTCCATCTGAAACTAATGACGTTCTCTGTGTTGGCTAATTGAATTTAAGAAAAAAAAAGGTAGATGCGTATGAAACTCAGTGACATTTTGAAACTTATTTTTAAGAAATCTGAGGGCTCATCCCTGGTTCATCCCCCTTTTCTTTTTTGTTTTAAAAGTTTTTATTAATGGTATTGATCATGTGGATTATTTTGAATGAGGCGTTGCCACGCCTTCCAATGCGGTGGATTTTTTTAGGGTCCTCCCTTCCTCAGAAGGGAGCAACAGTTTTGTCCGTCTGTTATTGTCCCCTGAAAGCTCTAAAGAACTTCAGGCTTCTTTCTGCTCTCCTCCTCGATCTCTTTCTTAGAGTTCCCCTTATGGCCAACTCAACTCATTCTCTCTGAGCCTTAAGGGACACACTCCCCATTCCCTGCTGCCATCAGCACTGCGACGACAAGCCATGGAAAGCCCTGCTGTTTCTCGTGTATTTCCTGCACGTCATGCACTCACTCGTCCAAGTAGAAATCTGGACAGCAGCCTTGTTCCTTTATTTGAGGTCAGAGCAGTGGGGAGACAGAAGTGGACGGTGATATATTCCAAAGACGTCTAAGAGATTGTTTCTTTCCCAGTCCAGATCATTCACTATCCCAAGTCCTATCAGTGCCACCTTTTAAGAACACCTGGTAAATATGTCCATGTCTTTAAAAATTTTTTGTAATCTTTCAAGTCTATCCTCTGCTATTTCTCTAGTACAGGCGCACATCCTCTTTCCCCGGCCTTCTAACCTCCATTCCTCTCCTGGGCCATGCTCCACATGGCAGCATAAATGATTTTTTCAAAGGCACAAGTCAGATCTTGTCCCTTGCCTGCTTAAAAGCCATTAATACTCCCCTCTCAGGATAAAAGCCAAATACCCTGATTTATATTGTTCGGTGTGCCGTAGCTTCTGCTCCCCTGTGCCGCCTTGCCCCCCACCCCTTGTTTTCCTCCTTGTACCTCGGCTCCGCAGCCATACCTCCTTGCTCCTTCTAATTCTGTGCACACATAGCTCCTTCTCTTTGGACTGCAGCCTTCCCTTGCTGTTCTCCCTCCCTTCCTCCCTCCTGCCCCCCAGACTCATCCATTCACATTCACCTGATCATCGTTTCCAAGAGAAGTCTTCTTCAACCTTCTAAGTCCGGGTGAAGTGACCCTTCTGTTTCCTGTAACACTTGTGCCTCATTCTGTGGCTCGCCCATCCCCCCTCCCTTAACTACTTTAATTCTTGATAACCTTTATTTCCTAAAAGCATTGCCTCTTAGTGCAAACCATTTCCATTGATTTTGGTGGGAAAAAGTCATGATGTATTCCATCCTGGTCCAAGATAGCCACAGTCTTCACAGACAGAAAAGCAAGTCAGCTGAGCAATAAAAACAAATTGGGAAACTAACACATTGTATAGGTGATAAACAGTATTTTGAAAGTAAATGCAGCATGTTCTTAAATACGGTGCAGTGAAATTACTATGCTCAACTAAGGAAGAGAGGACTTGAGGCTGGTGGCTGGTGCGGGAGGGCCGTGAGGAAGTCCTCCCCCCAAGATGGTGGAGAGGCAGGAAAATCGATGTTCAGACAACAGGTCCTCTTAAGGAGTGATCTGCATTCACATTGAACTGAAACACAGAGTTAACAGGGGAGTGGTCCCCAGCTCATAGGAACGGTGCACAGAGTGCAGAGAGGTTAGCAGAAAACGCTCCCCGTCCTCCCACTCACTTGGCATCTATACACAGAACACAGTGTTTTTGTTCATCCAGAAACAACAGGCCATTCCAATTCTCCTGGACGAGACTTTCTGACTAAAAATCGTGGGGTCATGGACACTGGTGGGTGTATCTTTGCCCGAAGCTGTAATATCAAAGTACTGCTTTTTTTGTTTCTGATTCAAAAAGTTGTGATGCCAAATAAAGAAAAACCATCCAAAAAGTGGTGATTGCAGGAGCCCCTGTGGCCAAAAGGCTAGTCATTCTGTTAGGTGAGCGTGTGTCTGGGTGCCTTCCTTAGTTGTCCCTTCCCTCACCTGAGCACGAGCCGCAGGGAGACAGACGTCCTGTCTGTGGCTGAGTGCCCAGCGGAGCCTAATGCCTACAAGATAGATTCCTCTGAATATATTTCACACTCCCGTTGCACTGGTGATACTGTATTCCAAAGCTAATTATATTCATGCCCTCTTTTCTCATTTAGACCACAATATCCTTTAGTTCAGGAATTATGCCTTCCTCATCTTTCTTACTCTTTGTACCCCCCGTAGGTTCTTGCCCAGAGTAGATGCCCTGAATATGGAATTAATTGCCTGAGTATTTTCTAGAAAAAGTAGGGTTGTTTGAGAAGTCCGTGCAGAAAACAAGTTAGCTTCTTAGCTAAATTATTCAAATAGTCAGAATGAAGAAAACTTTTGTAGGAGATTTATAATTTGATGTGATTAAGGTCAAGGTAGCTCAGTGAGTTAAAAAAAATTATATGTTTGACTTCCCTCATTGAAATTGTGCTGAATTAATCTTGAGAGCACTTAGTTCAAAATTTTTAAGTAGACATGTTCTATTTTTTCTTTTGTTTAGTTACTGCCGAAGACTAGTTTAAATCAACAGGAGAAATAGCATGTTATGGAATAGATTATTTGAAAATAAAGGCCAATCTTTTGTTTTTAAAGAAGGAAATTATTGTGTCATGCAGAATAAGATCGTTTTTAAAAAGGAAACTTAAAGAATTTTCTTTTTTGAAGACATACATGGATCCCAAGCGGAGTTTTTGTTCACAGGTTCATCACAGTTATTCCCTAAACCTGAAAGAAAACTATAAGAAAGTTTGATATAGGAGTCTAGGGAGGGGGATAATTCAGAGAGACAGCTTTGATCGTCCTTAGGAAAGCAAAGGCATTGCTTCAAAAACAAAGGAATCAAATCTAGAAATTCAGGAAAGACTTTTCCCAAAGGATTATTCTGGCAGCCTGTTGAAAAGAGGTTATAAAAGCATTAAGTTCACAACCTGAACAATAAGTTAAGTAAATGTTAGGGAAGTATTTCCTTTCTTATTCTAAGACTAGCCATACCTTTAGCTTGCTTTTGCCAACAGAAATGCTGCTAAGCCTGGGCTGGCATTAAAATACAGAGTGTTTTACAAGACAAATTGTCTTGTATGTGTATGGGAAAGAGAGCTTAAAGGAAGCCCTCTAACTTAGGACATGAACAGTCATCTTTAGGAACATTAGGCTAGGGCTCAGGGAGCAGCACTCATCCCATGCAAAAGTGGGGAGCCCTCCGGGGATTTTTATAGCATTGAGGAAAGAGTTGTCCCCTGATTTGTAGGCTTAATGGGATGCTACGCTTAGCTGTTCTGTTTTGTTTGGGGGGTTTTGTACCCTATAGTCTTTTCCCTGGAGAGATTGTACCACCCGCCCCAGCTTCGGAGCATCTTCTCTCTCTCTCTCTCTCTCTCTCTTTTTTTTAAGATTTTATTTATTTATTTGACAGAGACAGCCAGCGAGAGAGGGAACACAAGCAGGGGGAGTGGGAGAGGAAGAAGCAGGCTTCCAGTGGAGGAGCCTGATGTGGGGCTCCATCCCAGAACACTGGGATCACGCCCTGAGCCAAAGACAGATGCTTAACGACTGCGCCACCCAGGTGCCCCCGGAGCGTCTTCTCACTTAAATCTGCCACTCGGAACTGTGGTGAAAATAGTAGAATTATGTGGGCCATTGACTTCCTCTGAAGATAGGAAGCAGGTGGAAGAACTTCCTCAGGGTCCTGTTAATTTCTTCTGAGACCAGTGAGTTGGATAAGCTTTAGGAGTTTTGATTTTCACATAGGGAATTGATCATGTCTTTGCTAAAGTCCAATAGTAAGGCAAGAACAAACCCAATTTAAAATCCAGTGCCTCGAGTTATTTGATTACCTCTAGTAGTTTAGGGAAGTAGAGGTGTTTAAGTGCTTTATGGACGAGGGGCACCTGGCTGGCTCACTCAGTTAAGCATCTGCCTTTGGTTCAAGTCATGATCCCAAAGTCCTGGGATCAAGCCCCGAGTTGTGGGCTCCCTGCTTAGCAGGGAGTTTGCTTCTCCCTCTCCCTCTATGTGCGCGCTCTCTCTCTCTAAAATAAATAAATAAAATCTTTTTAAAAAATGCTTTATGGACGAGAAAAGCAGTAGGGAAGGGAGAGTGAAGTTTTGAAATAAATGGTAATTTACTATTTTGAATGCCAGCAAATATTGCCAGAAAGTGTCTGTCAGCAGTTTTCACATACAAATTTCTTTTTAGAGAAATGCATGTTATAAATTAAAATCACCCAGTATAACAACAGTGACCCTGCATCCTACTTTACAGTAAATTTTGGGTAAAAAGCAGAGATTTTTGTATCCGTGGTGTTTTTTGTAATTGAAAGTTTAGAAATTAACATGGGTTGATAAATGTGGTCCACACTGTCCATTCCTTTTACTTTTTTTTGGAGTTACTTTTTTTTTTTTTTAAAGATTTTATTTATCTATTTGACAGAGAGAGACAGCCAGCGAGAGAGGGGACACAAGCAGGGGGAGTGGGAGAGGAAGAAGCAGGCTCCCAGCAGAGCAGGGAGCCCTATGAGGGGCTCGATCCCAGGACGCCAGGATCATGACAGACGCTTAACGACTGAGCCACCCAGGCGCCCCTTTTGTAGTTACTTTTTAAAAAAAAAGATTTATTTATTTTAGAGAGAGTGTGCATGGTGGGGTGGGGAAGGGAAGAGGCAGAGGGAGAGAGAGAGGGAGAATCTTAAGCAGACTCTGTGCTGAGCATGGAGCCTGACATGGGGCTTGATCTCCGGATCCTGAGATCATGACTTGAGCCAAAACCAAGAGTCAGATGCTTAACCGACTGAACCACCCAGGCAGGCTCCCTTTGTTGTAGTTATTATTACGTAAATTTAGCAGATTGTTTTTTTAAAAGTCCCTAATAGATTAAACAGTAAATGTTGCCCTGTGCCTTATCAAATATTTGAATTAATTGCTCAGATTCCTGTGTGACATCCATGCTTTGCTCACCGCAGGGTAGGGATGTAAACCATACTATGCTGATGGTGGTTATTGGGGACAGATTGTACATTATTGCCTTGTTTGGGAAAACTACTTGTCAGTATATATGTTCAGAGTATTAAAAATGTTTATATTGGGGCACATGGGTGGCTCAGTCAGTGAAGCATCCAACTCTTGATTTTGACTCAGGTCATGATCTCAGGGTTCGGGGATCGAACCTCACTTTGGGCTCCGTGCTCAGCAGGGAATCTGCTTCTCTCCCTCTCCCTCGAAAATAAACAAATAAAATCTTTTAAAAAGTTCGTGTTCCTTGACTCAGTAATCCACTTAAAAAAAAAATCTATCCTGAAGACGGAAGTAGAACAGTGTGTAAAGATTTATGGACAAAGATATTCATGACAGCATTAACTGTAATAGCAAGATAAATATACACAGCTACACACACATATTAAAAATGAAGCCTAATTACCCAAAAGGGAGTGGCTAAGTAAATTAAAGTACATCTATTCAGTGAAGGATCTATAGCTGTTATAGATTGTGTTTATGAATTATTTAATGAGCAAAAATGTTCATTAGATAAAAAATGAATAAAGCAGGATTTAAAACCATATTGCATATATGTTTAGTCTAAGTTATGTACATATACACGTATGAAAAAGATTAGAAGGAAATGCATCAAAGTATTGATATGTTATCTTTAGGTGGTAGAATTGTGTTTACTTTTGTTCTGTGCTGAATGTGTAGGGGTTTTTTTGTCAATGAATATTTGTGGAAACTGTTAAGAATTTTTTACTTGTAAAGTAACATATTCATTGTAGAATATGTGAAGAAAACTTGAATATTTTATTTAAAATATCATCTGGTATGTTAACCACATTGGATGCTTTTTAAAAAAAGATTTTATTTATTTGTCAGAGAGCACAAGCAGGGGGAGTGGCAGGCAGAGGGAGAAGCAGGCTCCCTGCTGAGCAAGGAGCCTGATGTGGGGCTAGATCCCAGGACCCTGGGATCATGACCCGAGCCAAAGGCAGATGCTCCACTGACTGAGCCACCCAGGTGTCCCTAAAAAATTTTTTTAAATGGGAAAAACACTGAAGTTAAAACATGACATTGTAATTTAAATCAGAATTCTATTGCATCTGATATGATTTAGATCAGAATTCTGTTTTTAATTTTTGCATGAAAATATTTAGATGTTATGTATACTAGAACAGAGGTTAAACAGCCTTTGGCAAGTGATGTGCCAAAAATGATGTGTGGTGGAGTGGGCGGTTGTGATCCTACCGTGGACCTTTTCTCTGCTGCCCACTGTTTCCAGATCAGGAGAGAGGATAAGAGGAGGATGGGTTAACAATTTCTGTGCAGAGGAAATGAAGGCTGTTGTCTCCCTTGCCAAGGTAAATTTCTGTAGGAAAGAAAAGTAAGGAAAGTAACATACATGTTAAGGCCACTGGCCTGTTTGTAAGAAGGTGATAGGAGCCTCGTTCAGTTGCGGTAAACTTGGCCAAACAAACACAATTGTTCATTTGCTAGAGCAATGCAGGGGAAATAAGTAAATATTTACATTATATATAAATATAAATATCGTTGTTGTTTTCCAATAACTTCTTAGATCAGTACAGTAACGCTAATATTAAATTTCGTTGTTTTTTTTTTTTTTTTTTTGGACAAAGCTAGTACTTTTGGAAGCAACATAGCATTAAACAGTTTCCCAACAGTGCTAATGGATATATTCTGCTTTCTATGTCATCTCACTTTCCTTGTGGGCAGCAGTGTTTATTTGTGAGATCAGACCTAAGTGACTATGGGTGGGGGTCAAATGTAATTTCAGGCCACCTGACTCCTGTTGCAATAGAATCCAGGTCCTTGTTCCCGTTATCACAGTTCTTTAACAAACGCAGCAAGCTTTCCTTGGGTAAGTATAAACGAAGTCAATAAATATTTATGTTACGGTCCTAAGTTCTTTCCAACCTCCAAAATCAACTGACAGCATGTTGCAAGGAACCTAATAGAAAGATAGAATTCATACAGTTTGGTCCTGTGGGATCATTTAGGTAGTTATAATGAGCTGTGAAGTTTTAAGGACAACTAAAGTAACTCAGTGAATCACGTGCTGGGGTTAAAGTTGACTCTGGTATTTGTTTCACTGCTTTTTAATAAATAAATAGTTGAGGAAAGATTTGGCAAAAGGAAGAACGCCCCTCCTTGTCCTCATTCTCTCAGGACAGCGGCTTCTGTTAACAAGTTATTTGAATGTTTACTTTGCCTTGACCGCTTACCAGTGGTGTGTCAGTCCTTGCCCTTGAACCAAGTGAGAATTCAAATAAACCAAAAAAAGTTGCATACAGATGGCCTCTTCCGCCAATGAGTGGTACTAAAATATCCTCTCCCACTTTTTAAAAGAGGTCGGCAAGAAGAAACTTAAAAGGCAGTCCGTGATCTGATGATCTGTGATCGAGATAAACTCGAGTTGGCAACTCGCAGACTCAGAGTGCATGGTGTAGAGAAGGGAGCAGATCCCGGGAGACATCATTCGATTTATAAATAATAAATATACCTTGCTTTGTATTTCTGCCCAGTCTTATCAGTGGTTAGAATTAACCTTTGCATAAGTGAATATGCACATAAAGTTCCCATTTCTAAAACGTCCTTCATGTAGCTCTTAAGTTATATTTTGTTGTATTCCATAGTCACAGATTCTGTGGCCAGCCCTGGCCACATAGGAACGTGGGGGAGAATTTGCAGACATAATAACCACTCGTTGGATCCCCAGCCTAGCAGGGTGCCTGGCATATAGTAGGCACTTATTATATATAATTTTTGCTGATTTTAAAAATCATGTATATGAGTGAATAATCGAATGAAGGAATAAAAACATAGAGCAAGAATATGCTGAAGTCACGTGAGATGACAGGTTTCATGAAATACTACTCTTTAAGGTACTTTTGGGAATTCCATTATAGGAGGGTATTCCTTTCATTTTGAAAAATGTCTCTTCAGTGCATTAGAATTTACAGTGTTCAATATGAGAGCATTCTTGCTTTCAAGGAGGACATAGTTAGTAACCAGATGCACTGCAGAACAGAGTGATGAGTGCAGTGGCAGACGTGTGTCTAAGGCATGGAGGCAGCATAGAGGAGGGATGGACCATATCTGGAGGGTGGCATGGACATTGTTAATTTTAGTCATTTTATTTATCATGTGTATTGTCCAGTCCCACTAGAATAGAAGGGATACGTTTTGGCCTGTGTCACTTATTCCTATTTATATATTTTTAAATCGCTCTGTCTGTAGCTTCTAGAATAGTACCTGGCATGTAGTAAGCATTCCATAAGCATTTGTTGCATGAATGAATGATTTTCGATAGATATTGCTAAATTCCCTCCAAAAAAATTTACTGATTATATTTCCACCAACAGTAGATGATAGCGATTTTTACCCCTGTCCTTAACCAGTGCTGGGTTTTGTGAAACTCTTTTTAGATTAAGCCAAATGTGCTGCACTGTCTCTACATTAAAGAAACGCAAGAATGAGCGAGCCTCCCCTTGACTGCTACGTGTCTCCAGCAATTTTCCCTATATTCCTGCTGCCCTTTTATAGCAAAGCCCTGGAAGGAACTTTCTGTGCTTCATTTCCTCCCTTCCCATTCTGTCCTGAACCCACCGTCAGATGCTAGTCCCCCCTGCATTGAAACCACTGTTGTCGGTATCCCCTGCGCTCTGGTATTTGCCTTCACGATGGTGTCTCTCCTTACTCTATTTCTCAGCAGTGTTTGCAGTAGTTGCTTATGCTTTCCTTCTAGAAATATCTTTTCCATTTTTCTCCCTGAACACAACATTCTCCTGGATTTCTTCCTATCTCATTGGCTACTTTCCCCCTCGTCTCCCTTGCTGCTTCCTTCTCTTTTTTGGTCTCTAAAGGTTGAAGTATCCCAAGGCTCCTGCCTGGTCTCTCCTCTCCTCTGTCATACTTTCCTTAGAGATCAGCTAGTGCTAGGGCTTTCATAGGTCTCATGTGTCTATTTCTGACATCTATATTTCCAGCTCTGACTTCTCCACACAGCTCCAGACGCCTATATGCAGCTGTTGACTTGACAGTAGTACTCGGATGCCTCGTGGTGGGTATCTTGGACGTACCTTCCCAAAACAGAACAGCTGACTAAGCTCTTCGATCCGTCTCCCCCTTGCCAGTCTTCCGCATTTCAGTAACCAGAGTTATGATGGCTTCTGTTACACCAAAAACTAAGAGTTACCCTTGACGCATCTTTGGATCATACTCTAGCCGAGTCTTCAGCCAATTCTGTTGGTTCTACCTCTACAATATATGGAGTCCAATCACTCCTTACCAGCTCCACAGTTGACTCACTGGTCTGACCCACCATGTGCTCATCTCTCTGCTGAGTGGTTACATTACCTCCTCCTTGGTCTCCCTCTTCCCTTCCTGCCACCGTTCCGTCTAGTCTCGCCACAGTGGTCTTTGGGTCTACAGAAAGCACCGAAATGGTGTCTGGCACATACCAAGCACTGTGTAAACGTTTGTTATTATTTTGTTGTTTCTGTTACTGTTTCTGTTTTAGGGCCAGCCATAAAGCGGGGGGTGCATTTTGGTGGTGTTGAGGTTTAGATGCTTGTAAAATGTACAAACAAATGCACTAAAGGCGGTTGAATGTATTCGTTGGAAGCGATTGAGTCTGTGTAATAGGAGGTATTATCTTAGTGCCTCGGAAGGATGAGTAAAACCACCAACGTTAGCTTAGTGTCTAGAGATGAGTTTGTGGATTGGGGAGATTACGGGTCATCAAGTGCCTTTATTTGCCACACTCGCTACAGAGCTTTCAAAATAGATGGCAGCCATCATGCTCCCAACTGGGACGATGGAGATACGGGATTTCAGCTGTTTGGGGAGTTTTGATGATCTTTTCTTCCTTTCTTTTTCTGGATGTGTTTTAGTGAGCCAACGCCCAGAAGTCTGCCCTGCCTGCGTCTGTAAGCTGGCGCTATGCATCCAGATCCTCGGCCCTTACAGACACTGCTGTATGTTGTTACCCTTACGGTTCTGTGCCCTTCTGTGAATTCAGGTAAGAGCGGAAGAATGGTTGTGGTGTTTTGTTTTTTTTTAAGTTTTAAATTTTAAATTTTAATTTGTACAGTGCGATATTAATTTCAGGAGTATAATACAGTGATTCAGTCATTCTATACATGACTCCGTGCTCAGCACCCGAAGTGTGCTCTTTAATCCCCAAGAACGGTCATGTCCACACTCAAGCTTTCCCTCTTCTTAATCCTATAAAAAACAAACTTCAGCTTCAAATCCTCACTGATAATCATGGTTTCCAAAGACATTTCTAAGGTTGGTTTGACCCAGCTGAATGATTTAAAAACTGATTCCTTCAGCAATTTCAGGATCTCTCCGTAGTGCTTCTGGGCCTTGGCAGGCCTTCCTATCATTGTCCTTATAATTTATTCCTCTTGTTGCCTTAGAAACAAATATCATCGTATCATGCGCTTTTCAATAAGAGGATATGTTGCAAATGTCTGAATTTGGAAATTATAACAAGAAAAAATGCTGACTCCATACCACTGAAGAAATTTTAGAATCAGCATGTATTAGTATTCAGTCTGGAGAGAACTTGGTTCAAATCCCAGATCTGCCACTTTCTCACGTGACCTTGGCTGAGTTTCTCTCTACTTCTGTTTTAAGCTGAAAAGCTTAAAAGTGTTGATTGTTAAATGTGTATGTAAGCCCATGCCCAGCGCACGGCGCATGTGCGTTTCTTTTAATTTTAGATTCATGTTCAGATTCCAATAAAAGTAGAGAGAAGTACAAGTGATGTTTATTCATTAAGTAATAGTTATTATCTCTGTTAAGAATACTGTATAACTTTTTGTAAGCCAAAAAGCTCATCTTCTGGTTTTATTTCTGTTTTTGTTTTGCTGAACAACCACCTCAAGTTTTAGTCGAGAGAGGCACACCCCTCAGTGTCCATTTCTGAGGAAATACCCTGTGAAAGTAGGGTTAGCAATTTATTCAATTTTTTTTCTTTCAAGTAGTTTATTCCCCCAGGCTAACAATATTCTTGTCCTCCCCCTTTTGGGTGGAGGGGGAGGATCTGTTTTGATCCGTTAGTTCGAGAACCCACCCTGCCCCCCACATCGCTGAGGAAATGATGTCACAAATGCAACTACTCTAAACACTAAATAAAACTTAAAATTGACACTCTGCTTAGCTTTATATGCAAAAAAAGATAGACTTTGTAGTTCAGCATGACTGAACATTGTTTTATATTAAAGGGAAGCAGTAAGACCATAGCCATTATTTATAGAATAACTTAGTCTTAAAATCAAATCCTTGGTGGGGCGCCTGGGTGGCACAGCAGTTAAGCGTCTGCCTTCGGCTCAGGGCGTGATCCCGGCGTTGTGGGATCGAGCCCCACGTCAGGGTCCTCAGCTATGAGCCTGCTTCTTCCTCTCCCACTCCCCCTGCTTGTGTTCCCTCTCTCGCTGGCTGTCTCTATCTGTCGAATAAATAAATAAAAAATCTTTTAAAAAAAAAATCAAATCCTTGGTGATAGAGGAGCGAATTCTTTTTATTTTGCAAGTTATCTTCACTTTTTCAGGTTCTTAACTTGCGTTTCTTAGAAGCTACTTCATAAAAAGAGCCATTTGCCATTTCTCACTTACAGAATCGGTATGTTGTCTGATTTATATCAGAAGGTTTCTCTCTCTTCTACCCTAGTCATTAAGTCCTAGGTTAATGTGTTGCCCTTCTTTTCCTTCCAAAAATGGGTGTACAAAAATGTTCCTAGAACTTTTACAAGCATTGAGAATGGTAACAGGTATGACGAAATAAGGGCTTGCCTGTAATTATATAGATTCAGATGAAATGTATTCAATATACTCTTCTTTCTCTCTCCCCCTTATTTCCTTCCCCCCCCCCACATTGGCATGTGGGGAACGTTTCCTTGTAGACTTGGCACCTTATTTTATTTCTGAGCCACTGTCCGCTGTCCAGAAACTTGGTGGACCTGTAGTACTACATTGTTCTGCTAAACCTGTGACCGCTCATATCTCATGGTGGCATAATGGAAAAAGGTTGGATAGAAACCTGGAACAGATTAAGATTCATCAGGGGACTTTGACCATTCTATCTCTTAGTCCATCCCTTTCGGGGTCCTACCAGTGCGTTGCCAACAATAGCGTCGGTGCCATTGTCAGTGGCCCTGCAACAGTATCGACTGCTGGTGAGTTGAATTTTTCTCTGGCATCTGTGCTTTTTCCTGGAATTAACCGTTAGTGCTTGCGTTGTTGAACAGAGGGGGAGCATGGGCTCTGGAGTAAACACATAGGAGTTCTCACCACAGCCTTGACGCTTGCTGTGTGTTTAACTTGGGGGAAATGTACTTGAACTTCTGTGAGCCTAGCCTCGTCTTCATCTATAACAGAGGCACACAGATAACTTTTACATGGTTAGGACCTTTTTCTAATGCGAATTCTGAATTCCCTTGTGGATATTTAAAAGTCCTTCACATTAAGGAGGGCACGTATTGCATGGTGCACTGGGTGTTATATGCAAGTAATGAATCATGGAACCTTACATTGAAAACTAGGTATGTACTGTATGGCAACTAACATAATTAAAAAAAAAAAAAGTCCTTAACATCAGCAGCAACAAAAAAGCTGTTGTTTCCTTTGACACCCAGTTGTTTCATGCAGTCCTTTATCTTTCATATCTGATTGTCTTATTTGTCTTGATTACTGAGTGATTTTAATGTATGTAATTGAAACCACGCTAAAGAAGCAGGGAAAAAAAAATTGACCGTAGAGAAAGGAACGCTGAGTATTGAACTGATGGAAAATCTGGAATGTGGTGGTTTTCTTAGTAGGTTTGAGCCATCTGCCTTTCAAATGGTGATGGCTTCCAGTAATGGAAAATGTCTTTGTAAGGGCGTCCCTATTTACAGAACAAATCTGGATTCCCCAGGAGTCGTGAGTTTGTCATAACTGAGAAGAGTAAATGTTTGCGTAGAGCTGTGACCCATGGACAGCTCCAAGACACACTGGAAGGCTGAATTCCTGGTGGCAGGTGGCTGAACGCTTTTAGCCTTGGAGATAATCAAGAACCCTTCCATGCAGGCTCCGTCTGTAGTGCACTTTAAGTAGTGAGAGGAATTGAGAGAGAAATGAGATAGTGCTTGGTTTGTCGATGTCCTAGGTTCGTTCCTGTGAACCATTTGATTGCGATGTGAGTAGCTGCCCACAGAAGAAAGATGCATAGGGAAAGTGCGTTTTGATGAGGGACTGGACTTGAAAAGAATTTATCCCGACAGAATGGGCAGGACTGTACTTCATAGTCCTCCCTGATGTTTTAAGAGCTGCTTGCTTGTCTTGTAATCTCCTGGAAGCACTGACTTCTGGAAAAGGGTGCCGTGACTTAGCTCTAGCCCTCAACCATGCACCCCTACCCCAGCTGCTTTCTGAGATAAAAAAAATCACGCTACTCTGTGAACTGGGATCAGTTGCCACCAACGGCCATGTGGCCGATGTGGCCTCTGGTTTTTAAATTTCCTTTGGGAAAGAGAGTTCAAGTTTGCATTTATTTATTTTAATTTATATACTTATTTACTTATTTCTTTTAGTTCTCGGTGATTTTGGTTCAGCAACAAAGCATGTTATCACAGCAGAAGAAAAAAGTACTGGTTTCATTGGCTGCAGGGTACCAGATAGTAACCCCAAGGCTGAGGTGCGCTATAAAATCCGGGGAAAGTGGCTGAAACATTCCACAGGTGAGACCTTTTACCAAAAGCCAGTGGCACCCATGGAACCAATGTCATTCACCTGCTGTTGAGCTCCATGTGCTAGGGACTGTAGATAGCAAAACAATACGTAAGCTGTATTGTCTCTGCTCTGGGAAATCAAGTGGAGACAAGCACAGATGGCTGTGTTAGAGATATGATTACAGCCCCACACTCCCTCCATTCATTCAGGTCTCCACTCAGATATTTCTTCTTCTGAGACCTCCCTCGTGGCCCCATCTAAAATAATATACCCCGCTGCTCTCTGTCCCCTTTACTTGGCTTAATTTTTTTATTTTCATAGCTTTGGGTTATACGTGTTTTTGTTTGCTTGTATCTTTAATTCATGTGTCACACATGAGTTAAAAGTTGAACCCATTACCCCTTTCTCTGCCACCCCCCTTTCCTGTGCTGGAATGTTGGCCGCATGAATGCAGGGCTTTTATCTGCTTTCTTGATTGGTGTAGCACCTGTGGCTGGGCCCTCGCCGGCAGGATTTGTTGAGAAAAAAAAAAAGACTGGATAGACATAGATGGACGCTGGGGGATCAGTGCTGTAGGTGGAGGTTTGCTCAAGGTGGAAGCTAAGGTCATGTATCTTTTTCTAAATATGCTTGTGCTTTCAGTGTTCTCAACAGATGATCTGTTGTCAAATGTTTGTTTCCATAGGGTTTGATTTTTGTTCCTCTAGTACCATTGACTTTTTTTTCCTCCTGCCTCAACTTTCCCTTTCTTTCATTTAATACATTTTCCCTGATTGCATATTTGCTGCTGTTCTCATGTCTAAATTTAAAGCACAGCTATCAACCTTCATTTGTTTTAATCGGTGTCCTTCTTCTAGAAGCCTAACTGCATTCTCTTCTTTCCTCAGAGAATTACTTAATCCTTCCATCAGGGAATCTTCAGATTTTGAATGTATCGTTGGAGGACAAGGGCTCATATAAATGTGCAGCTTTTAATCCTGTCACACATGAATTAAAAGTTGAACCCATTGGCCGAAAGCTTCTTGTGAGTCGTAAGTATTTGGGAGAATAATGGTAACTAGGAAGTGTCCTCAGAAGCATTCCTTATAAAACATTGGGAAAGCAGAGTTCATTTTTCTTTCAGATCCTGTTTGCTTATCATAAGAGAGTCTTATGAAAAATTAAATACGTAAATGCATTATAGAATGGTATTGTACATGTTTTTAAAAGATAATGAATTTTTAGGAGAGGTTTTTGATCAAGATTGACAGAGTGGAAAGCATATGGAGAACTTGACCCTTTGCTCAAATAAACGGAAATTATTGAGAAAATATAACTTTATATCTGCGGTAATCAAATTGGTGGCTAACTGTGAATTATGAAAAAATACATATCTTTTCCCTTGTAGATTATGGTAGCTGAACTAAGCTAGAACCAATAGTCAAAGCACAACAAAGTCGTGGTTTCTGGTCTTGTCCAAAATTTGGCATTTCTCAACTGCTGATTCAGAAATAGTTCCAAAGGGTCACAGAGTATTTTAATTCTCAACTAAAAATGATTTAGCTATCAAGTAGGATCTTGTAGTGTTAGGAAGAACGAAAGGGAAGATGGGAAGGCTCACAGATTTGCTAAGGAAGAGATTGAAAGTGAATATTTAATCATAACAATTTTTTGTTTTCTTTTTCCAGGCCCTTCTTCAGATGATTTTCACATTCTTCACCCTACCTTGTCACAGGCATTAGCTGTCCTTTCTCATAGCCCTGTCACCCTGGAGTGTGTGGTGAGTGGGGTCCCAGCTTCTCAAGTGCACTGGCTGAAGGACGGTCAGGATGCTCTGCCCGGAAGCAATTGGAGAAGGTTGTATTCTCATCTTGCCACAGATAGCATTGACCCAGCAGACTCCGGAAACTATTCTTGTATCGTGGGAAACAAGTCTGGAGACGTACAACGTGTGACTTACATGGTTAATGTACTTGGTAAGATGTGACTTACTAAATTGTTTTTCAAGTCAGGCTAATTTTCCGGTCTAACTGATGTTGAATGGAAGATCTCTTGGGGAACTATAAATGAAATAGGGACTAGCTGGAAACAGCGATACCGGCAGTCAGAACAAGCTTCGTTTTTTTAAAGGCCTGCTGAATTTGGCAGTATTTCTTGGTGGCACAGAACATTTCACCTGGGGTGTTAGTGAGAACCTCACCCCCAGCCTGCCTGTGTCATGCAGAGATAGTTCTTCCTTCCTAATGACATGGAAGAAAGAGATGGGAATTCAGTAGGGTGGAAGATTCTGGGCTGTATCAGTGTGTAGTACCCAGGAGTAGTAGTAACTAAGAGTACTGATTAAAAAATGTCATCTCAAAAAGAAATCTATTTCGGGGCACCTGGGTGGCTCAGTTGGTGAAGCATCTGCCTTCGGCTCAGGTCGTGATCCCAGGGTCCTGGGATTGAGTCCTGCATCGGGCTCCCTGCTCAGCATGGAGCCTGCTTCTCCCGCTCCCTCTGCCTGCCACTCCGTCTGCTTGTGCTCTTTCTTTCTGTCAAATGGATAAATATAATCTTTAAAGAAAAATCCATTTCATCTTATTTTCCCTTTTGGGATGCTTTCACTCTATCTGGCTCATAAAATTTGCATTATTTCTACCTACATTTCTATATATACACTCTATCTCAAAGCTTCTCCTTTCCTTTCTTCCAGGTACCTATCTCACTGTCATGTCTAGCAGCAGAAAATGTTTTCCTTTATCAAAACAGATTTTCACGAAAGCCAGAAAAAAGTAGGTAGTAAGTGGTTACATAGTAAAGATAGTTTTCATAAACTTCTGCATGTGTTTCTTTGCAACAATGGCCTGACATAGGTAACACGGGAAATAAGGAAGGGTAGGGCAGGTGAGCTTTAAAGTGCAATGATAGATCAGGTCTAGATTAATATACATAAGCATATAATTTGGGCATGTATTACAAATGTTGGTCATGATTTACTTTGTCTAGGTGTAAATGACTTGATGGATAGTAAAGTTTTCTGCCTTATATCTAACCTTAAGACAGAACTGACCATGGAAAGAATTTAACTTGCAAATAAGCATTCTTCTGTTTTGGCTCTTGTTTAGTGTGAAATCCAGGGAAGCTCTTAATTTTAAACAAATCACCTGAAACAAATGCTCAGAGAAGCCCAACGCGGGGTGTGTGTGTGTATGTGTGTTGGCAGGAGCTAGGTGGGTGCAGAGATCTAGAAAAAGAGACAATGACATATCAGTAACATATGGTTTATCCTATTAGAAGAAAGTTCAAATACATTTCCAATTTTTTCTTGATGACCACAGCAGATGGGAGAATGTGAGTGAACAATAGTTTGGTTTCAACTAGTTACTGGTAGAGGGAAGATTTTCTGTGTCTTGTGTTAAGTTAAAAAGGTATCTCTTAGGGGCTCGAGTTTAATTTATATGTTTTATTTTCAGAGAATGCTTCGATTTCGAAAGGACTACAGGATCAGACCGTCCCTCTGGGTGCCACAGTGCAATTCACTTGTGAGGTTCACGGGAACCCAACTCCTAACCGTACCTGGTTCCATAACGCACAGCCTGTTCACCCTTCCCCACGACATCTGACTGCAGGAAACGGACTGAAAATCAGTGGTGTGACTGTGGAAGATTCAGGGCTCTATCAGTGCGTAGCAGATAATGGGATTGGATTCATACAGTCTACTGGGAGACTTGAAATTGAAAAAGGTAAGTTTTTGGGTCCCACGATCATAGGAAGTTTTACTTTACAGATAGGCTTTTGCTTTAGTTAGAAATTAAATCATTTTTACTAAAAGGACATCATCCTATTACCGTAACAGAACTAATGCCTACTTCCCACGTTCTTTTCTAGTTGCAGATAGGCATTTTCATGAAGAAGCAATATTATTTGACCAACCTCAATTGAAAAAGAATTTTTTTAATTATTTTTTTTAACAGTTAATACATCGTTTATAAGGCATGTGGTAAAAGTCTCTCATTTCTATTCCCTGGCCAAATATTGCTTTTAGAACTAACTCGTTTTATCAGTTTCTTGAATATCCTTGTATGTACATTTACAATCACTTACATATAACGTGTATTTAATAACATCTGTCTGTTTTTTCTCCTAAATGGTGGTAGTATTTTTCACCTTGAATTTTTCACTTAATATATCTTGGATATCTTCCCATATTAAAGAGTGTTTTATTCTTTTTCAAATTGCTTATTAGTATTCCGTGATATGGTTGTAATGATTTGGCTAGTACCTTACTGATGGCTATTTCTAAACTTTTGCCATTTTAATGCATTCTATAGTGAATGTCCTTCTGCATAGATTATTCTGCACAGGTGTGAATATCTGTAGAATAAATTCCTAGAAATGAACTTGCTGAATAAAAGCATGTATGCATTGGTAATTTGGGTAGATTTCACCGAGTTGCTCTGCAAAATCGTTACTGGTCTTTATACTGTTACCGACCAGCAAGGTGTAACTGCCTGTCTCCTCCTATCCTCACCAAAGCAGGGTGTTGTCAGTTGTTTTTTAAATCTTTGCCAATCCGGTAGGTTAAAAAAAAGTACCTTTGGATCTGTGTTTCTTCTATTATGAGTGAATTGGGCTGCTTTTCACGTGTGTGAGTCATTTGAATTTGCTTTCCCGTGTATTGACTGTTCATTGTCTTTTGTCCATTTTAAAAATTAGATTGTTGGTCTTCTTTCTTGTGGATTGGTAGTTCTTTATGTATTAGGGAAATCAATCTTTTGTCTATGAGTTATGACTATTTCAAATGTCAAAGAATCAGTGTCATGCAGACCAATTCTCTGATCTTCATGCAATTATTTGAGAAGTTAATAATAAAAAACAAGTTTTAATTGGCATGTATTTGGAAATGTAAAATTATACTTCTCAAGAGTGGAATAAAAGAAAAACTATAATGGAAATTTAAAATACTTTGGTAATGAAAATGCCAGAGATTGAATTGTGTAGGATATAGCAAAAATGGAACTTAGAAGGAAATGTATAGCCTTAAATGTATAAAAGAAAACTGGTAAGACTGAAAATTAGTGAACTAAGTGAAATAATGGAAGTGATTGAAAGAAAGCGAAGGAAAGGAGACAGTAAAGATAGGAGCAGAAATCAGTTGAACAGAAAATGAAGATAAAGGAGCAAGGATCAAGAAAAAAGTTGGTTCTTTGTAAAATCTAATAAAATGGACAAATCTTTGGCAAAATACAAATAAACAACAATAGGAATAAAAAGTAAAAGTCTTACAGAGATTAAAAATAATAAGACCATGATAAACTTTGTGCCAATAGTTTACAAATATAGACAGAAATGGACAAATTCTTAGGAAAAATACAACTTAGTAAGGCTGTGACTTAAAGAGGCTGAATAGTTCTACACTATCAGAAGGAAACTGATTAGGGGTTTAAGATCTTCTCAAAGAGAAAACACCAGGCCAGCTGGTTTTATGGAGAGTTCTACTAACTTTCAAGTAACAGGCCATTCCAAATATTACACAGACTCTTCCAGAGAAAGGTAGAAAATGGGACCTCTCCAGTCAGTATGATTTTGATGCTAAAAATCACAAAGGAATGGCACAAGAAAGGAAAATCAAAGGCCAATCTCATTTATGATCATAGATGCAAAAATCCTATACAAAATATTAGCAAGCCATCAATATATAAGAAAGGGAATATAGTTTGCCTAAGGAGTCATCCCAGGAATCTGTCAGAAAATTTAAAGTGCTATTCATCCTTTTGATTGAGTAAAAAAGAAAAATAATATGATTATATCAATAGAGGGAGAAAAATTTGACATACTTCAGTATCCGTGTCAGACACTCTTAGAAAAGTAGAAATAGAAGGGAATTTTCTCAACTTGATGAAAAGTTCTAACAAAATCTTACAGGAAACATCACTTTTAGTGGTGAAATATTGGAAGCATTCTCTTTAAAACCTCTTTTATTTATCATCGTATTGGAGGTTCTAACCAGCGTGGAAGGACAAGAAAAATAAACTGTGTAAGGATAAGAAGGAAAGAAACCAAATCAATATTAATTTATAGCTTCCGTGATTGCCAACATAGAGAATTCTCAGTTTGCTGGTGAATTATTAGAAATAGTAAAAGCATTCAGCAGGGTGGCTGGATGAAGACCATCAAACAAGAATCAATGACTTTCTTTATACCAATGAATTAGGTTTCTCTAGAGAGACAAAACCAATAGAATATACAAGATACAAGAGGAGGTGATTTATTATAGGAATTGGCTCACATGGTTATGGAACTGGAGAAGGAGGAAAGCCAGTAGTGTAGTTTATTTCCGGGGGGGGGGGGAGGTGTGGGGGAGGAGCTGATGGTGTAAGTCTTGACCAAAGTCCAAAGGCTGGAGAAACACAAGCGCTGATGTTCCGTGTCCAAGGGCAGGAGAAGATGGATCAGCTAAAGCAGAGAAAGAATTCACCTTTTCTCTGCATTTTCATTCTACAGAGCACTCAGCAGACTGGATGGTGCTCACCCATGTTGGGCAGTGCCATCTGCTATACTGTGTTCACCAGTTCTAATCCCGACCTCTTCCAGAAGCACCATTGCAGACACACCCAGTTATCTGGACATCCCTTAGTCCAGTCTAGTTGACACATAAAATTAATCGTTACAACCAGCAACAAACAGAGGATATAATTTAAAAGTCACCTTTCAATATTAGCAACATTAAAAAGACCTGGGTAACCTGGAAAGGTACACCAGTTGGTAGATACCCAAATTCAGTATTAGAAGCTCTCAGGTCTTTTTAAAACCTTCTGTGTAGATAAAATCCTATCAAAATATTTTGAGGATCTTGACAAACTGGTTCTGAAATTTATATGGATGAGGAAAGGCCCAAGAATAAGACATAGGAAAAGAAGAAAAGGAACATGGGGGACTTGTTTTTACAGATATTAGTATACAAAAGTCTGTGGTAATTAAGATATGACATATTGGTACAGGAACAAGTAGACTCTTAGAACAGGGGCGCCTGGGTGGCGCAGTCGTTAAGCGTCTGCCTTCGGCTCAGGGCGTGATCCCGGCGTCCCAGGATTGAGTCCCACATCAGGCTCCTCCGCTGGGAGCCTGCTTCTTCCTCTCCCACTCCCCCTGCTGTGTTCCCTCTCTCGCTGGCTGCCTCTCTGTCACATAAATAAATAAAATCTTTTAAAAAAAAAAGTAGACTCTTAGAACAAGACAGAGACCGCCAAAAAGACATTTGCACCTGAGGACTTGACTTAGGTGACATTGCAGACCCCCAAGAGGAGGATATCCATTCCAAGTTTCGGTGTGGGATAATCGGTTGTTAAAATGGAGAAAAAGAAATTAAATCTCTAATTCATAATGTATACAAAGATAAATTCCTAGTGGATTAAAGTCCTATCTATGAAAGGCAAAATGACAAAAAAAAAAGATTTTATTTATTTATTTGTTTGTTTATTTAGAGAGTGTGAATGGGGGGGATGGGCAGAGGGAGAAGAAGAGACAGAATCCCAGGCAGACTCTCCCCCAGGCAGGAATCCTGATGTGGGGCTTGATCTCACAACCCTGAGATCATGACCTGAGCTGAAATCAAGAGCTGGATGCTTGACTGACTGAGCCGCCCTGGTGCCCCGAGATGGCAGAATTTTTGAAGAAAATATAGGAGAGTATCTATCTGATTGGGTTTCAAAACTTAAGACGTTTTGAGCTAATTTTTTTAAAAAGATTGATATGACTACATTGAAATTAGAACATCTTTGTTATTAAAGGATACCATTAAAAATTAAAACAAAAGCAATATACCGCGAGAAGATACTAGTAACATGACAGAGCTAATAAAAGAACATATCTGGAGGATATACAAAGAACTCTGAACCATTACAAAAAAGATAAATGACCCAATAGAAAATTGTACAAAAGGCACTTCACAAAGGAGGAAGAATATCAGTGACACAGGTGAAAAAATGTTCAACCTCATTAGTACTCAGGGAGGTACAAGTTATGAGCAGTGAGACAGCCTTACTAGACTGGCCAAAATTCAGAAACCTAATCATACCAAGTGATGGTTTTGTCAAACGTAGGAAGTAGGATTGGAGGAAGAAAAGAATGTGCTAGAGAAATATTCCATTGTAGGTGCACTTAAAAATAGCTTCAAGGATGCATGGGTGGGACAGTCGGTTAAGTGCCGGACTCTTGATTTCGGCTCAGGTCGTGATCTCATGGGTTATGAGATCGAGCCCTGTGTCGGGCTCTGTGCTCAATGCAGAGTCCGCTTGGGATTCTCTCTCTGTCTCCCTCTGCTCCTCCCTCGCGCTCTCTCTCTCTCTTTCACTGGAATGAATGAATGAATCAATCAACCAGTCAATCTTAATTAAAAAAAATAGCTCCAGAGAATAAATACCTAGGGCCAAAAGGAAAGAGAGTTATTGTCACTGTAGTTTGGAAAAAAAGTGTTGTTCGTGTATATGGTAAGAAATACATTCATCGACTTTTACTCAAAACAGGCTTCTCTCCCAGGATTTTTGTGATCAGGTGTTCTCCGCTGGAGTTAACTATGTTTTTGTGAAGGAGCATTATTTTGTTTTACGCTACTCCACACTGTTTTCGTGTTTGAGCCTGAGGTTTTGGCTTTGCCTGTTCTGTACCTAGAGTGGTCCGATGTGTAGGCGACATATAGTGGGAAGCTCTCAACAGATTTCTTTATATACATTCCTTTTTTTCTAAAGGACAGGAAGTCTAAGTAGGAAATGTCTAGGAGCCTACAATGAAGAATTCTACTTTTTTTTTTAGTTTATTTATTTGAAAGAGAGAGAGCACAAGAGGGGCACTGGTGGAGGGAGAGGGAGAAGCATGTTCCCCACTGAGCAGGGAGTCCGATGCAGGACTCGATCTCAGGACGCTGGGATCATGACCTGAGCCGAAGGCAGACGCTTAACCAACTGAGCCACTCAGGCGCCCCCAAAATTTTACGTTTTATGGGCAATTTTACTTGCTGAAAGTTGAGAAGGGAGCCAACAAGGAGCGAGTTATCTTTGTTTTAATTATTACTGTCCTTACTGTATCACTGTTTGCATGTGACTTTGCGAACACTGTTATTTCAGTGAATGAATGTGTTCTCCATACTGTTCTGCATGTAAAGCATTGCTTAGGGGATCGTAACTAGATTTACTGTGGTGAGCATTTCCCAAAGAGTTTATATATGTTGAATCATGATGTTGTGTACCTGCAACCGATGTTATATGTCCATTATACTTCAATTAAAAAAACACTGTTGAGAAACACATATAAAAGATGTGTTTAAGACTGCTACTTGGGCACCACATTGAGAACATTATGCAATAGGATGAATTTATATTATTTTGCATTGTAGATATAACAATGTTCTTTCTTTTTGTGTGTGTGAATTACTTTTTTATAGACAGCGGACTCAAGCCAGTTATAATTACAGCACCAGCAAGTGTACAGGTGGTAGATGGAGACTTTGTGACTTTGTCCTGCAATGCCACTGGAATGCCAATCCCGGTCATGCGTTGGTACGACAGGCATGGGTTGATAACCAGCCATCCGTCTCAAGTGCTTAGATCTAAATCCCGGAAGTCACACTTACGACCGGGGGGCTTTGACCTGGAGCCTGTCTACTTCATCATGTCCCGAGCCGGCTCAAGCTCTCTGTATATTCAGGCTGTCACTCAGGAGCATGCTGGGAAATACACCTGCGAAGCTATGAATGAACATGGTACCACACGGTCAGAGGCCATCCTCACGGTGGGTGAGTGGCCATTCGTTCTTTTTCTCAGGCGATCAGCTTCCTCTAATAGTAGGGGATAAAGTGCTTTGAAGTATGTTATTTTCATGAGTCCAGCAATCTCTAAATATATATACTTTTTCCCAGTGATGGTGAAATACAGAACTGTAGTGTTTGGTGTTTGGTCTTCACATGAACCGGATGAACCTTAATCTCCATTTCTGATCTTTCTGTCAGGGTTGTAGTTGTCCTATGGACAGCTCTCATTTGGGAGCAAGCCCGGTTATGACCTCTTTTCGTGATTAATGCGTTTGGTTTTCTAAGCTACTGAAGGTGGTCCTTGCAGACATGTTTCAGGGGAGCCCTTGACAGTACAGTGCCCAAAGTCTCAGGGGTTGGTTTTCACTGAGAGAGGGGAATCATGGTCTATCAAACAGTACCTCTTATTCAGAGTTACCTTTCTCATGGGATGTATAACATTAATTCTTGATATTCTCCTGATTTTTGGTGAGGATGTCTTAAAAGCTTTATACAGTTTTTGAAGAGCTAGTATGTAGAGTATCGGTAGTATTAAGATTAATTTGAATTCGACTTGCTTCAAATTCAAACCTTCTGTCAGTGAGTATTTAGGGCAGCGTTCCCCAGCAGGTAGTCCATTGAGAGGAGACTGTCACCTTATTTGTCACGCAGAGGCAGAGTATGGCCCTTAGTTTTGGGAGCTAGGTCCCTGCCATGGGCCACTGCTTTAGAGGACTTCGTGTGGCCTCCTTCTGCCTGGGTCCTCAGATGCCACAGGTCAAAGAGTCCATGGGGTTAAGGGGTTGTGCTTACCCGCAGCCTGGAGCCCCTTTTCATCCTCGTGTACGGCAGGACGGGGCTCTGGAATTCCTCGCTTTCGTTAGTTCACAGTCTGGTTCCACACAGCTCTTTCTCCCTGGCCCATCCTCCAGAGTGCAGGCCACACCACCAGTGGCCGGTACCCTTACGCTAGGAGAGTGGACAAGGGGTGGTCTTTTGCACGGGACTGAAGGCAACAGACAGAGGTTGGATGTGTTTCCGTTCCCATGCACACAAGGCCCCTCTGGCTCTAGAGGAAGCTGGAGGCAGGAAGAGGAGTGGGGAAGGCCGGGACTTCCGTTTATACTCTTGTGCTGCTCTGTGAATGCCAGAGGTGGGGATGACGTGGAGGGTAAGCGTGGAGGCTGGGTTGACATCCTGGCTCTGCCACTTCGGAGCTTTGAGACCTGGGGCAAACTGTTGAACTCGTCTCTGCTTGTTTCCTCATCTGTGTCACAGGGATAGTGGGGGTCGTACTGATCAGATAGATGTGAGGATTTAAGGAATTCCTAATACGTGTGAAGTGTTTGGAGTGGTGTCTGGCGGTAGAAACCCTTTAAATTCTAAGTATTAGGTTATAATTATTACTAATTACAATTAAATGATAATTATTCCATGTAGTGGTTAGGGAAGGAAGAAATAGCTACTGATTTAGTCATCTTAAGAATCCTCAAATGGGGCGCCTGGGTGGCTCAGATGGTTAAACGTCTGCCTTTGGCTCAGGTCATGATCTTCAGGTCCTGGGATCGAGCCCTATGTCGGGCTCCCAGCTCAGCCGAGAGCTGCTTCTCCCCCGCTCTGCCTCTCCCCGTGCTTGTTGCTCTCTCTGCCTCTCTCTCTCTCTTGCAAATTAATAAATAAAATCTTAAAAAAAAAAAAAAAGAATCCTCAAAGCAGGTAGCTGAGTGTTGTATAAATATATACATATATAAACATGGGTGGTGTATGTATATGGGTGTGTATTTATATATCTGTTCTGCCGAGCAAAAATCAGAGTGGCTCTACTCAAAGTTTGTTAGTTGTAAGACAGGTGTAACCCAGGTACTGCTTGGTTAACTTTTGGCTGATGGGATTGTTTCATGTAAATACAGGGTAGCGGGAGGCATAGATGTGATAGTCAGAGCTGATGGAACTAGTTAGTTTGTCTAACTCCCTCACTTTAAATATGAAAGATATAAATCCCTTGGAAGATACATAAGCTAACTTGTTTAGCTTAGAGCTTTTTAGATCTTTAAGATCCCTCCTCCCCCAGGATGTTAAGTCTAGATAAATACTATTTTCATGTATAGTAAGTAACCCCATCACCTACATCCTGCCTAAGTAGGACTGCATTCCCTCTTCTGCCCGCTCTGTAATTATTAAGATCCAGCCGAGTTTATCACAGCTCACAACAATGCAGAACAACCCACTTTTACAGGAGTCTGAGCCTTATTAAATTCTAGCATACCGAGAGCTGTTTACTTCTTTTTTTGTGAAGAGGGGAGTAAGCAAGGTCAAAGACAGAGATGACTTACCCCCCCCACTTTTTTCTTCCCAGAGACCTTGGGTTTTGAGGTCTTGGATGTACAAATATTTGTAGAGTGGGTTGTAACTCTTCAGAACTATAATGGGAGTTGGCTTGGGACAGTCTGGGTAGGGGTGGCTGGTATGAGTGGTCACAGTGGGAATGGCTTTGACAACTTTGGTTATATTCCTTGTTGAGTTAGTTTTAACTCAGAGTCATTAAGTTCATTGCCGTTAAAAGCAGAGTTTTATCGATCTCTTTTCCAATTCAAAAAGCGTTCTGCCTTTAGAAATGCTAGATGTCTCATCTGACCGTTTCACAGAGTTTTGTTTTTTTTTGTTTTTTTTTTAAGATTTTACTTACTTATTTGAGAGAGAGAGATCACGAGCAGTGGGGAGGGGTAGAGGGAGAAGCAGGCTCCCCGCTGAGCCAGGAGCCCCACGTGGAACTCGATCCTAGGACCCTGGGATCATGACCTGAGTCAAACGCAGACACTTAACTGACTGAGCTACTCACGTTCCCTCACAGAGTTGGCATTGAGGCCTTATAAATTGTGTCTAGTAGCTCGTGATTGCTCAAGTTATAGTATTGGAAATAGTAGAGGGGAAGGAATTGAATCCCCTTCTTAATAAAAGTTACAGGAAAGGCTCATTGCATCCTGAAGAGGAGAAAGAATTCTGACCCTCATATGATTAGACCCCGGCTGGAGCGTAAGTCTGTCTCATGCCTCTGTATCAGTTGAGGCATGTGGTCTTTAAACTCTTGTACAGTCAAATGCCACTTCCCAGTGGTAACCAGCCCAGAGGATCCATGAAAGTGCTAATGATAAAAAGGTCATTCTCCACCACGCTCAGCCACAGCTAATTACCGCCACTTGCTCAGTCCCTCTGCCCGCGGCAGCAGCCCCAGCTCCCGCCCTGCCCAGCCAGCCCACGTTCTGACTCACTAGGTAAACACGGCAGGTCCAGGAGCAATATTTTGAAGTTTGTCTCAGTGAACTTAATTAGTTTTCTCCTATATGATTTTCTCACTGGCGTTTTGTTTTCTTTAACGGAGGACGCATCTGGGACACCTTTTCTCTTTTAAACCGAGTACTGATCTTACATCAGAACTGATCTTACACCGTTAGCTGTGGGGTTTTTTTTTTTGCTGCCTCTCTCCTAAACTGCTGTGATTGTCCTAAAAATGCACCCACCTTTTTTTTTTTTTTAAACCAGGAATCTGACTTCATCGTGCAAAAGAAACGCTTTCACATTGTTTCCCCTGCTCCCTTCCTCCGCACAAGTGGTCAAAAATAGGAGATCTTTTTGTTGCCGGTATGAATAGCACTTTAGAGAAAGCAAGCTGTCAGTACTTGGGTTTCACGGTGCTGGCGGCATACTTGTTTTCCTAGACTGCTTTCTCAGTTTTGACGGCGGCACCACTAACATTCTTCTGCCCCCTCCTGTCACCATCTCCCAGAACCCTCATTTCTTCATCTGTGAAGGAGGAGTGGTACTATCTACCCAAGAATGTTCTTTTGAGAATTTAATGAGATTATATTCGTTAAGTGTCTAGCACTATGCTTGGCACATAATATGTGCTCAGCAAATTTTGGGGGGGGGTGGGGGTTGAAATGCAACCTATTTATTTTTTCAGTGCAAATAGAAGTATTTTTCCCTTCTCTGGATGTCCTGGATGCTTATAGTCATATTGGACTGCAGGCTTGTTTTGTTTTTCTTTAGGTTGGCAGTTTCTTTTTTTTTTTCCCTTTTATTTGCTTCTTTATTTTATTTACTAGAGTGGCAGTTTCTTAAGCCAACCTTTGATTCTGTCCAGAAAGAGGGCTTGCTTTGGAAATAAGTAAACTCATCTTTTATCTTTGCTAGTCTTGTTTCATTTCTTTCCTCTTGTTGAATATAAATTGTTTTGCTGTGTAGGGTAAGTATTTTAGTTATCCAACAGCCCCTTTATTTATTTTTTTTTAAGATTTATTTATTTATTTGAGAGAGCGCACCAGCGAGCATGGGTAGAGGAAGGGGCAGAGGGAGAGAAGCAGACTTCCCGCAGAGTGTGGAGCCCAACACAGGACTCGATCTCATGACCCTGAGATCATGACCAGAGCCAAAACCAAGAGTTGGATGCCTAACCGACTGAGCCACCCAGGCGCCCCTCCAGCAGCCCCTCTATTATGTCTTAGAGTTCTGTGGGTTGACTGGATACAGCTAGGTAATTCTGCTGGCCTTGTTTTGGGTCTCATGCTGTTGCAATCATATGGCACCTGGGGCTGGAACAGCCAAAGTGGCTTCACTCCCATGCGTGGTGCTTTTGTGAAGACTGGAATCCCCAACTGCCTCCCCTTCCTTCCCTCCATCTTGCCACACCCCTATAGTCTCTCTGCATGGCTAGCTTGGCTGTCTGTATGTGGCAACACAAAAGAAGTGCCAGGCCTTCTTAAGACTCAAGGCTGGAAGAGCACAGTCTTACTTCTGCCTACCATTGGTTAAAGCCAGTCTTAGGGTCAGCCCGGATTCGGTGGGGAGGGTACCGTACGAGGGTGTGAATACTGAAGGCTCTCTTTGGAGACTGGCTGCCCAGTGGGTACTAGCCTAACTCTTGACTGTTTCCTTACTATTTAGTTCACCTCATCCCCAAGGGAATGCATTGCTTCATTACCAACTGAAGTAAACGCTCTGTGTTCTCCAACTTAAAATCTTCCGAGGTTAAACTAGCAAATTGTTGTAAAAGGGAATACTAGCGTAGAGCAAGGAAAAACAACATCCTTCAGATCACTAAACTCCTGCATCATGTAATTGATTTTTCAGTAAGAGGTTGCTCCTGGAGGTTAGATGTTTCTAAGAATTACAGATCGAAATGTTACCTGTTGTCAGTTGGGCTCAGATTGTCAGTGTCCGTGTGGGCAGTTACACCGCTGGGTAGAAGGCACTGAAATCATGAATTTCCTCACGCTCTCTCTTCTGTCTCTTTTTCTCCCATACTCTGCAGTTCCTTTTGAAACGAACACAAAAGCGGAAACAGACACAGCTTCCGATCCCACTCAGAATGATAAAAGAGATAGTTCAGAAGCTGGGTTATTGAGCTCCTTTCCCGTGAAGGGGCACGCCGGTGCAGTGGACTCAGCCCCAGAGAAAAATGCTAGTGGGGCCTCCGTGCCTGACGCCCCCATCATTCTGAGCCCTCCGCAGACCTACACAGCTGATACGTATCACCTGGTCTGGAGGGCGGGGAAGGATGGCGGGCTGCCCATCAATGCCTATTTCGTGAAGTATCGGAAGGTAATCTCTTCTCATTTACCGGCTTTCTCTTTGCTCGCCTTAACATCGTGTTGTAGAACACGTGCTTATTGTCTTAGACATTTATGGAGCGGCGGGAAACAGGACAGGCGTGTTCTAGGACTGTGAGTTTGGGAGAGCTATCCCAGCAATCATGCTGGATAAATCAGTCTTCTAAAAGCAGTAAGAATGAAGTGTACATAATTTCCCCCAAAACAGGAATTCCCAGAACCCGGTGACTTCTTGACGTTTTTTATCAAACATTTTAACCCCTTGGGTATAAAGCTCCAGAAACCACTTTTTAAAAAGTCATCCCTTCCCTTTCTGATATAGTAAAGTACAGTTTATTTAGCAAATAAAGCAGTTTCTTATTAGAAACCCCAAACAGAGTCCTCTGGCGTAATCTGTGACAGTTGTTTTTATTCCAGGTTGTCCTTCTTCATTGTATTGGAATCTCATGTTGTTTGGTGATTTATTCGGGTGAACCTCGATCCTCTCAGTTGATTTTTTAGTGTTTATCCTTCCAGGGGCTTGTATGAAAGCAAACTGAGAAAATCTCCTCCCTTTGTTTAATGAGACTAGTAAATGAACCAAAGATGCCCTCATATTTAAAATACTTTGTCCAAGCCATTTTGGTACCCGTCATCGAATAGTAATATTTTTAATATCTAGAAAAGCGAACATGGTGATATTTGAAAGTTTATTCACTATTTCTAACCTGAGGATTCCGGGTGAAGAAACTTTCACCGTGATTCTTACCCACAAAAAAACTGCGTGCGATGTCATTTCCTGGTTCCATTAACTAATATGCAGCAGATTGGATCTTTTTAAAATTATTTCCTCCAATACATGTGAAAAGTGTCAAGACATGAAGAATGCTGGAAATAGATAATGGATAATTATAGAATTCATATGTGCCTACATATTCTAATTTATATTATAATTAATACAGATTATATTTATTTTATACTCCTATTAGCACAGTAAGAAAGGAGTATTGTTTCCTTTACAAGTAAAGGAAGCAGACTCTGGGAGATCAGATAACTTGCTTGAGGCCGTAAATTAGTGGTAAGTAGCGAACTAGGAGTCTTTTTATTCATAAGAATTCCTAAGTTCTTGCTGCCTACCAGTCTCCTTCTATTTCTTAGTGTGAAGTATTATGTCTCTTTTACTTCCAAGGGGATATTCCATACCAAAATTCATCTGAAATTGAAGATTTTTCTCCAATTTGAATGGAAGGTTTTTCTGCCCTGAATCTCCTTTTTTTAATGGCTTCTTTTCTCTTGAGTAGCTAGATGATGGTGTTGGCCTGGTGGGAAGCTGGCACACAGTTCGAGTCCCAGGAAGTGAAAATGAGCTCCATTTAACAGAACTGGAACCCTCTAGTCTCTACGAAGTTTTGATGGTCGCAAGAAGTGCAGCTGGTGAAGGGCAACCTGCTATGCTTACCTTCCGAACGAGCAAAGGTGAGTATCACCTCCCTTAAGAGGGGTGAGCTGGCTGGCTTGATGTCATTTTATTAGTTAAGTGTCCCTTTGGGTCACAGAGAGTCTTATATATAAATTCACTAAATAATTTTACTATTGTACATTTTTTGGCCATGCATGTTGTATCATTCCATCCCATCCCATGTTCTCGAAATACTTTTGAGAGTTTATGATATGTAAAGCATTAGCGTAGGTGATAACAGAGAAAACAAAGAGATCAAGACAAGATCCATCCTAGTGGGGTTTCTGCTTTGCTAAGAAGGGTAAGACACATAAGTAAATACCAACTACAAGGCAGGATTTCAGTTCACTAAGATTTACTGGATGCCTTCTGTGTGCTGGGCAATAAAAATCAACCAAACCCCTTACCCTCATGGAGCTCACATCCTAGTTGGGAGAGACTTACACCTAAGCTATAAGTACATTAAAAAGTGATGAATGCTAGTAAGAGAAATACATTAGGGGATGGATGTAGGAAGTAGATGGGGTAGCAGTTGGCACAATTTAAGTGAGGTGGCCAGAGAAGTCCTCCGCGAGCAGAACTTCAAGGGTGAAGCGGAAAGCCATGTGGATATCTGGGCAAAGAACGTCCCAGCTGAGAGAGTAGCAACTGCAGAGACCCCGGGGTGGGGTGTGCTTGATGTACCCTAGAAACACTGGAGGGGAGCACTGAGACAGAAGCAAAGTGAGGAGGCTATAAAGGAGGAAGCTCCAGGAGATGACAGAGTGGCCAAACCACATGGTGCCTTATCGACCCTGCAAGGACATTGACTATGACTCCGAGTGAGCTGGAAGCATTGGAAGATTTGAGCTGAGTTGTGACACCGTCTACTGTATGTTTCAATGGGGGATTCTGGCTGTAGGGTAAGGATAGACTGGAGGAGGGCAAAGGTGTCAGCAAAGAGGCCCAAATATGACAAGTCAAAGACTTAGACGATGCTAGAGGAGTACAAAGAAAGGATGTTCTTTCTGCGGGGTAGCTTGTTGAGGGTAGGCTTGATTGAAAGGATGCCATTAGAGCTTGGCCATAAATGGGCAGAAAGACCAGTGAGTGGAGAGAGGAACGGGGCGGAGGAGTATTTTAGCATGACACGAAAATAAAAAGGAGGTGTGATCAGAAGAAATTTATTTATTGGCTTTTGGAAAAGACTCTTTCATACTAATTACAGAGTCTAGCTAGAAAAAGAATGGGTATTTGTACTGTATTTTGAGTTAATTTTCATAATTAGTCCGCAGTTGTTTATAGATTCTAACCTATAAATACTGAATAATAAGCATGTATTTCAGTTTTACAATAATCACCCATTTTCACTTTTTGCCTCTTGGAATTTTAAAACTCAACATAATAATTTTCCTATAAAGAAACAGAAGCTCTTTAAGCATGAATTTTATGTTTTAGAATTAAGAAATAGGTACAGTGAGAAGAGTGGGTGAGCAGTTTGAAAGCCTTTACTCTAGTCATTTGGCTTTTTTCACTTGTGGTGTTTATTCTGTGTGTAAATGAAAGCCTGATGAAGAAAGACACGTTTTAGTTTTCCCTTAAAGCTACTGGAAAAAGACAAAGTAATTTTTCAAGTGCTGTTCCTCAGATTAGCTAAGTATTTTTAAGGTAGGTCTTAAATTTAGACACTGTTACAGAGAAGTTCTTATATTTGTATACCAGTTGGGTTTTATAGTATCTTTTCTTACTCTACATACACATAGAATTTATGTTGCAGCAGATGAGTGTATGTCTTCTAACTTTTCTAGAGAAAACAACCTCATCAAAGAACACGCAGGCGTCCTCTCCCCCCATGGGCATCCCTCGGCGCCCTGTTGTTTCAGAGGCTGCAGACAACTTTGGAGTGGTCCTTACAGATTCCTCTAGACCTAGTGGAGGTAAAGTGGAGAACCTTTATTTTTTTTAAATTTTGTTTGTTTACCAGTGTAACTGACATGTTTCAAATTATTTGGGGGATAAAGTGGGAGAGGCTGTTTGTTTGTCATTCAGATTACAGCCTACCATATAGTTCTTCCAGGTCCTATTTCAACCATTTTTTAATGCCTTTTACTCAAATCTTGGTAACTCAGTGTCATGATTGGTGTTTAAGGTAATAAACTCAGATTCACAATGTTCTGGTACTAAGATTTTATAACTCACAAAAAGGAGTTTTCTGTTTCCTCTCTGGCAAAGAAACCAAATGTTTTTTTTTTAAGATTTTATGTATTTGTTTGACGGAGAGAGAGAGAGAGCCAGCGAGAGAGGGAACACAGGCGGGGGGGGGGGAGAGGGAGAAGCAGGCTCCCAGCGGAGGAGCCTGACGTGGGGCTCGATCCCAGGACTCCGGGATCACGCCCTGAGCTGAAGGCAGACGCTTAACGACTGAGCCACCCAGGAGCCCCAGAAACCAAATTTATACTTTAAAAGTCTGACTTTTTTTGTTTGTTTGGTTTTTTGGTGACTTATCAAAATGTGTAGTGCTACCTATAGTAACTAAACGGTTACATGCCATACTCTGTTTTATTGCTCTGTCTTATCAATGTCATACTCTGTTTTCTTGCTATATCTTGCCAATTGTATGGTTTTAATTTTTAATTTTTTAAATTTTAATATTTTAAAGATTTTAAAATTTATTTTAGAGAGGGGGAGGGGCAGAGCAGGAGAGAGAGGGACAAGCTGACTCTCCCCTGGGCACGGAGCCCAACGTGGGGCTCAGTCTCATAACCCTGAGGTCATGAACTCTTGGTCGAAAGCAAGAGTTGGATGCTTGACCGACTGAGATACCCAAGCATCCCCCAACTGCATGGTTTTTAGATGTCATAGCAATACTGTTTTCAGAAGCCTTCTTTTTAGTATTTAAATTTCATACTTATCAGTTCTGCAATTAAACATAATGTACTTTCTGTGACTGTGTTAATAGGTGTTAGCAGGACACCAGGGAGGGCTTAAAATTTCATTGCTGAGCTCTGAGAATGCTCAAGCTTCTCTTCCCTATTTCTATAGTCTTTCATGAATTGGTCTCAGACAAAAGTGAGTCGTAACATTCGAGCACCTTCTGGAAGCCCTCCGCTTCTTCAGTATCATGAGCCCCTTCTGCTTGAGTGCTTTCACCTCTGAGGAGCAGTTCAGCTGCCTGAAGCAGATTACACGGGTATCCCTTTATCTGAGTAAAGCTCCCATCTGGAAAACAAAAACCTTATGATTGGTTTGACATACTCGGGTAGATACGGACTAAATGCTGTTGCAGTGGAGGTAAAGTCTCGTCTCGTCTTCAGGAGGTTTCCAGCAGAGCGATCACCCAGACAGGAAGTCAGTAACCATATAGGGGGTAATGAAGACAAATGCACCCATAATAATGATTCTGACTCATTGTGCCTGAGGTTCTACCCTCGGGGTTAATGGGATCACAAAAGGAATATGTAAAGGAGGCAGGTGGTGGTAAGAGAGGCCCCCTCAAGCTAAGCCTCGAAGACAAGACCGCTATGAAGACAAGAATGGATGAAGGAACAGGAAAAGAAGTTCTAGGGAAAGACAGTTCCTGTCTGGATGAGGGACATGTTGTATTTCATTGAGAGATGTGGAGGTTAAGGAATTGATTTGGTTGGACTAGTTGCCTTGGGGAGTGACGCCAGAGTGGGGGAGGCAGATGGGTCCCTTGTATGATGTACTTCCAATTTCAGCCTTTTCCTGAAAGCTATGAAGAACTCTAAAGGACTTTAAGGAGGGGGAGACGGGGAAAGGCCGAAGATGAGGCTAGGGAACTAATGGGCGGAGTGACAGTGTAGATGGAGAAGGACACAGGTGACAGACAAAGGGCATTGAATCCACATTGAATGAAAGGGAGAAATGGGGTGACGCTGGGGTGGCCAGGGACCATTTACCAAGATAGGTAATCAGGATTTTTAGGTGCAGGTTATGGATTCAGTTCTAGAAGTCACGAATTTGGAGTTACCCGGGCAGAGATAGCCATGAGAAAGCCATAAGAAGTGATTCTCGAATCTTCGTGACAACCTGATGAGGAAGATAGCCTATCAGTTTTACAGATTAGGAAACTGTGACTCACAGAAGTCATCCAGCAGGTGTGCAGCTGCTCTTCTCATTCAGATTTTTAAACTCCAACTCGTCTTTGTTTTATCCCTTAACTGTCACATGCTCTTTCTTTTAGATCTTGAAGAGTCTCCTCTGTAGAGATTCTTTTCCCTAATAACCTTTTTCTATTGGATCTGTGGTATTCTTTGAAGAGTTTTAACCTTCTGTGAATCGATTTAAGGAAGTTGTTGGTTATCTGGTACCGAAAAAGAGAATCACTAACCGTTCTATTCATTCTGTTTCCATTGCTTTCTAACTTGAAAGGAATACAGTAAGTATCGCTCAAAAGTTGCCTGCTTTGAATATTTTCCTCTTTTTATCCATTACACCATTTGTTTTTAAAGTGCCGCCATTTTCCCCATACAGGTACCATCGGCAGCATGATTCCGTTCTTTCTTATGTGTTTGTGTTGGGGCTCAGGAGATGTTGAGACAGAGTGGTCTTGCTTAAGGAATGAGGCTCAGGCTAGACAGACAGGGCTCCCTTAGTGACTTCACCCATGTAGCATAACCATGGCCCGGACTTAGTCCTCCTCCTTCAGCTCTGGACACTTGATCCTTAGCCAGCCCTAGGTAGTCTCCCGAGACCCAGCTCACTAGTACAAAATTCGTAGGGGATTACAAATGTAAGCCAGAAGGGTGATTTACTAATTTGTCCTGTAACGGTCACAGAGACCAGATTGTTTCTATCAGGGTCCTTTCTTTGGAGGAACCAAGTGGGAAGCCAGTTATAATCACAAGATTGCTTGGTTAGCAACAAGCGTTAGGTACGTGGTTTAAATGTGGATGGACCTACTCCTGATGTTTCTACCTGCCACGGGACTCTAGACTCTTGTGGGCTGGGACATCCTCTCCCCTTGGCACAGTGAACTGAAACTGCTAGACATCGGTTCTCTCGGCCCCTTTTTCTGAAGTTTTTGTGGATAATCAGCTGAACCATCTAATTGCTGAGAGCCTTTTGTTTAACGCCATAGCCCGTCTTCCTGCTTTCATCCCGCACAGCATTCCCTCTTACCATCAATAGCCCTGTTGATTTATTAGTCAAACTTCTTCTCTCTACCACTTGCCGTCTGTTTTTTGGGAGTAGCATTCCTGTAGCCTTGAGGTGTGTTGAGAGAGGATATGATAGCAATAGCTAATAATCTGTAGATCATTTGCTGAATGTGTTTTATGTAGCTTGGATGGATAAAGAAAAACATTAAATAACACCTAATTTTGAACATTTACTGTAAATTATAACCACAGTCAGACTTGAAGCACTGAGTAATAATTACACTGTTTAGCTATGAATCCAAAGTAGCATGGTCACTATTCTCATTACCATTAACTTTCAGTTTTTTAGAGCTAATTCTCAAGTTTATGGATTATCGTGCTTTTCCTTCCTTTATTTCCTGTTTTTGGCAATTTCATTGCCCATTAGCTTTTAACAGAGGGCAAGAAGACAGTCATAATATTATTAACTGTGGTAAAAAGTTTGGTGATACACCTTTAATAAAATGATGCTTGGGATTTATCCCTTTCGTCTGACACCGTGGGTTATTGGAATGGATGTCTCTGTGTTTAGTTCCAGAGGCACCTGACCGGCCTACCATCTCCACGGCATCAGAGACCTCCGTCTATGTCACTTGGATTCCTCGGGCCAACGGGGGTTCTCCAATCACTGCCTTCAAGGTTGAATACAAACGGATGAGGACCAGTGATTGGCTGGTGGCAGCTGAAGATATCCCTCCATCCAAGCTTTCTGTGGAAGTTCGGAGCTTAGAGCCAGGTAGTAATATTCAAACATTTCCTTTTTTGCCATCTGTGCTGACTTTATGTATTTATTTTAAAAATTTTATTTATTTATTTGAGAGAGCATGAGAGTGGAAGAGATTGAGAGAATGAGTGGGGGAGGGGCAGAGAGAGAGAAGCAAACTCCCCACGGAGCAAGGAGCCCGATGCGGGACTCGATCCCAGGACCCTGGGATCATGACCCGAGCCAAAGGCAGAGGCTCAACTGACTCAGCCACCCAGGCACCCTGTGCTGACTTTAGATGCATATTTGTAATGATTTTGTATTCTTCTAATTGTTAAAGTAACGGGAGCCTATTGTGTGAAAATTTGAAAGCAAAGAAACTAGAAAGAAGAGAATAAGTCACCCAAAACCCAGCCATCCAGAGATAAGCATCGTTTACACTTTGGTATATTTTTTGTAGCCTTCTTTGTTTTTTAATACAAACCAGGATCATGCTGTAAATACTGTTTTGTGACCCCATTTTCCCTGTTATATGCATTTTCCACATTTTCCAGTGTTACTAGAAATTCTTCAAAAACTCAGTTTTTAATAACTATATATCTGCTGTATAAGTATAGTTTAATTTACTTAACCCATCCTTTTTTCTGGGTTTTGGACTATTTGTAACTGTCAGTAACTTAGAGCATTGCAATGACATCTTTGTGTATGTGCGTGTAGGTGTTTTGCTGTGATTACGTGTTTTAAGAGGAAAATTGCTTGCTATTTGACTAAAATTATTTGGTCTAATGATGACTCTCAGCATAGTTACATTAGCGCTTAGGCTTATGGAAATGAGGGAACACTTACTGCTTCTTTGCTCTGTAAGTTTTATTTCAGCAGAAAGACCCCTTCCCCCCCGCCCCCGTCACCCCAATATCTTGAGGCTGTATGCGGGAAGTTAAACTTCACAAGAGAAAAGCAGTAATCACAAGTACACTTGTGTGCCTTTTATTTGTTTGGGTTTCGTGGCCATTTTGTTTATGGACTTTTCGATGTACTTTAGTGGCAAATGCCTGTGTTTGTCTAAACAGGTAACGTGAGCCTAGGAGCCTGTAGGTATCGCTGGGAGAAGTGACAAGTTTTAAATGTGGGTGAAGCTAAATAGCATTTCACAGACGGAAAACATTGTCTTCAGAAGCCCAGTGGCTACTTCTGAGTCATCGGGAAGCGTGCTGTAGGAGTCTTATGTATTCTTCGGACTCAGGGTTTCAGAAACACAATCCTTCGAGGTTTTTGGGGGGGGGTTTTGAGTTCCTAATATGTAGTACAAATAAACGCCTTCTGTTGTAGTTTCGATCTGCTCCTTCTTATCCTATTCTTGGTGAAATCAGAGAGACAGCTGCTGTCCCCCACACGGTGCCCCTTCCGAAGATCTTTCGCTGTATTAAACTTCGCTTCAGTCGTTTCTTTCAAAGGGAGAGGAACCCCGTTGTGAGCAGTTACTTCAACTAATACCGTATATGATGGTTATTATGACTTTAGAACATGATGGTCAAGAAAGTGAACGTGCTCTTTCCTGTTCTCTACCTTCCCCTTCCGTGACAGACGTCGCTGATCTTCCGTGGCATCGTCTCCTGGTGACCCCTCATAAGCTCTTGGATCTGGGTCATCATGAACATTCACTGCGGGTTGACAGAAGCTGGCAAGTGGGTGGAAATCCATTCACCCTAAAGGCTTCAGAGGCTGTGTTTGTTAGCGTAGAGACTTGAGTGCATTTGTTCTATTTTTTGAGTTCCATCATACCTTTGGCTGTCATATCCTGTTTTTTTTAAAAACTGGTTTTTTCCTTCCCTCAAAAGGTTCCACGTACAAATTTAGGGTCATTGCCATCAACCATTACGGTGAGAGTTTTCGCAGTTCGGCGTCTCGTCCTTATCAGGTGGCTGGGTTCCCCAATCGTTTTTCCAACCGCCCCATCACTGGACCTCACATCGCCTACACCGAAGCCGTCAGCGATACTCAGATCATGCTGAAGTGGACGGTGAGTGGGACATCTTCTCTAACCAGACGCTTTCTCGTTTGGCCATGTGGACGATCATTTTACACAATATTGTGAGTAGCAAAGTGTTTTTAACTTGTAAGTGTTTGGCTGTGTTAACAATCGATTTACTATTCTGATGACACGATATTACGAATAGCAAATGTTTTTCACTTTTAAGTGAGGGAAAAATGAAGGGCACAGATTCTTGTCTAAAAGCAGGTGTAGTAAGTGGGGCAGGAGTAAAAATAAACTTGTCTCTTCAGCTCTCGTCCAAGTGTTAACTTAATTGCCCTTTCAAGACCCATTTCTTTTGAGCCAAATGTCCCTTTATGCCGACGAACCTTGTGAAATATACTACTTTATTTTTGCTCAGCCCAACAGAAAACTAAATGCTCTTAATACCTTTGACTACCTTTGAATTAAATTCAAAATGGCCATCAAGGGTGTTTGCAAAATGAAGCTAGAAAAATATCGCCGCACAGATAAATGAATCTTCATGGCTGTGAAAGTTACATTTATTTTTGTCTTTGACAAGTCTTTGCTTCTCTTTTTTTTAGTACATTCCATCAAGTAACAATAATACACCCATTCAAGGATTTTATATCTACTACCGGCCGACAGATAGTGATAATGACAGCGATTACAAGAGAGATGTGGTAGAAGGTAAGTCCCCCTGGCAAGCGGGTGTTCCAGTAAAGAGCTTTGGATGGAGAGGGTTGATAAATATTACAAAAAACATCATTCTATGTTAAGATAGAGAAGGCATGAAATGTTATGTACACTATTACTTTGACTTTTTCCCAAAGAAAAACCATCTTTCCAATTTAATATATGTAGTATCTTACATTTTGGTTATAGAAACAGCAGAGTATGGGGGAGATAGGATTTGTCAGAAGTTCATCTGAAAAAGAATTGTGTTTTCTGTTTTATTTCAGTGAATAGTAACCTGAGTATAAAAGTCACTTGCAACTTCTAGCTATATTTGCAAAAATATTGTCTCCGTGCCAGTTTCACTGAAGTCTGTACTAGAACAATCTGCTTTTAGAGATGCTGAGAAGTTGGAATATACGTAGAGTAAAAACCAGCCACGACAGTGAAGCGTGTTGAAACCACCTTTCCCCTCATTTAAAATCTTTTTTTTTTTTTTAAAGATTTTATTTATTTATTCGTCAGAGATAGAGACAGCCAGCGAGAGAGGGAACACAAGCAGGGGGAGTGGGAGAGGAAGAAGCAGGCTCATAGCAGAGGAGCCTGATGTGGGGCTCGATCCCACAACGCCGGGATCACGCCCTGAGCCGAAGGCAGACGCTTAACCGCTGTGCCACCCAGGCGCCCCATTCCCCTCATTTAAAATCTAATGCAGAACTTTGCATGTGGTCTGAAGGCTGTATGTGGTCTGGCTGGCCTCTGCCTACACCTGCCATCAGTCTCATGTACCTCTCTCCCCGCCCCACCGTGTCTCTTCCGTGACACACCGGCCCTCTGAGTTTCGTCGTGTGCGCCAAGACCTCTCTTGCTTCAGGACGATGATACGGGGCAATTTCTGCCACCTCCTGTGTTCCTCTTCCAGTGTTTTATTTAGGTTACTCCACTTTTCTGTTGTGTGCTTAAATATTACCTCCTCAGATAACCCCTGCCGGTGTATGAGATATCTTGGTGTAATTTCTAACCGTGACCTTTATGATTCTGTCGTAGACTTCATCGCGGTTGATATGTAAGGAGCGTGTATGTCTGTGTATGTGTGTGGATATATGAAATTACTTACTTAGTGTGTCTCCCCCACTAAAGGGTAGTCTCTCTGTAGGCAAGGAGCCTTTGCTCCCAGTGCTGTGTCCCCAGCCCCTACAGTGATGTGGTGTTCAGGATTTATTGAATGAAGGAATGATTGGAGTCCAGAAGGAACGAGGGAATGTCTGGGGATGAGGAGGCTGGAGAAGGGACGATGGATAAGCAGCATGGCAGCTGTCTTCAAATACCAAACAACTGTTAAGTGGAGGAGGAACTCAGCCAGGTGGGGAGGGGCAGCCAAAAGGGAGTAGTGTAAGGAAGACCCCTCCAATGCAGCGATTTAACAAAGGCTCTCTGACAAAATAATCTCCCTAACGTTGGAGGTGTTCAGTAGAAGCTGGCTGCTTATTTCTCGGTGATATCTTGGAAGGGGTTCTTGCTTTGGGAGCAAAGCTTCTTCCAAGGGTCTTTTTGTACTCCAAGATTCTGACTCTGAACTGCTAACATCTATGGATCATGTCAGAAAAGGGCCCTAGGCCAAGGTTATTTTCATATGACTTGACATCAAATACTGCATATCGTTTTTGGTGTAAGTAGCCTTATAATAAATTTGTTTAAATATGCTGTATCAAGTTTCCTTAAATATTGTAACATTCCTTTTAATGTTTATCCAGTGGAAGTACTTTTGTAAAGTGGTAAAAGGTTATCATCTGAGTTTTAATACCTGGCACATGGTAGGTGCACAGTAAATATTTTTTGAATAAAAGAGTGATTATTTCTCTTCATCGGGAAAAGTAGCGAGCAAATGAGTTTCTAAAATCTGCTTTAAACACGAAGAATCGAGGAAATGAGGTAGGAGACTTGTTAGTGGCCAAATTATCCTGTGAAGTTAGGATAGTAGCTGTCTTGAGGGAGAAGTGACCAGAAGAAGCATGGGGAGTCCTTTTGGGGTGCCAGTACTCTTTCCTTTCTTGACCTCGGTATCAGTACCATGGGTACGCTCAGTTCATGAACTTCCGCGAACTGTTCAGTTATGGGCACTTTTCCATATGCACATTTCACTTTCTAGAAATGGTAAGAGTTGTTAGTCACCATTCTAGATTTGAGTCCTAGCAAACTCTTCATTTTAGTTTAGCTGGGTTAGGAGAGCTGTCAGACTTTTATTTTTAAACTCTTTTGACAGAAGTTAAACATTTGCTGTAAAATAGTTCTCAACAAGGTAAATGTAAGTAAAATGAACACCTCTTTCCATCTCTCTCCGTGTCACTCTTTTCCCTACCCCTCCTGGTTCCCTCTAGAAATATCCGCCGGTGACCAGTTTTTAAAGGATACTCTCTAGTTAAATCTTTGAACTTTTGCAAGCTTGTGTGATGTGAATATAGTGTGTGGAGCTGGGATTACTTTACAGGAGGTTTTATATCCAGTAGTGGTGTCTGCAAATGTGAGTTTTGCCTTCTGGTTCACAGAGAACTTGTTTATAAACTTAGTAGACGGGGCGGTTAGATGTTTAAGTGGGCTTCACTGTGCTGTGTAATTTGCTTATTCCTTATTTTCAAGTTTATGCATTTGAAATTCTTTCTGTGGCAGTTTTAAACTATTGGCCTGTTCTCCCAAACCAAGGAACAAAAGTATTTACCCTTTGCATGTAACGTTCTCTTTGTAATAAAGTTTTAGATTACTTATGTGTATTGACTCAGAATTGTTTAAGCTTTTGGTAAAAGAATCTGAAACTCGATTACAGTGTTAAAGAATCTGCTAAGAGCACTGATATTAAGTTATCCTACCTTCTGAATTAAGTTCCACATTGGGATAAACCGTAAATGTTTCTGGCATCCCAGTCCCTTTGTGATGAATATTTTTATCTTATAGAGTTAAGTTGAGTTTCAAATAAATCAAAATATCAGGCATCCTAATCTTTAAGCCTGTGCTTTGGTTTCTCACCTTTTCTAAAACATCCTTTGAGAAAAAATTACCCATTTAAGCAAAGGATATGCTGGTGGGTTGACTTTCGACCTGATAATACACTTAATTGTCTTATTCATCAATGATCAGTAAAGACTCTTTCTCTCTATTAGTACTTCCTGTCATTTAGCTATTCAAAGAATTACCCTAACGGTGGAATATTAATCTAACAAGATTCGTATTCTTTTAATAATTTTCTCTTGTTTGTAACATATCAGAAGTGTAGTTTAATTCTGTTTGGACTAGGGCTTTGAAGGGAAAACTTCAAATCTAGTGGGGTAATTATTTGGGAGAATGTTTGTAGTTAGGTGAGGGTGAGGCTGGGCGAGGAAAGACCCAAGGGCAGAGAAAAAATAGAAGTCTTTGAGAAAGCGTGTGGAATTTAGAAACAGATCTGTTCCAGTCTTTGAATCAGGTTTTGGGTCAAGTTTATTGTAGGGTCCTCTTTACGCTTATAAAGGGGGCATAGAATTCCTCACTTCTCGAGCCTTTCATAGTCCCTTGATCCTAGAACAAGCAGATTCTCTTCCGTGTCAACTGTGGGGCTTTATGAATGAGGGGTTTTGTGGTGGTAACCTGCAAAAGGGATTGTGTTTCCGGTTTGGAGTATTTTTGTCTGTGTTGAATTAGAAAGGAACCTAGGACTCTTGGTCCTGTCAGCCAAGTACATTTGACTTGGATACTCGGTTTGATTTTGTTTTTCCTCCGCCTCAATTAATTCTTAAATTAGTAGGTGGTATAGTTGAGCATCTAAGGAACTGTGGAAACAGTTTGAAGAGGTATTTTCTAAGAGGGATTAAAGGTGCTTGAAGAGTTCATTGAATCTGGAAGTGTCCCTGTTTATTAAAGTTCGTCACATGCCTGCGGAAATAAAAATGGAGAGTGATTTATACAGGAGTGTTCAGTTGAAGAGTGTTTCTAAATGAAACGTTGGCCGTGTGCCATGGATAACAACAGACTCATTCTGTTAGAGATCCTTGTGTGGCTTGGGGACCCTGACTCAAAAGAAAAGAAATAGTGGGAGCAGGAACCCAGAGGTTCCCCTAGTAGCTTTTGTTCTTTGATTACTCTCAACCATTTATTCAGGCATGTGCTGAGCTGTGTGTTCATATCACGTCCAGTCCAGTGGGACTGAGCGTTTCTGTCAGACTGTCTTGTCAATAAATGGTCATTCGTCCTGGGTTAAGGCACCATTTGCTGATCTCGTGTGTAGTATTCCTTTCTGGCGGGCAGAGTGGATTGACTCGCTAGGCTAACGTGGGGCGTCAGACGACTTGAGGGTTTTTTTCCTTCACCTATGCATAAAATTAATGTTGTATTTTATGAACGACTCACCACTAATTATTTATAAAGAAAATGAGTATTAGTATCAGCACACAGATATAGCTTTAATTCAGGGTGTTTCGTGGCACGTAACAGAAATGCTGTTTATCTGTGGTTTATTAGTAAAATACTTCTATTAAGGATGTTTTCTTTTTTTTTCATAGTAATATTTTTATTATATTGTGTTAGTCACCATACAGTACATCCCCGGTTTTGATGTAAAGTTCCATGATTCATTAGTTGCGTCCATTTTGCAGCAAATGTTGAGAATTCGTTCTTTCTGATGGCTGAGTAATATTCCATTGTATATACGGACCACATCTTCTTAATCCAGTCATCTTTCGAAGGGCATCTCGGCTCCTTCCACAATTTAGCTATTGTGGACAATGCTGCTATGAACATTGGGGTGCATATGGCCCTTCTCTTCACTACGTCTGTATCTTTGGTGTAAATACCCAGTAGTGCAATGGCTGGATCATAGGGTAGCTCAATTTTTAACTTTTTAAGGGACCTCCACACTGTTTTCCTTGCACAGACTGACTGGTGATATGTGCTGTTTCAGCCTCGTTTTGAGATCACCCTTCAGGTCGTACGATATGTCAAGCTCCTCTATTATTTTTCCTTTCTAGGTTCAAAGCAGTGGCACATGATTGGCCATCTGCAGCCAGAAACCTCCTACGATATTAAAATGCAGTGCTTCAATGAAGGGGGAGAAAGCGAGTTCAGTAACGTGATGATCTGCGAAACTAAAGGTAGGAGAGGAATGAGAGCTCGTGCTTTGTCCCCTGGACGGTACTGGAATTCCAAACTCTGCCTTATTCCTCCTGACTCTTGATATGTTGACCTAAGGAATCGTCTGCTCCGGACCGCTTTCTAGGTGCAGGCATTAAGACCGTCCCAACAGAAAATAGAATATGTTGGCTAGAGCACTTGCCTAAAGCTTAGTTTACGTAAGCTTCAATCGTATTCGTGAATTTCCGTGTGACGCCAAGTAAGTCACTTCCCTTCTATTTGCGGAATAATTTCTGCAAATTAGAATTGCTGCGGGAATTAGAATTCTTAAACACAAAAGTATAATTTTAAGGACAAGTGTTTCATACACACGAGTGGCTTCTTGCGTGACCATTATGCATAACGCTGTCTGCTTCCTAAGTGCGGGGGTTACGTTCAGCATCACAGTGCGCTAATGCTGAACTGAAATTCTCAACTCTGCAGACATACCTAGATTGTGAAGTATCTTCTGTTTTTAGGATGGCGATGCTACACGTGAATGATAGAAACAGCTAACGTGGCGATTTACAAACTCGTGTCCAGGCTCAGTTGATTCGACAGAAAAAGAGACTGTTTGAACCTTTGTCTGTTTTCAAGAACAAGAGGAGATTTCCCAAAGTCCTAACCCGTCCCTGAGCCCTGCTAGTCTCAGTGGTCAGAGCTCAGTCACACGCTCCCCAGACCATTCCCTGGAATGGAATGATTGATCAGGATCTAGTCGAGTTGTGTGGGGTTTGACCGGACAGCTGGATGAAATCGGGGCTCTGTTAGTGTGGCAGGAAAAGGCTGCTGAATGGGCCAGGCAATCTTTTGTGTCTGCGACAGGTGATTTTATGATGCTGATTTAAAAATGAAGAAACTGAGGCTCAGAAAAATTGAATTATAAAGACAAGACATAGTTTCATCTTTTAGTGCTAAGTCATGTGACTTTCTGCTGCAAAACCCACATATTCAATCTACCTTTAAACCTGTGTATACACAGACCTTTAGATTTAACTTTGGTTAGTATATATTTGAGGGGCTTTTTGTACTAGTCACTGTGATATGTTAATGGACGTTTCTTACTTGCCTCTAGAGTGTTGTAATACTCGGGGCAAAATTAAATAAAAGTGGAATTTATCATCTCTGTCCCCAAGACATTTAAGAATCTAGCCAGGCAAAACACAGACGACAGTGTAATATCTGTATTGTTTAAATAGTATTATAATATAGCCGTGTCTGTAATAGTACGCATCATTAATGGACTTTGCTGGAGAAGAAAAGGTTCTACCTACAGACTTTCACTGACAAATGAAAACAGCTCTTTAAAACATTAACTGTTTATAGTGAATAACTTTCTAAAATGTATGACACGATTCCCAGCCTATTTAAAGAGAGAATGTAAGATACACAATCTCTGCTTTTAAAGAAATGAGTCAGGGTTCTTGTTATGAACAATGATTGTCTTATCTTTAGTAATTCGGTAAGGTGCTCCAGGAATGACAGAGGTGTTGAGGCCAGCCATTTCTCCCTGCCCTTAAAGATCAGAGACTGTCATGGTTTTTCTTTAGTCCTTGGGTTTCTCTTTGTTTCTCATCTCACTTTTCTTTTTTCATGCTCTTAGTTTCTTTTCTTCTTCCTCCACCTTCTGCTGCTCCTCCCCTCCTCCCCCTCCCCACTCCTCCTCTTCCCCTCCTCCCCCTCCTCTGCTCTCCCTCCTCCCCTTCCTCCTCCCCTCCTCCCTCTCCTTCCTCTTCTTATTCTTCCTCCTTCTCCTCCTCTTCCTCCTCGTGTTAGCTTTCCCTCTTACTGATGTTGATGCATCTGTCTCCCTCACCATCCACCACAGACATTTTTAACTTTAGCGGAGACTGGCAAAATCATCAGGCTTGGTAGAATTATGAATAAATAAAGAGTGAATGAAGAGTGAACCAACCTGACGGACTGTGGTGACCTTTAATGTGTGATCTGCAACATCTATTTTGCCTCAGAAACTCGTTTGTTTTCTTTAGAATTGGCAGGGGCCTTAGAATCGTCTAATCCAACATACCACCTGAAGCAGGCATTTCCTTTAGAGTCCCTGCCAAGCGTTCATCCACTTCTCAGTGTTGGAGACCTCTTTCCTTTGAAAGGTGGCCTCTTCTTTATGGATTCCTCGCTCTGTTCTGCATAAAGGTGCTAGAAAATTGAACCCCAGCATAACGTTTATTGAAGTAGAATTTTTTAAGGACCGCTCTGCTCCACTGGGCTGTTAGGGGCCATAACAAGAAATATGATATAATGCTTAATAGTAACAAAATTGGTTGAGCACTGCCATGTGCCGGGCTCTTTTCTAAGTGCTTTACACGATTAACTCGTTTACTCTTCACCACAGCCTTACGGTAGAGCCTTTATCCTTATCTCTAGTTCCCACATGCAGAAACTGGTTGTTGGAGGTCAAGGTCATGCAGCTAAGGATAAGTGGTAGAACAGAATATGCACCTGGCAGCCTGGTTCCAGAGAGCAGGCTGTCAGCCCCTATGCTGTGCTGCTTTTCTATGGCATTTAAAGCATTAAGCACATGTTATTTGAGGACAGAAGAAATGGGGTTTGAGTCCCACCTGTTATTAGCTTTTGTTGTCACTATCTTCCAGAATATCAATGAATTAGGTGAAAGAACTGCATTTAGGGGCGGCTGGGTGGCTCAGTCATTAAGCGTCTGCCTTCAGCCCAGGGCGTCATCCCAGCATTCTGGGATCGAGTCCCGCATCAGGCTTCTTGGCTGGGAGCCTGCTTCTTCCTCTCCCACTCCCCCTGCTTGTGTTCCCTCTCTCGCTGGCTGTCTCTCTCTCTGTCAAATAAATAAATGAAATCTTTAAAAAGAAAAAAAGAAAAAAAACTGCATTTACATGGACTCCAGAGGTGGTTGGTTTTGGAATGCTTCATATTAAGCGTGAGGTTTTTGGAACTGTATATAATTGTTTGAATGGTCCACAGTCATATCTTTAATATCAGTCACATCAAAGAGGCATAAAATATGTAATTTTCAATCTTATTCAGCTCAAAGTGTGGCACATAGAAAGGAGTTTTTGTCCCATCCTTAAGTTGAAATATGGGGAATCTTCTCCAAATACAATTGAGCAGATAATCATATGGCAGTTTGGGTTAGACCGAGGGCGTTTGTTTCTCTGATTTTATGATGTCTCTAGAATTTGTGGACTGAGACTTTGGCACATTAGATTTTTAAACTTTTGAGCCCTCTTTGTGACTCACTGGTGGTCAGATCATCTCAGTAACAAGTGTAAACAGACGGGCTTGCATTCCCAACCAGACCTCCTTCGGAGAGTAAACCATCGCATGGAGCCTGTGTGCACTCTGACATCATGTTTTCCTTTATATGTCAACTAGTGAAACGCGTTCCTGGAGCTTCTGAGGATCCTGTCAAAGACTTAAGTACCCCTCCAAATTCTCTGGGAAGTGGACGCAACGTCGGGCCTGCAGCCAGCCCCGCTAGAAGCAGCGACATGTTGTATCTGATCGTTGGCTGTGTGCTGGGCGTGATGGTCCTCATCCTCATGGTCTTCATTGCCATGTGCCTGTGGAAGAACCGCCAGCAAAACACCATACAGAGTAAGCCATTCGTCAGTGTTTCCTTGTCTGTTTCTAAAGATGGGGAGGAAAATATTGTCAGGATAAATATTGATCTTTAATACTTTCATGGGTTAGCATCACGGTATAAAGCCCGTCAGATACTCTGCAGGCAGGGGAGGTGACTTGAGGACTGTTGTAGCTGTCAGCCAGAGCAAGTGGAGCGTCACGTGAAATCGCCCAGCAGAAATAAACAGCAAAGCCAAAACCAGGCAGGTCTCTATGTAAATAGCCGACTCCGTGCTGGGAAGCTCTGCTTTGTCAGACCACCAAAGAGCATGAGTTCTCGAAGCAGGAGCTTTGGAATTGCTGCAGGAACACCTTCGTACTGGTACACGTCTTGTCAGCGGGAGTAGAAAAGGCTGGAAATGAGGGAAAGGAACACCTTTCTATGTTACCGTTACTGAGTGGTACAAATTAAGGTAACATGTCCTGTTTCCATCCCTGATGTACCCATACTGCTCCAGCCTGGCATCTTGTCCCCCCGTGTGTATCTAGTAATGGAAGTGATGGTCTGTATGAAAAAGATCACCTACAACCCCCTTTCCCTCTTCTTTCCCTAGTTCTGTCCCCTCCCCTTCCCAGCTTTCTTGTTCCCCCAGCTATTATAAGACAGGCGAATCGGATCAAGCAGAGACTTCAGTCTTTGGTGGGAGGAGGTGTTTTTGGTTTCCCCTTTGTCCCCAGAAAAAGAGAATCACAGCTAATAGTTCAGGGAGAAAAAAAAGGTGATTTGTTTTTATTGAATCGGTGCTTTCTTAGAGACAGACAGGGAGAGAGGTGGTGGTGGTGCTGCCAGGTTTAAAGGGTTGGAGATCATTTGATTGGGTCTTTCCCTAAATGGTTTCAGTGTCATTGACTTTAATTGTGTGAGTGTGCACTGAATCATTAAAAGAAAAGTGTTGCTCTGGTCATCTGAGCAAGCTTAATCTGGTTAAGGTCATTTTCCTTTGTGACTTGGTGATGTGTTCAAAGATCGAAATATATGGTGGTGATGTTCATTCAGCCATTTCCAGAAGATACTCACTGGCTGTCTTTGACGTGCCTGGCACTGTGTTAGACAATGGGAGTACAGTGGTAAAAAGTAAACCTGGCCTCTGCCCTGTCAGCTTCTAGTTTGATGGAAAAGATAAGCAGGTAGAGTGAGGGTAACTCACCTGTGCAAGAAGTTCGGTAATAGGAGGAAGGACACCTACTCTAGTCTTGGCATGTTCTAATACCTTTGGAGATTTTATCAAAACTCTGCCAACAAGTCCTATACAGTGTAGGTGCTGTATGTTCTAAGGGCTATTACGCTTGTTCTAAATATATCTAGCAAGCATGCCTCTGGAAAGTGGAATTTTGAGGCAACAATTTAAGTGCTTTTAATATAAGGAAATGGAATAATGAGCTTTTTGCCTTTATTACCCCGCAACTTCCACGTGGGCCGTATTAACCAGGGAACTGATAGATAGTCAGTGAATGTATACACAACTCCATCCTTTCATTTAAAAGTGTTGTTTATTTCTATTTAAAATAGCCTACCTAACATTTGCCTTTTGTTGTTGTTTTATAGTTTCTCTCAGCACTTTGAAGTGTGTGGGAATTTAAACACTTTTTCTTAATGTTGCCAGTACTTAGATAGTTTCAACTTGCATGATTTATTACTCTTGAGTAATTTCTCTCTGGTTAATTTCTCTTCCCATTAACAAAGCCTTAATTAACTTAAAGTTCCTAGCTGTCTCCACACAAGGAAAAAGTAATAACTTTCTTAAAGCATATCTCATAATTAGACTTTAAGTGAACACATTTAGGGCATTTTATTTTAGCGTATTTGTAGTTTCTTAGGGGTTTATTAATAAAACTGCCCACGCAAGAAGATTGTCTTTTTCACCATCTTACTTTTTTTTTCTTTTTTGTTCTCTCTTAACAGAATATGACCCTCCAGGTTATCTCTACCAGGGGTCAGATATTAATGGGCAGATGGTGGAATACACTACTCTGCCTGGCACAAATCAGATAAATGGGAATGTTCACGGAAGCTTCATAAGCAATGGGGGTCTCAGCAACGGTTGCTCCCATCTTCACCATAAGATCCCGAATGGAGTCAACGGAATCATGAACGGGAGCTTAAATGGAGGGCTTTACTCGGGGCACACAAGCTCACTAACCAGGACACATGTGGATTTTGAACATCCTCGTCACCTAGTAAATGTAAGAGACCTAATTGTAAATAAAGCCTCCCTGTGCCCCATGGTGCCAGGGAGCAAGAACAGGGTCAGCCTCCTTGGCCTTTGTCAACATAGAAACCTCATGGGTTTATTAGACTGGAAACAGTAGGTATTACTGGCAACCCCTTGATCCAGAGTAATCTCCGTTAAGCTTTCTATTGTCAGGTGATAGTATGTTCATCAATTTGCTTTATGTTTTAAAATTATTTCACAGTGGAAGTGGAATACCAGTAACAAACTGGCTGGAAGTTATTCTTGAGAGGTGGAAATACCATTGAGCATTGAATGGACCCAGTACTTTAAATTTGCTTCATTAATAGCGGAGTCTGGAAACTCATATGCCTTAGAGGAGTCGGGCAGATCGTGAAATTGAGCAAAGCAAGCTGGCAATGAGACAGAAGCAGTGGAGGCCATAGCAGTCCGAGAGCACCAGCCGCAACTCAATCCAGTTGTTGGCACAGAGGACTGAGGGCCCCGGGTTACCGGGTTTTCTGATTTTTTCAAAACATCTGTAAATCTTGGCAAAATTGCCAGATTTTTTACATGTTGGCAACTAATCCCAATTTTTGAAAGCATTTTGTAGGCCACGTGGAACCTGTCTGCAGGCCACCAGATTGTGACCTCCAACCTATAGTGAGTTTTTGCTTGTTGTGGCCAATGTGTGGTAGGGTTGTTGCCTGTAAGATTTTTGCCTTTATTTATTTATAATTTTTATTATTTTTTTAAAGATTTATCTATTTGAGAGAGAGAGAAAAAGCGCAGGGGCAGGGGGAGAGGGAGTCGCAAGCAGACTGTGCACCCAGTGCAGAGGCTGACTCGGGGCTCAGTCTCACGACCCTGAGATCATGACCTGAGCCGAAACCAAGAGTCAGGTGCACCACCCAGGCGGCCCCAGGATTTTTGCTTTTTATAATATTAGTATTCTTTAACCACAAGGAGTGATAGACCTTGAAAATTGCTTTATTTCGGGATAACTTAGTGATGTAGTTTAATTTTTGAAATGGGAATAGAATGGCTAGCATACTTTACATTTATGCTGGTGAGAGAGGTTCTCTGCATTAGGAAGTTTGCTTTATTACATTGTTTGGATGTGTGGCCACGTTATTTTTCAGTCAAATGGGTGGTATGTTTAGTTGTACTCATTGTACAATTAAGCCCTCATTGATGTTTTTGTCCATGTTCTGATTACAGATGAATTTTCCATAACCCACAAGGTGCTAAAATTTGAACAAGTTTCATTTTTTCAACTTCAACAAAGATTTATTAAAATATTACATTTGGAGAACAAAACTGTAATATATATTTGTATCTTGAAGCTGGACATGTAATGGGTTTTGTGTGATCTAATTTAAGTATATTGTAGAAAAATACCTAATTTGCTTGAATGCATCTCAGTACCAAAAGAGAATAACGATTTCATTATTTTACGTGGAAAGGCATGGCTTATGTTCAGACTTTGTAAACTTTTTTGGTCACTATTCCTAGTCCAAGCTACTAACGTTGTCCAAGAAACGAAAGGAGAGAGCATTAAGGTTTGAATAGTACATGCTGTTTCCATAAGAAGGAGAAAAAATAAATCTGATGTTTGAGGATTTGGACACAGCAGTTTGGGTTTTTTGAACAATGAATTGCTATTTAAATAATAGTTGCCCCTGTAGGTGTATAATTTTAGAGGCTATCATCTATGGTTTTTACTCACTAGTTTTCTTGTCTCTTCGGGGTGGGAGGAAATGGGGACATATTTAAAAATACTGGCGATCATAAAAATGATCGAATTAACTTTGATGTGTTTAGTGATTCGATTAAGCACATTACCCGTAGCTTAACTTCATTTCGTGAAGTTTTGGAGCTGATGTTCACAGACGGCAGGTAGCAGAGGATATACTTTCTCGCGATGTTTTCTTGAAAATTCCTGTTGCTAGCTGGATCAGGAATGTTGAGAGACGTTTCAGTGCTTTTGGTTTGCTTAGATTCTGGCTGTTGTTATGAGATGAATGGAAATGGAAAGTATTCTGGGAAAAACAATTGCCTGAACTTTCCTTAACCTCGAAGAACTACTCTGGGTTTGGGCGCAGTGTGACAATGTCTCCCACCCTTATCAGACTCAGTTCTGCTGTTTTTCATCTGAAAGCAGAATTTTTACTCTGACCAAAAGGCTGGTTCAATTCTGAACATCAGCTGTGAAGAACTCTTGCCATTGTATATGTCAAGCAAGCGTTTTACAATGAGGTATGTGTTAATCTGGGCATTTTTCTTAATTGCCAGGCAGTTTCCGCCAAAAGCAACATCAAAATATTAATTCTCCCCTCCAAGTCATTGCTGGCTGAGAATCTACTCCATCTGGAAAAATATAACATGTTTTAAAACTTAGTGTAGTCAAGTGAACAGACCTAATCGAAATAATTACAGGAAAATGAAGATGGGTTTATCTTGTGACATCATTCAAACAGATTTCCACCCTGTTTCTCCAACTGGCATCACGTAAAATTTTTCCATGACTGCGAGAAGAGTACAAACGAATAGGAGTTTCTAATGTACAGTGTATTGGGGGGCCAGTCGATTTGAACCACTCAAGGGGAAGTGACTAAACTTCTCCGTTTCTTTGACTCCTTTCAGGATAAAAAACATGGGAAAAAAACATGGCAGTTGGTTTGTAGACTGTAGTTTTAATGTTGTAAGGAACCCATTTGAAACTGTTGGTAAATAATGATAAACAGAACCTTGTTCGGGGGTTGGTTAAACTACACCGTGTGGCCATTTAACCATCATTGGCCTGGCTTTTCCACTGGGGCTGTTTGGTTATGGGTTTGTGGTATCTTCACGCTGTGTGTTTCTCTTTTCCCCTGTACTTCCTTCCTGACAAGGGTGGTGGAGTGTACACAGCGGTACCTCAGACGGACCCGTTGGAGTGCGTTAGCTGTCGGAACTGTCGGAACAACAACAGGTACACGGCTCTGTATTTGCACGGGTTGTTGGGAATCGGTGCGGGACTCTTCTTCTTGCCCCCTTCCCCAAAGGACGTTCTCGACAGTTTACATAGGCTACAGCTCTCACAGTATGAGACTGCTACCGATCTTTTGGCCCTGCTTTATGGTTTTCACCTTTCTGGGCCTTCGTGTTTTGAGCTACATGGGCAATGTTAAAGACATTGTCTCTCACTGAGATGTTATTAAAAGGTTTGATGTATGTGAAATCTTTACAGTCATTCTCTGTATACAGACTTTGTCTTTTCTCACCTGTTCTTTTCCTCTCTGTGTTAGGAATGAGAGCGTGTGTGAATGTGAGGGGACAAACCCTGTATATAAAGTAATGTGTTTTCGTAGTAATATTGCTGAAATTTTCTTACTAGAGTATTCAGTACCTTTTTTTTTAATTCTTAAGAACTTGTGATAATTAAGTAGCAGATTTCACTTTTTTTCCCACTTTATTTTAATTTGAGGGGTTTTAAAAATTCCTAAGACAGGCACTCACAGCATTTCAAACAAGATAGAAATACGTAGAGTAACATGGCCATTTAAATTTTGACACTATCCAGGAAGCTTTCAGGCTGCCTCTGCACAGTCACCCCAACAGATGGTCAGGTTTCCCTTGTATTAAAGTTGTGTCCGTCAGAAACCTTAGCTCTTTTTCTCCCGTAGCAATGGTGTTGGGGGACATGGTCTCAGAAGCCCTCCCCAGCTATAAAACTCTGCATTTAACAATCATGTTAGAGTTAGTACGTTAAATAATGAGTATGGACTGGAGTTGGGATATCTCATTATTGAAAGGGGGTGGGACCTATTTTTTTTTAAATCAATTACAAGGTTAAGAGTCGTGTCTGGAAATTACCAAAACCAGAACTTGGAAGTAGCCAGTCAACTATAGACTTAACAATACGTTTCTCGGGGCACCTGGGTGGCACAGCGGTTAAGCGTCTGCCTTCGGCTCAGGGCGTGATCCTGGCGTTATGGGATCGAGCCCCACATCAGGCTTCTCCGCTATGAGCCTGCTTCTTCCCCTCCCACTCCCCCTGCTTGTGTTCCCTCTCTCGCTGGCTGTCTCTCTGTCGAATAAATAAATAAAATCTTTAAAAAAAAAAAAAACAATACGTTTCTCAGCATGTGTTTTGAGAGTTGCAGAGCAAAAGCAATAAAACTTCCTGGATTTGTCCTTACCGTTTACTTTTAGCCCATCTTAGGGGGTCTGTGTTAGCAAGAGCCATCTGCCTATTTTGTGCACTAAGATTGTTTGTTACATTTTTTTAATTCTGTCTGACCCTAGCTAAATCTTAAGATGTTTATAACATTGAAGCCATATTTCTGTCCTGAGCTGGTTGTAGACTTTATCACAGTTTGTTAGGAACATGCTGAAGATGCTTCATACACCTGGTAAGTAATCAAATAGACTTAATTAAAACAAAAGGTATTGCCTAAAAATGTAGTATATTTTCCTTTGTGGTCTTGTGGCCAGTGGCAGATCTCAATTCAACATTGGCATTAAAGCGATGTTGCAAGAGTACCTCTGGCCTGAGAATAAGTAGACAGACATAGGCTTTGCCACTGCTCAAATCCCTGATCTTGGAAATGTTATATAATGTCTCTGATTATTTCCTTATCTGAAAAATGGAAAATTGCCCTAGGTAATGTAAGATCTCCCCAATACACTCTGATGCTAGATTTTGGTAATTTGCTGCTAATCACATCTTTATGACGAAGTTCTCATCCTGGTACCAAAAAGACATCCCCTTTCCTTAAAAGAACTTTTATGACCAGCATCTACCATCTTGCATTCATGGCCATTTGTGTATTTGTGTGAGTGAATGTGTGTGTGACTGAGTATATGTGTATAGTACTGGGGGCTTTCGTTACACATTTTTTTCCCTTCAAGACAATGGACAGTTAATAGTTCTATTCATTTTTCAAGTTGATGACTTCTTGCTTTTCATGTGTGGGGGTTTTACTTTTATCTGGGAACATAGGTGCGTTCTCTTTAGCCTGAGAAAACCAGCTTCTGTTTCTCCCTGGCTTAAATGTACTTCTTCCAACATTAGAGTCTGCCTGTTTAGGGCAAGCCTTGGCTTGCCTGCTTGCCTCCAAGGTTAGCCAGATGTCTCACCTGGCTCCCAGGAGCCATTATGTGATTTTGGTGCTTAGTGATTGGCCAGATAAATATCAGTAAATACCTACCTTCAACTCTGGAAAATTGGAATCATTACATTTAAAGCTTCTAACTCTTTTGACTTTGAAACTGAAAGCAGGTATCTTTGCTCAAGATCCCCCCAACTGGCAAAATTTGTAATAAGCTTTGAATGCTGACAGGTATGATGTGCACAATTTTAGTCAATTTGCACTTTCAGAATATTGACATTACTAACAATACATTTGCATTTCCTAATGCCAGTTGAACTAATGTATAAACAGAAAGAGGCATAATTTCAGTGAAGTTATGTGACGGTTTACCTAAGGCTGAATACAGGCACACCTCGTTTTATCGTACTTTGCCTTACTGCACTTTGCAGATACTGTGTTTTTCCACAAGTGGAAGGTTTGTGGCCACCCTGCATCACGCAGATCTGTCGGTGCCCATTTTCCAAGAGCATTTGCTCACTTTGTGTCTCTTCCGCATGTCGGTAATTCTTACAGTATTTCAGACTTTTTCATTATTCTGTTATAGTGGCCTGATCAGTGATTGCGACTCACTGAAAGCTCAGATGATGGTGAGCGTTTTTTAGTGATAATGTATTTTTTAATCAAGGTATGTACGTGTTTCTTTAGACAAGAGTGCTGTTGCACGCTTTATAGACTGAAGTATAACGTTCCCGTAACTGTGTGCACTGGCAAACCAACAGATTCCTTTGACTGGCTCTAGTGTGGTATCTGCTTTATTGCAGTGGTCTGGAAGCAAACCTCAGTATCCCCAAGGCATGCTGACAGTGTGATTCAGTGGTTAGCACGCTCCAGCATGCGATAGAATCACTTGGAGCGCTTGTGAAAACACAGATTCCAAGGCTGTCCCCTTCGAGTTTCTGATTCAGTAGGGATAGGGTGGGGCCTGAGAATTTGCGTTTCTGATGAATTCCGACCGATGCTGGTGCTGCTGGTCGTGGCACCATGTTTTAAGAACCACTGGAATAACTGGGCTGGGAAGAGCCAGTACAGGGCTAGCAGGATGTACAATGGAAAGCTGGACTGCGTTTATGTCACGGATGATCCTGAGTGTCACGGTTTCATAGTTAATTTAATAAACATGTGTTGGGCACCTGTCACCTGCTGGGCGCTGGCCCAGGGCCCACCTTCAGAGAGCCCGTAGTCTAATCATGGCGATTCACAGCAGAGCTCCAAATACAGGGAGTAGGGTTTGAAGAAGCACATTGAATCTTGTAGTTTTACGTTTAAGGAGTGGGAAAAATCCCTATTGTTTCAATAATAAAGGTGCAGGAGGGATATGAGATTTTTTTATGTTAATCAAAAGTGGGGGATATCAGTTAAACGTTGAAAAACAATGGGCTGGTCGCATCATGTTTCTCTGGAGGATTTTTGAGAAGGGGAGCCATGTATTCGAGAGAGATGTTTAGGCTTGGTTAGTGGTAGCAGGACACAGGTGGGATTGCAGGGAGGAGACCAGTTAAATTGTTCCTATAATGAAGACCTTAGCTTTCGTGCAAGGAGGGGGGATAGAAAGGAAGGGATGCGGGGGGTTCTTGTTTGGCAATCTTTTTTTTTTTTCAAAGATTTATTTATTTGAGAGAGAGAGAGCGTGGGGGGAGGAGGGTCAGAGGGAGAGCGAGAGACAGAATCCCAAGCAGACTCCCCGCTGAACATGGAGCCTAATGTGGGGCTCGATCTCATGACCCTGAGATCATGACCCGAGCCAAAACCAAGAGTCAGATGCTTAACCGACTGAGCCACCCAGGCACCCCTAGAGTGGGAATCTTTAGGACTTGGCCATTGACTGATAGGGATCAAGAAAAAAAGGAAGGCTCAAAATGAATAGAAAGTTTCAAGCATGGATGGCATGGTAATTGCCATGGTAATAGTCACAGAAATAAGGAACTTAAGGGACGCCTGTGTGGTTCAGTCATCGGTTAAGCGTCTGCCTTCAGCTTCTGGGATTGAGCCCCACATTGACTCCCTGCTCAGTGGGGAGTCTGCTTATCTCTGCCCCCACCCTGCTTGTGCTCGCTCTTGTGCTCTCTCTCTCTCTCTCAAATAAATAAGTAAAATCTTAGAAAAAAAAGAAAGAACGAACTTAATAAAATGACACATTGAGAAAAGGTGATGGATTTGGTTTTGGGCATTTAGAGTTCCAAGGGTCCGTTGGTTATCTAATAGAGCCAAGGGCACAGATGACATGCTGGTGTTGGGTCAGGGGGTAGATCATGAGACGTGTTCGGAGTCATTTGCATCAAAGTGATAGAACTTAAGTACGGGTGGGGTCACCAAGGGAGACGGTAGCTATGGCTCATTATTTTTGTATTTTTAATCATTTAAGGTACTGTTTTTGCCTTATTTCCTATGTATTTAAAGTGATTAGACATCGTTTTTATAAGACATTCTCTCTTTTATGATTTTTTGTTTATGGCCTTGAAATGTCTTCGAGGAGAGGCGTCTCAGTTGGTTAAGCGTCTGACTTTTGGTTTCAGCTCAGGTCATGAGTTCAAGCCCTGCATTGGGCTCCACACTGCGTGTGGAGCCTACATTAAAATAATAATAATAACAATAATAATAATAAAATAAAGCATCAGATCCTGGTACTATTATTTGAAACGTCTTTGAGGAGATGATGCAAGGGGTGTGATAGCATAAGAAGGGCGAAAGGAAAAAGCGTTCATTTATTCATTCAGCAAACATTTGTTGAAAGTCTGTAGTGGGCCAGACACCCAGCTAGGTCCTGGGGGATAATGAACAAACCAGGCATTGTCCCTGACTGGTTTGCTCACTGTAAGTGAGCTTATAGTTTAATGGGTAGACATAACTTTTTTCAAAATGATAAAAATAAATCATAAAAATGACTGTATACCTAAAACTGGATGCTTTAAAGGAAAAGTAAAAAATGTATTAGGAACAACCTCCCTAAACAAGTGACATTTTGCTCTAAATGAATTTTAACTGAAGAATTTTAAAACTTGGTAAAAGAGAAGGGGATAGGTTTAAAACTTCCCAAGCAAAAACAAGGTGCCATTTGTGCAGTATCTATAAAGCAGAATGCCGGGATCTGTACAGATCCATGGCAGGAACCTTGCAAGCGAAGGGGTCAGAGGTAAAAGGTGAGTGAAAGCAGGTCATACAGAGCCGTGGTGAGTCAGCAAGAGATGTTAAGTAGAACAGCATTGTGCTAGAACATTCTGGATGGAGTTTGGAGAATAAATTGGATGGGGCAAGAGAGGATACAGGGGACCAGTGAGATTGCCAGTTCAATAACTCAGAGGAGAAGCTGTGCGCTAGGACGGTTGCAGTAGACATGAAGAGAAGTAGATGGGTTTGTGAGATTTAGGAGGTGCCAATTAAAAAAGAGAGAGGGGCGCCTGGGTGGCACAGCGGTTAAGCGTCTGCCTTCGGCTCAGGGCGTGATCCCGGCGTTATGGGATCGAGCCCCATGTCAGGCTCCTCTGCTGTGAGCCTGCTTCTTCCTCNTTGGGTGCAACCACTGAGCTAGGAATGACTGCAGGAGATGAGAAGAAACTGTTTACCCCTTAGTGTACCCTTGGGAGTCATCCTTTTAGAGCCCACATCAAACTAACCTCAGCTCTCGTATTCCGCAGATGCCTGAGAACTGAGGAAGTCTTGCTTAGGACCTGCCCCCTCTGCAATCTTAGCTGCATAGTGTCCTGCCATGCTTTCGTGGGTTTAAACTTAAATGTATTTTGTAGAGTGGGCACTTAAGAAACAAGTCAGTGCCAGCTTTAGACCCCTTTTATCTTCCCTCTGTTTTGGTAATAACTATCTGGAGAGAAAACGTTGCCTTTATTGTCTAAATTGGAGTACTGATGTGAAAATTTGAGAACAAGTAAGAGGGAAATGTACAGTGCAACAATCTGTGGAGTTTTATTTGATTCTGGTGCTCTCGTGGCATGTTGTAAATGACTGCCTGCTTCGCTGTATTCAGCTAATTTGAACCCTTTTCACGTTTTAAGAGTGATATGTAATCACTCACCGTGGACAGCTAGAAAGAGGCGTATAGAATGCAGCTTTGTGGGGAGCCAGTCCCATACACTAAAGACTTAATTGAGAAATCCTTGTGCATTTCAAGAATGTAACAGATTTCAGTCAAACAAATCAAAAGCTTTCTATCCTTCTCTTCTCCTCTCCTCTCCTCAATTTAAAAGGCATTGGCGCAGTTCTGGATATGTAATCAACTGGGGTTTGTCAGTTGCTTGGCTAGCTTAATGGGAAAGGATTGACGTTAAATCCTGCCTGTTTACCATCAGTCTTGATCGTTTGTAAAAGAGTAGAGAGGACACTGATGGAATTCACAGACGAACGAACTGAGAGGTCCCATCAGGAAGGAACAAGAAATTAAGGGTCCTAGAGAGATTGGAAGTGAGCAGGAAGTAGCCAAGTAAAAATCAGCTTGGAAAAATGTATATAATCCACCTGGGAATAAAAGCACAAGCTACACATGGCTGTTGGTCCAAAGGAGAACTGAATTTACTCAGTGCCTTAGGAAGCACGGATACTATGAACGATCGATCTCCAAGGCTTTGCCTGATGATGACCTTGAAAGTCTGTGTGTTGCTGGGCTTGGGGACACTCTTTTACCAACTTGGAAGCTTCCACTGACCTCAGATATCAGCAGATGAAAACAGTGTATACAGATGAGCATGCAGACATTTTGTTATATTCTAGCTCTTTCTGGCCTACGAGTTGAGCTGCCCCTCTGATTCGTGAAGCATGCAAACGACTACTTGTCAAGTGCGCCCAAATTCTTTCCTCCAGCAAGTGAGTTGTTGTGACTCAATCCGTCTCCTGTGGCTGATCACGTCGCTGCTTCAGAACTAGCCATAAAAACCAAGGCAGAAAACACACAAAACCTAAAACTTGGTTTCTTTTCCATCTGTGGTAATCTTGCCTAGTTCCCTAAGAAAAAAAAATTCAAAGCACTGTATCTGAGTTTTTAAAATTGCTCACTACCTTCCTTTTGGGGAAGTTCTCTATTTCCTACTTTAAGATGGAGACCGAGGGCCCATTGTGAAGGGTAGGAGGTTAGGATAGTGTTTTTTGGTCTCTTATTTGTAAGATAGCGTGCATGTGAGCTTGTCAGTGTTCATGTCCTCATTTATTGTCGCTTGTTATGCAACAGTCGCCAGTAAACTAATTCCCAAAGGGCAACTCCCACTCTGAGACTGGGGTCATTGCATCCAATGATGAGTATACCATGAGAGTGGGGGATAGCCATGGTCCTGGGGGAACGTCATCAGGGTTCTGTTGCATAGCAACCTATGAGCCTCCAAAAATAAGGGCTGGGACAGCAAACTGACAAGAGACACTGAGGCAAGAGGAAACAGAAGTGAGCTGAATATTAAAACAAACCACCACCAAGACGTGACTGTGTCAGAAGTCTCAAGAACATACTCGTGAACGTATGTGTCACACATTCAAGAGATTCATGGATAGCCAGTCTTTGCCCTCTGGGGATAATCAAAAGAGGAGACTTAATACACGATTTATGCAAGTATCGAATCGGAGTGATTACGTAATCACTTATAACACTAATATCCAACTGTGTATGAAGAAATGGAACATCTCGCTAGAAAATATTTCAGGGGCCCTGGATGGTTTTCCTGGAATGTCCAGAATACATTTAGAGAAATACTAAAGCAACATACTGATCCAGGGACAATTCTATGCCACTACTCCAATCTCTTGTTTTCTAGCGTGTGCTATTCAGATGGTTCATTCAAGAATATTATTTTTATGACACTGTAATAGTCATTTTTCTGTCTTACAGGTTTGTCAGGTCTGTCCTGTTAACTGAAAGATACCTTGGTAAACTAACAGGTCCCAGACCACCTGAATTTGTTTTAGCACACATTTTTGGATGTGGCAAGATGCCCAGAGTTCTATTTACTCAATGTTTTTAAACTTAAAATTAAGAAAAATAGTTTCATTGAGCCAGAGACAGCTCCGTGAAAACCTTCACTCTACCTTAAGCCAATAATAACTGCAGTTGAAGGGTTATTTGAGAAGCCTAAGGCAGTGAAATTACAAACTCTTCGACTGCGTGAACGGTAAAATGTGCACTGTAAGAGCATCTCGCTGAATGTCAGATATTTGCAGTATACTTTTTTGACCTGTTCTGTCTTTCACGGCCTATAGATTTGGGTCTCTGTAGATTTTTTTTTATATGATTACCTGACAGCGTTAGAAATTTTAGTTCAAGTATTAATCAGTAAAATTGTTTTCACATGCTGTGTTCCTGATTCTGTTCAGAACAGGTATTATATTCCTTTTTAATTTAATTCTTTAATTTTATTTTGTGAAGATTTTTATTTATTTATTTGAGAGAGAGAGAGAACACGAGCAGGGGGCAGGAGCAGAGGGAGAAACAGACTCCCCACTGAGCAGGGAGCCCAATGCGGGGCTGGATCCCAAGACTCCAGGATCATGACCTGAGCTGAAGGCAGACACTTAATGACTGAGCCACCCAGACGCCCCTATTCCTTTTTTATACATTTTGTCCTCTATGCTTGTGTCTTAGCACATAACCGCTAAGTTGAAGCCATTTTTATGCCAACACATGTAGATACCTGGAATAGAATGAAATTATCTACATGTGGTTATCCAAATGGTTAATTCCTGATGACTAGGAGTTAGGATTTGGTGTACCAGAAAACTTTAAATCAATTTGGTTTATCCTGTTGGAAAGTGGGTAATCTAACTCAAAGTACGATCTTACTGTCGACACTGTTCTATGAATTGAGAGTCACAATTCAGAGCAAAAGCAGTAACAACTGCGGTCATCTCGCGTTTCGCTTAGCTGAAAAATAGATACCAAAGAATAGAGAATAGTAAAATTGTACTTTTTTTTCTTGTTAAATATATGTCATTTCTTTTAAAACATCTTGTGTATTTAATCTGTGTGTTTACTCCGGCACAGAAAACCAGGTTATCAACCATCATAGTTGGCTGGGGCCCCTCTGACTTGGCCGGCCCTTCAGCCCTGCCCCCCCCCCACGTGATTCAGCCCCACTGCCACACAGCGGTGCCTCACACTCAGATGTTAGGGCTGCCCTTACAGTGCATTTAAAAATCTCACCCTTGGCTGTAAATGAAAGAAATGAACAGAGAAAAAGAAACTGAAAAGAAAGAAACAGAAGAATTTAAGGCTTCTTCCTATCTGGTGAGTCTTCATTATTTTATGTTATCATGATGAAATTTCATTCATCTTCTATCTACCTAAACAAATTATTAATTTATAAAATTTTGTTTTTAGGGAACGTCCTTGGTTTTTTTAATTCTGGCAAGTATTTTTTTTTTCCCCTACATTTTAACTTTGCTTCTTTTCAATGATAACTTTTCTTTCTGACCTGATGACCCTTTTTGGTCTTTTAGGTTTCTAGGACCTCTGTGTGACTTCTAGAATCTTGCAGAGAAATGAGGCATCAAGCCAGAAGTTCAGTTACTTTATTTTACAGCATCACCGTTGGGGACTTTTTTCTAAGGACCTGACTGTGTGTGCTTTATGTCTCACTGTTTTAAGAGCTTTCTCTGACACTGAGGACAGTCATTGCCTGCCCTCAAGGAGATTGAAGTTTAAGTCCGACAACTTTGAAACCAACAGATAAAAGAAAATCCAGACAACAGAGCCACTGTTGAACAAGGACAGAGATAACTACTACAGGGAATGAAAAAACTTCAGGGGTAAGTGTATCTGTTTGTTCTCACTGTAATGGACATGCCTTACCTTAGTACTGGGCATTAACAAGCTATTACAAGGTATTTTCCAATTACTTGAGTCTTTGCCCCTCCATGCCCCCCCGATAATGGATTTACTTGCTTAAGAGAAAGGATATTTAGGGGTGCCTGGGTGGCTCAGTTGGTTAAGCAGCTGCCTTCAGCTCAGGTCCTGATCCCGGGGTTCTGGGATCAAGCCCCACATCGGGGCTTCTCACTCGGCAGGGAGCCTGCTTCTCCCTCTGCCTGCCGCTCCCCCTCTTTTTGTGCTCTCTCTCTCTGACAAATAAATAAAATCTTTAAAAAAAAAGAGAGAGATTTTAAAAATCTGATGTTTTAATGTTTATTAGTTCAAAGTCTTGGAGGTCCTACTATGTGCCATGAACTATGTGCTTGGTGCTGGACATTATGACTTGAATCAGAGTCCCATATATATCAGTACTTTACCACTTCCTAGACCATTTTAACTCCATTCCTTCTCTAGGGTTTTGTGTTATTTTTGTCACAGGTTTTCATTCTACTAATATTTAAAATCCTCTATGACATTACAGTTACTGTTTTTGGAAGTCGGTATTTATTCAGAATTCCCGACACTACCTTTCTTTGTTGCTCCTCATTCCTTTCTGTATTTCCTTTCTTGCGTCTGCTGGCAATCATTTCCTTCAACTTGAAAAACTGCCTCTAGTATTTCTTATTATACAGGTCTGAGGGTCACAGATTCTCCCAGCGTAAATGTCTTCAGTTCATCTTCCTTTTTGAAGAATCCTTTTGACAGTTTTATTGAATTCTAGGCTGGCAGTTACTTTCTTTTTGTACTTTAACCACATTGCATTATTGCTTCTGTCATTTCTGGTGGTCAGTCATCTGTACAGCTAGCATTGTTCCCTTTCAAAGGAATAATGTCTGTTTCTTCTGGCTGCTTTTATGATTTTCACATTGTATTTTGCTTTCAACAGTTTAATTATTCACATCCAAAAGTGTAACTGTCTTTGTATTTATTCTGCTTGGGGTTCGTAGGTCTTCTCGAATCTCTGTGGGAGCCTTCATCAGTTTTAGCGAATTCTTAGTCCTGATGTCTCCAAATATGGCTTCTGTCCCATTCTCTTTTCTCTCCTTCAGAGAGACTCCAACTATATATATTTTTGAGCTTTTCACTATTCCTCACCGTCTTTTAAGCTTCTTTCTATATTTCCCATCCTTTTTGTGTCTGTACTTCAGTCTGAATGGTGTGCAATGCCTGCTTCATGTGCAGTAGACCTCTGTTCATCTGTGCCCAGTTAGCTCCGCACCCCATGTATTTAGTTCTCAATTTCAGTTATTCTACTTTTTAGTGTAGAAATCCCAAATAATAATTATTACTAGAGTCTAGGTTTCTATTAAAATTCTTCATCTTGTCATCTGTTTTCTTTTTTTTTTTTTTTTAAGATTTTATTTATTTATTCGACAGAGATAGAGACAGCCAGCGAGAGGGAACACAAGCAGGGGGAGTGGGAGAGGAAGAAGCAGGCTCATAGCGGAGGAGCCTGATGTGGGGCTCGATCCCATAACGCCGGGATCACGCCCTGAGCCGAAGGCAGACGCTTAACCGCTGTGCCACCCAGGCGCCCCTGTTTTCTTGAATATATGCATCGAGGTCTTTCAAAGTCTTTGCCTCCTAACTCAGTATATGCATCACTTACTTTTCTCTTGTTCCTTTCTCTTGATATACCTGGTAATTTTTTATGAATTCTGGGCATGGCATATAAAAACTCACGGAGGCTCTGGAGGAGGTTTTCTTCCTCCAGAAGGAGTGCTTTTGGTAGGCAGTTTTGCCAGAGGCAAATCACTTTCACTCAATCAGGGACAGAGCTATTTTACTGCTGAGTTTCAGTGTCTGTAAAAATGTTGTCTCTTTCTGCTTCACCATTATTTTTACAGCATAAACCTTCCAGGGTCCCAGTTGAAAGTCTTTTTCTCTTTAGGAGACTCTGAACTCCAGTTTCTATCCTCCCAGCCCCATGAAAGTGCCAGGAGTCATGCTTGGCTTCTTAGCTTTGCAGCCACCACCTTCTGCTTGATGTTTCAGCCTTTTATTTTTGCACTGAATTGGGCAAATGCCTCAAAAGGAAAAGTGGTATTGAAACTCATGTTTACATTTACCTTCTCTGTGGCTCTCAGCCATTTGGGTGCTTGCTTTGGTAGTTGACCTCTGATATCTTCAACAGATTTAAAATAAAAATTTATCCATCCTTTGTAGTTGTCCTTGGCAGGAGAGTTCATCTGATATAAACTACTGAGTCATAGCCAGAAACCAGCAATTTAATTCTTAAAAGTTATTTCCAGCAAATCATGGTGGCCATATAGATTCCCCTGACCAGAGGTATTTCTGGTTTTGGGAAATCAGAATCCTTCTTATTCTCTAACTCAGTAGTTGCTACCTAATGTAATTTCCTTGACTGTAAGACAGTTGAGTCTGAACTAGTAGGAAAGAATAGACACTGGCCTCTAGCTGATCACACAGGTCGTGCTCTTTATCATCAGCTACACGTCTATTACCCATTTCACAGGTAAGTGCTGAGAGTGTCTTTTGTATCTTCTTATAAACACTGCATCACACTGTAACCATTTGTTTACTTGTCCATCTCCTCCGCTTGACTGGAAGCTGGAAATCTGCTGTATTTACCTTTTTATTTTTAGTGTCTACCACAGTGTCTGACATTTAGAAGTTGTTTAGCAAATGCTTTTACAATAAAGGGTTCTTGTAGGTAAGGTTATTTATATAAATGGATAATATCCACTGAATTTTCATTAGTAGTATCTGAATTCAGAAAGGTGGGGTTTTTGTGGTTTGTTTTTTGGTTTGTTTGTTTTTTGTTTTGTTTTGTTTTTGCCTCTGACCACGCCCCACATTTTGGGTAAATACCTTACTTAGAGTCTGTATTTGATTCCCATGAACTGAAAACATTCAGGGGGATTCTCAGGTTCCCTGGGTATTGGGACAGTGGAAGAGACCTGACAAAATCCAAGAAGGAAAGAACCCAATAACACAGACATTATTAAATGGCTTTCAGGAGATTAGTGCTCTCCTTTGCCAGCATCCCAGGAAAGTTTTTAAAATTTAGAATAGAATAAAATGTAGCATGGGACAAACAAGGAATGCCATACTCTCCCGGAATCATGATCTGTCTAGCCCAAAGCTCTGATTCTGCCTCCAGCAAACTTCCTTCTGTACTAGTGCTTCCTTCATTTTTTATTGGCTTAAGACATGCATAGAAACGTTTGGGTTTTATTTAAATCATTTCTTCTATATTTTTGAAACTTAAAATATAGTCCTATTAAATAATCTTTTACTCAAACTATTCTGTACAAATGAATACCTCACATACTTTGCTTTCATTTCAGGTGACAAGTATCTGAATTCCACTAAATGTATAGTAAGTATTTTTTCTCTATTTGAAATTAATGTTAGACTTACTTAAATTAAGGATCTGGTTTACTGACAGCTATCTTACTCTCTTTCAGGTTCACATCTTTCTTCTTGCCTAGCGTTTGATACTTCCAATAACTTGAACCAACAGAGATGCTAGTAACATTTGCATGGACTTCCTTTTACTGATTGTCATATGCCCCAGAAATGTACCATTCCATGTTAAAAAGAATTCTTACCTTTATTCCCTAACATTGCATAACTACATCATACTACCAGTCAGTGTTATGTGTCTTCTATCTAACATGCCTAAATCAAAGCCAAATGAAATGTCTTCATGAGACTCTTCTTATAATTTTGGAAATAAAAAATATATTCCTGTAATTCCAGCTTTTGTTAATGATGGACTAGCTCGATCATCCACAGGTAATAATGATGAAATCTGGACCATTTGGAAGTATTGGAGAATAACCAGAAGCAGGCAGAAACTGAATAAATCTAATTTTGAAAGACATTGTCCTGACATTTGTTCATGGATTTTTGCTGGAGGGCATTCTCCAGTCTTGGGTCAAGGGCCCAAGCAGAAAGTGTCAGAGGATGGAATTCACGACCGACAGAATAACCAGAAAATTAGAGGGGGGAAAACAGTAAAAATTACTATACATGTGAAGAAATAGAAAAATGTGATACTTAAGGGAAAAAATGTCAATAGAAACAGACCCTGAGGTGACACAGATATCACAATTAGCAGGCAGTAACTTAAGGCAGCTATTATAAATAGGTTCAAGCACCTAAAGGAAGATAAACACACAATGAATTCACATATGAAGAATTGTAGCAGAGAAATAGAAACTATAAAAAGGACCAAATGGAAATTCCAAAGCTGAAAAGTACAGTTAACTGGAATGAAGAATTTACTGAATGAGCTAACAGCAGATCGAAGACAACAGAAGAAAGAATCAGTGAACTAGAACATCAATAGAAATTATCCAACCTGAAGAGCAGAAAGAAAAAAAGAAAACACATATCTTAGATGAGTGCAGGAGGTAAAAGTAGGGCAGGATTGAAATGCTCAGTGCTAATAAGTTCTAGCAACTATTCTGCAAAGAGAAAAGTTTAAAAATAAAACCTGGATTTTTGAATGTCCAATCCGTGTAGTGTTTTTTTCAAGGGTGAGAAGGAACATATTATCTGATTTCAAAGCAGTGTGTTTTTGTTGGCTTTCATAAGATTAGTCCGCTCATGTGGCCATAGGTTTCTTAGCTTTCTGTTTTCTTCTTCCTCTTTTTCTCCCCCATTCCTTCCAGTGGCCAATGGCCTTTTTCTTCTGTGTGCTATATTCAGGAACCAGTTAATTATGAAATGGAAGACAATTTCAGACATGGACCAAGACAAAGGAAGCCTGTGAGATAGGTCCTCACCTATGGTTTTGTTTTGTTTGTTTTTTTTAAGATTTATTTATGTATTGGCAGGGGGAGGGACAGAGGGAGAAGGAGAGAGAGTCTTAAGCAGACCCCGCAGTCAGCACGGAGCCTGACGCGGGGCTTGATCTCATGACCTGGAGATCACGACCTGAGCTGAAACCAAGAGTCAGATGCTTAAACAGTTGTGCCACCCAGGCTCCCCACATACAGTTTTATTCTTAAGTGGTGCATTCTCTTCCTATATTCCATTTTAACTGTAATTTTTGAGTTCTTAATATCTCAAATCATAGTGAATCATTTCATTATTTTTAAGCACTAATCTTTCTTAAGAGTCTGTGAATACAAAATCCCAAATGGTATTTCAAAATACATGTGTTTTAATTATTGATCCCTCTAGACACAATTCTGTTTCTTTTGGTTGTATTTTGTAGGTGTTTCACCAAAACTAACAGCACTTTCAGCAGCAGCCCCCTTCCTGTGGTCCCAGTGGTAGCACCTTACCCTCAGGATGGTTTGGAAATGAAGCCCCTCAGTCACATGAAGATGTCTGCATGTCTGGCTTCCACAGCCCCCGACTGTGGCCAGTCACCTGAGGAGAGTTGCAAAGATGACACGGCACCAAGACCTGCTCAGCATACTTGCTGTCAGGACAGTAGGAATGAGATCAATTCTGAGTGCACAGAAGATACAGCAGAGTTCAACAGAGGTACTGCGAGGCATTATAAATCGGAAGTTTCTAGCTAGTCTTCAGTTAGCTAAGACCTCTATGAGGGCAGTTGCTTTCAGGATGTTCTCTCTGTGATCATCTCACATTATTTCTGAAATACTGGGTGGGGGGGGGTATTAGGTACTTCGAAAAAATTGACTATATAAGGAATTCTGTGAAATTCTGTTATTCACATCCTTCATCTCAGGCTGTTAATCCCATTACATTTTGGAGACTAAATCCAAGTAGACTTTGATTTGGTTTGCGCCCGGACGGTAGACTTGCTGGAAGAAGGTATTTTGTGATCATGGGCCTCTTTTATCATTTGAGTTGCTTCTGAAGTTGTAGCCTTTCCTTGAAGTGGTTATCTGCGGGGTTTTAAGGGTTTTAGCCCTCAGATGAATTGTACAACTGTTCGTGAGAGCTCAACCTTATTTTAAATCTTTGAAGCTTTCTTTCTCTCTCAAAGTCAAACTCAACATAACTGGGCTCATTATTCTTTCTTTATTGCTCAAAGCAATGTTGTGAGACTGTTTTTAAAAGTCAGCCTTTCTGGTTTCTTAATGCTTCCAAACCTTTGTGTTTTTCAGGAGACAGCTGCGTCCATTCAGAACCAGAGAACAAGATTTTAAGTTGGAACCCTCTTATTTTGCCACATGTGTCCAAGGACTGTACGGAAAAGACTACCTGGTCTCCTCCTGGCATTCCTTTAGACAGCCCTGCAGGGGTCCTTCAGCAACCCCGAGAAACCTGAGGGTGTGCAAATGACCAGTCGTGTTCCTGCTTCAAGCCAGTAACTGCACAAAACAGGCCTGGGGATGGACTGTGTGAAGGACATGAATTCAGATCAGAGAAAATCATTATTTATTTTTTGTAGTAGTAATTTCCTATGAATGTATCTTAAAATGTGTGCCCTTTTATATTATTTATGCCTTAAAATTTCCCTCTTCCTCCTTCCCCCTCAGTAGGAAACAACCTAGTTTTGCGTAGTTTTCAATCATCTGAGAGTGGTGGGATCATTCCATGTTTCCGAGAACCTCAGTGACCATAAGTCTCCTCCTGCAAGGATCCAGCCTATTGGCAGATTCGGCTAGGAGGGAACTGAAGTTTTCACATGGAAAGCTGTCTTTCGATGTATTGTGTTATCAGACTTTCTGAGAACATTTGAAGTCACGCTCAGTTGTAACCTAGCGTTTGTAATAGTAGATGTCTTATGAATTTTATGAGTGCCTTCCACAGAACTCATAGGTGACCTGTTGACGCTCTGTCTGCACATGGGCACAAATGATGTGCAGTTTTCTAGCACTAGTCCCAAACGGTGTCATGAACATGGTTGAGGTTAAGGTCTGTAGAGTTATTGCCATATGCAGACAGGGGACCAAGGCCAGAGAGAAAAAGATAGCCCCCTCAGGTCCCACTGCATTAAAATTGGATTGGTTTATTAAATTGTCACTATAGGGCTCTTTTTGACTGTTTCTAAGAGTAGGAACAAAATGAGTTTAAAGTGGCAGCTTGGAAAGAAAGAACCACATTGTGCTCCCAGTGTCATGCCACCTGAAAATTATTATTTTTCAAGCTTCCAGCTTGGGCAATACTTGGAAGATGTGAGTGTCAGAAAAGATTTAATTTGGAGGGAAAGGGGTATGGTTTGAAATTTCCTGACGTTTTTCAGAATGTCGTCACTGTAAACACACACGTGAAGCTTTGGTTAGCAGAGCTCATAAATCAGTTACGGCTCCCTCTGAGAGACAAGGGCATTTGCAGCTGCCTTTGGAAGGCTTTTCTTCTCCACATCTTAAAAAAAAAAAAATCCCACAAAAAAAACACTACTCCTATTTAATAACTATTTTAATAGCTTGATTCAAGCTTCAATAGATCACTGCTTGTTTTTGGATTGTGCATCCCTTTGGGGGAAAAAATAGAAAATGCTTCTCTTTATGTAGAGTCAAGCAGTTTCAGCATCAATGAGAAAAGTTCACAGTTTCCCAGAAATTGCAGTGAAATAGACTAGAATACTATGTTAATCAACTGTTTATGTAAATGCATCAGTATTCCCTTATATATGTCTACGTATCTTATAAATAGAGCAGTTTGTGAAATACGCTGTCGGAGCTGGGTCCCTATGCAAGAATGACTTCGAGTAGAACATAGTATAATTTCAGGGTCAGGTATTAGGGATGCTGTAGGATCAAGTTCTGCATTCCCAGTGTCCATACTTAGAGTATACTGGATTTATTCTTCATGTGGTGTAGATGCAATTAGCTTTGGAGGCGGATAGCTGCATCCCTTACTTCTGTGACTAGCAAAGGACAGAGTCCTCGTGCGCAGAATATGAAAACATACCCTGTGTTTTGCCAGGCCAGATACAACCATGCTGTCACAAAGGGAGTTTCGGAGAACTGGGGAGTAGATGTCATGGGCAGTTGTCTTGATTCAGGAAACAGTGGTGTGCTAGCATGAGCCTTAGGCCATAAACTGCTTTGAAAGATGGAGTTTGAATATGGGATTTGTCCACTAGGAAGAGGAGACGACTTTACCTTTAGGGCAATCTCATTGTGGACTGCTTTTATTTATATTATTAGTAACGCTGTTTTAAGTGTTATCCCTTTTATTGTATTTTATTTATAAAAAATGCCTTTATATATTGAGACATATAAATATAAATATATAAATATATAAATATAATTGCCTTACCGCTTAGGAGTTATGCATTCTCCCTAACATTGAGTTGTTCTGAACTTGGATGACCTACACGGTCACCAAGGACAGTCCTGCCTGATGTCGCTTCCCCAGGAAGTCAGAGGACACAGCAGCATCTGCGGGGTGACCGCAGCGTCCCAGGCACCGTGCTCGGTGCTGCTCTCGGCTATCTCGTTAACCCTCACAACAAATCTCCAATACCGTCCCCCACCTCAGAGCCTGCATTTCAACCCAATTTACCCAGAGCCGTAATCCGAGCTCCTTCCAGTTTTCCAGACGGCTTTCCAAAAGCATGCGGTTCCCTCTTGTGATGGAACCAGCCCAGTTCTGCATGCTCCCGCCTCCCCTGCCGCAGGGTTCCTCTGACCCCGCAGCCCGAGAAGCCGCCCTCTTTCCCACGCAGGCAGAGCTCCGTGCCCATCACTTGGCCTTCCCAGAGTCCCCATGTCTCCTGGTGACAGCCCTCACCACCCCCACCCCCGCCTGGAAATGGGATCTTCCCTGGGCTTAGTGAACACGTCATTGGTTAGGCCTCTTCATGTTCCTTCTCGTCTTAGAATTCTCGTTCTTTGTTTAAGCGACAAACTCCACCCCTGCCCCTGGTGTATCATTTTACTGTGTCCTTTGTGCCCCGTTACGAACCCATAGTCTACCGATAGGTACGGTACAGGATGTAAATGAACTCGTGACGTTTTAATGCCTTGTGAAGTGGTCTTTTTGAAAAGCATGTCTTTCTGGGTTTTGGTTCTGTGGAGTGAGTCTGAAGACCAGCACATCTGTATAGGCCGACTGTGTCACGGAGAGCTCATTCCCGGATCGAGTACTGCCAAGAACTTGACCCCATGGCTGGATTTCACCTGTGTTGCTCTGTTTTTTAAAGTAATGGCTTTGAGATGCATGTTTTTGTATCCTATTGAAAAGTGTGTTTTATTTTCCTGAAAGTTGTAATGTTATGTTTGGAGCTGTACATATTTTAAATGATGTAGTGTTGACAGGTTTTATCTGCTTGATACGACTTTATATTAAAAGAGAATGCTGCTTTCCTGTAGAGTAGCACGTGAAGATGGGGACCCTCAGATCCTCCCTGTTTGTATAAAGCTGCTTGTAGCTTGTGGTCGGGGTGGGTGTACGTCTTCCTCGGAAATTCTTTGGAACCTCCATCCCTGTCCTCCCCTGAAAATCCCCATGGCACGTCCCAGGGTTAATCCCTTCTGTTCCGACTGCCGAGATCCAGGCCCTGAGAACAGGATCTAGGACAGCAAGTGCTTTATGGGGAGGCTGGGAGAATCCCTGAGCCCAGGAGCTGTGTCCAAGCAAGCGGACGCCCCTCGGGGGGACTCAGTATCTCTTCAGAAGGAAGAGAGGACGGGGGGCGGGGGGAATAGCAGCCTGAGGAACGTGGGGAGGAGGGGGCCCTCCTCGCCTGTTGTCTGTGTTTACCGTTAGCATCCAGCAACATCTGTGTGAGCTCCTGGGCAGACATTTAGCCTCCTCAAGAAAAGCAGCCCTAAAAAACAATCAACGTGTCTGAGCTGCTTTGACCGGAAAGCCAACAGGGTCTTTGGCGTGGGGTGGGGCCTTGTTATAGTTGATTCCCCATGTCGAAATAAGCCTCCCTTAAACCTTAGCTCCAGCCCCGAGAGCCTTGAGAGAACTTGAAATCCCTTTTCTAATAAAGTCTAAATCTGTGAGAACCTAAGAAGCAACTGAAGTTTCTGTCCGTTTCCCGTCTCCTTCCAGGCGCCACTTATCCTGGCGAGCTCATCCGCTGGCTCTCCTGCTGTTGCCTCTCCGAGTCCCCTGCCGAGGCAGCGCCAAGTCCTGACGCTTCTAGTCCGTTGAACAAGCATTCGTTTGTGTTTCACCCAGATTTCAGACACGCGCGCGCACACACACACCCTGGAGCCAGTGAGTCATGCTGGCAGCTGACACAGTATGACTCTGGAACAGCCCCCGTCCCCTGTCAGCCAGCTCCCCCGGACCTGGTGGCAGGAAGCTACTTCTGGAATACCTCTGCTCTGTCATGTTGGCACAGACGCCTGGAGTCTAGCGCCTGTGCGTCCCTCTGATGGCTGCAGACTCGGGGATGCTCCTCCACCCAAGAGAAGAGAGAGACAGGGACGCAGGGATGGGCACCTGGCTTCAGTACCCCTCTGATGAAGCCGGTCCCATAACTGAAGCTCGTGTTCTTGCGGAAGGAGTCTGAGATTTGGGAAAGAACTAGAAGAGCATGTTTCTTGCTACCGTTGAAGGAAGGGAGCACATACCTACAGGTCTCGCTTCCCATCTCCTCGCTTCCTGCCAGGAGGAGAGGCTGGGACCCGGCTGACGCTGGGGTCCCTGCGGGAGTTGCAGGGAAGGAGTCTCTCCTAGTGACCGCATCGAGGAGGTTTATTTAGCAACTGCTCAGTTCACCGGCTTTGTGTGGAAGCGACTAGCCTGCTCGTAGCGCACCCGGCACCGTTCCCAGAACCACCCTCGTCCCAGGGCCTTGGACACCCAGCTCGGCTTTTCTCCAGTTAGCTGTCTTCCTCATCCTTCCGCCCCTCTCTTCCCCCAGCTGGGCCAGGGCTTGTCCTGTAGCCAGGTCACTGAGAGGCACTGCCGCTGAGTCTTGTCCTCGTGTGAAGGCTGGGCATTGGGGGGGAGGGGTAGCCGGTGGCTTAGCCATCTGGGTTTTAAGACCAAGCGTGACACAGGCATCTTTGCAACTCCCACCTGTCTCCTCTGTGCATATCTGGGGCCTCACGGAGTTGCAGTCACAGTGATGGTGACATGAGCTGGGGCATCTGTGGGTTTTTCTGTGGGATCTGGACCTGGGGTGGTGGGTGGTGGTTCGACGCCTGTGAAAACCAGACACAAGCAAAGGAGACAGGTGCCGCAGAGGCGTCCCAGATTGTTCTCAGGACCAGAGACCGAGCGTTATGCGTGCAGCTCCGGACTGCTGTCCTCACATATGAGTAATCCTCCTCGGGATAAAATCCTTCTCACCCGCCGGTGCCTCCAGGCCTTCTCCTGAATCCCCGTATTGGTGACTCTGCTCCCTGAGGGTGACGTGGGAGAGTGACGTTAGTGACAACTACACTTCCCCAGCCTTCCTTTCCGGTTAGAGGAAAATCCCAACCCCCGGAATGACTGGGGTTCTATACTTCCGTGGGAACAAGCAACTGACCAAGGCCTGTAGGAAGAAAGGAAGGTGTGTTACTCCAGCAACTTGAGCATGGGTTCCGGGAAAATAACCCGCCCTTCCCCGATAGGCTCCGCACTGGAGACCCCGGAACCCAGAGGGGTTAGCCCCAGATCCTAAGGTTGGCAGTTGGAGCCAGGATGGACAGCTAGCATTGGGGAGAGGTCACAGTTAAGGAAGAGCCTAGATTCCTTGCCCAGGGGGGTCTGCCTCTCTCCTTGGGTAGGTCTAGACCTGGCCACCTATGGAGTCAAGCAACCCTGCCCTTGAGCTTCCCACTCACAGGGGAGAGTCTCCGGGTGCCGGGCAGCATACTGGAACACCAGTAGGGAGGCCATGCCAGTAGGGAGGCCACGGCCACCACCACCACTCCTGTGCCCGCTGCACCCAGCACTGCTGGATAGGCGCTGAAGTGTGGGGTCCGCTAAGAGGGGAGAGCGCTGGTTACACGGCTTTGGAGCCACTACTGAACTTCCACAAAGGCTTCGAGGGCAGCAAGCAGGCAATGCTCCGCGGTGGGCAATCAAGAGCAAGACTGGACCCCAGAGTCCGGAGGTCAAGTCTTTCCCAGGGGAAGAGGTGCTCTGCATGCCTCGTGCTCTTGAGCCTTCGAGTCCCCAGCCAAGCCCCCCATTTCTGGCACAGAAGGCAGGAGGCCAATTATCTTGGCAGCTTGGGGCTGAAGGGAAGGACGCCATGAAACACGAGCTCTCCACTGGAGAGAGAGCAGCGGGAAGCTGAGGCCCACCTGTGCCCTGGGAGATGAGACTGAGGCACAGAGCTGGGCCCCTACTCTTACTAATCACCAGCACCCTGTACCCCACCCCATTCCCATTTCTGTTTCTTCTGATTCAAGCTGAACCGTGGCTCCTACCCCCAAGCCCGGGACCTCCAGAGCCTCGCAAGGAGGAATGGGGAAGACAGCAGTGGAGATGACCTGAGGGGAGGGTGGAGAAGAGGAAAGAGAAGGATGGAGGCCAAGGAGGGGATGGAGGCATTCGGTGGGAGGGAGGCCGAGGAACAGAGCAGGGGACGCCCTGTGCGGACCAAGATGACCCTGGGCTCGGGTTCTGTTTTGCCGAGAAAGGGTGAGTCCCTCCACGGCTTTAGGCCCAGCACCTGGTGTCTTCACCTCAGACGGGTGTCCAGCCGTGCGGTGATTCAGAGCCAGGACGCGGAAGGCGTAGCGAACACCTGGGTCCAAGCCCCCCAGCGTCCGGCCCCTGCTCTCAGGCTTGATGTCCCCGGCTGCCGTCTCCCAGGCCCCGGCTGCTGGGCTGCGGCCGCCGGCCCTGCGCTGCACCAGGAAGCCCGTCAGGTTCCCGGGGCCCTGGACGGCCCACCGCAGCAGCACCTCTGACCGGCTTCTCCCTTAGGTCAGGCGGCGGATGGTGACGTTGGGAGGAGCCGGGTATCCTGGGGGAGGGGCGGACACACACTGGCGCCTGCACCCCCACGACCTCACGTCGTGCGTGCGCCCCGGCACCCAACTTCGTTCCCGTTTTGTGGAGGGACAGCCAGTAGCTTGGCACCGCGCGGGAGCGCCGAGACTCCATCAGTCCTGTGTCCTTCTGCTCTGTGCTACCCCAGAGTCCTATAAACTGAGCCAAAGGTGATGCGGACAGCAAGGGGACTGCTTGCCTGCCTTCGAGAGTGCGTCACGGTCCCCTTCACCTAAGCCCAGCTGGGCCCGTGCTGCGAGGGTCTGTCGGTCCCTGGGGGGCTCCAAATTTTGGAGCAGGGGATTCCTGTGCCTTTCCCCTACAGGGCCGTGGCTGGAGGTCTCCCCTGCCCCTCGCCACACACACGCCCATGACCCCTGCCTCACTCGGGACCTCCAGCAGGACGCTGCGACTGCTGTCGCCCACAGTGTTGTGGGCCACGCACTGGTAGGCCCCCCTGTGGCGCGCGGGGTCAGCCTCCCAGATGTGAAGGTGCAGCTGGGGGGCGTCGGGGTGCAGCATGAATCCGGAGGTGCCCGCTTCCACCTGTTGTCGCTGGGGTCCCAGCCACCGGAGCTGGGCAGGCGGCGTGCCCCCCAGGAGGGCGCAGCCCAGCCAGGCCTCTCCCCCTTCCAGCACCGACACCCCGGGGCTGAGCCACGGCCCCCTGCGGAGCTTCTGCAAGGGACAGAGCGGGTAAGGCTGGAAGGGGTCCCCCACGGCGGGGCTAGGGGGAAGAAGGCTTGGGGGTGAGGTACTGGCGGTGGTGAAGGGGTTGGGGAGGGGACAGAGAAAGAGGAGACTGGGCCAGCGGAGTTGGTAGTGATGCTTGTCTTGGGTCTGTCTGCCACCGCTTCCAGGCTCCCATTCCAAGCCAGAATCCGACCACTATCTGCTCCAAGATTTCCTGATAATAACAGTGTGCCTCCATGCCCCTCAGCCACCCCACTCCAGTCGCAGCTCCTCCAGGTGGGGCCCCCCCCTTACTCACCTCTGTATTAACCGCCTCCCTTCCAGCACCTGCCAAGGGGCCTCCTGCTCCCTAATGGCCCACGAGTTCCTTGCCCCGGGCACAGGGCTGGGCCCAAAGCAGGGGCTTGGTTTTTATGTACTGAGTCCTAAACACCCAGAGTTTCAGGTGTCAGTGAATCTCCTAGGATGGATTTTCCAGCCCTGAGACTGAGTAATAAGGGAGGGAGATATTCCCAGTGGAGGGCCTCCTGAGAGCCCCCGGAGACCAAGATGTGAATCATTCTGTGCGAACTGTTCTATATGCCTGCTCCTCTGTGTGCTTTTCTCACACTTTTCACTTCAATATTAACTCTTTTTTCTGGAGTTGGCAATAAATAGGACAGGCAGGTCCTGATGAAGATAGAAAGAAAGCAGACCCAAAACACATAGAGGCAGTGAGAGAGGTCGAGACCTCTGGCGCCTGAAACATCCATGCAAGGCAGGAGTATAATCAGGCACCGCTCATGCAAATTGATGCAAATGAGGGAGACAGAGGCCACGGCCGGCCAGACGGAGCTGTCCAACAGCGGTAGCCCTGGCCACATGTGACTCGCAGTGTGGCCAGTCCACGCCGACATGTGCTGTGACGAATTACAGCAGATTCTGAGGACAGTAGAATAGGATATCTCATTCATAATTTTTTTTTATTATTATACATTGAGGTAATAATATATTGGACATCTTGAGTTCAATAAAACATTTCTCTTGTTTCTTTTCCTTTTTCACATGTGGCTACTAGAAAATTTAAAATTATATATATGGCTCACATTATATTTTTATTGGACAACACAGATCCAGACCAAACCCCCTGATTTTATGAATCAAAAAAGTGACTCGGTCTCCTGACTCACTTTGCATTCCAGCAGAGACAGCCCCCAGAGCCCCTCCTCCTGGTTCCAAAGGGCTGCTCTCCCACTTCGGCCCCAGAACCAAGACACCAGCCCCTACTCACCCAGCTGGAGCCGGCAGTGGGCGTCAGGGACCCTGAGTGGGTGCGTGCCCCTTTAGGTGAACTCTCGGCCAGCCAGATCTTCCCGGGCCTGCAGGAGGTGGGCGGCCAGCGAGGGGCTGCTGCTGTCCATTCAGCCAGCTCAGCATGGCAGGGGCTCGCCTCCAGGCCACTCACAGCTCAGCGTGATGAACTGGTCTCCGACTGTGGCTGCGGTCCAGCAGGTGGGGCTCTGGAGGGGATCCCCTGGACAGGGAATAATGGCTCAGCCTGGCTCCACAGGAGGAGGAAGGGCTTGGTAGGCCCCCCCCTTCCTACTTCCCTCCCTTCCTTCCTCCTACCTTCCCTCCCTCCTTCCTTCCTTTAGATTTTGTTTATTGGTTTATTTTGGAGAGAGAGAGAGAGCACAAGCAGAAGGGGCAGTGGGAGAAGGAGAGACTCTCAAGGAGACTCTGCATGCATGCAGAGCCCAACGCGGGGCTCCGATCTCATGACCTTGAGATCATGACCCGAGCTGAAGCCAAGAGTCAGACGCTTAACCAGCTGAGCCACCCAGGTGCCCCTCCTTCCTTCATTTATTGCTTCACTCACTCATTCCGCCATTGACTCAGTGACCCATTCGTTCGTTTGTTCGCCATTTATGGAGGGCTAACCATGTGTCAGAGAAATCGTGGGAAGAGACACCAAGCAAATGATTACAATATCATTTGATGAATGCTTGAGTACAGGAACAAAGACAAACTGGGGCTTCAGGGAGGAGGACTTTGAAGATAGGATGGCATTTGAACTTCATCTTGGGCGGTGGGTAGAAGTTCTCAAAGCAGAAAGAAAGCTAAAGGCACAGTTCAAGACCAGCATGCGAGGGCAGTAGTGTGAGGTCAATGACAGCCTGCTGCCCCGGAGGCGAGGAGACAGGAGAGTGTCACAGGGCTCCAAGCCCAAACTGCAGAGGACAGGGCAGTGTGGCGGAGACCGGGCTGGAGTGAAAAGGCGCTGGGAGGGAGGTCTCAGCAGAGTGCTGCCCACGTCCTTATTACACGGCGAGTCTTGGAGTCTGTGATCAGAAGCCCCGTGCCAGATCCCAGGGCCCCTCTAGGGCTCTCCCCGGCCCCCACCCACAGCTCGGCCTGGAACATCAGAGCCCTGCGGTGTCCTGAGTCCACTCACGCAGTGTGTATTATGTACCCACTGTGTCAACCACTGGGCAAGGCCCCCAAGGAGCTCAGAGTCCAGGGGCCATGAGCACAGTCAAATATAGGTGTTGAGGGTCCGTGGGGGCAAGCTCCCAAGGCTGCAGGAGGCTTCCCGGAGAGACTGAGGTAGGGGGATGGCAAGAGCTGGCTAGGCAGGAGAATGGGAGGGCGCCAACCTTCCCGGTGCGCCCACAATCGAGGGGCTTCTTGGGACCGGGACAGTTGGCCCCTCCAGGCTGCAGAGGGCAGAAAACAGGATTGAAGTTGCCCCAAGCATAATCCCAGAGCCAGTCCTTCTCACTTCTTTGGGTCACTGCCTTCCCTTTTTTCCTGTGTCCCCTCTTTCTGCCACCCAGAAAGGACTGAATCCTCCACCTGCTTCCATTCTGCTCCTCTGTCTTTCCCAAGGACCGCTCACCTGTCTCCTCCATGGTCCTAAGTTTGCAATCCTACAAACCACCACCCACAAGACAGACAGGACATCACTAGTCCCGGCTTTTGAAATCCTCTAGACCAGCACTGGCCAACAGATATATACAAGCCACAGATTTGTTTTAATTTCCTAGTAGTCAAATCTTAAAAAGGAAAAACAACTAAACCCAACCAAGCAAAAAGCACCAATGGGTTTTAATAATTTTAATAATATTTTGTATTTAACCAAATACATCCAGAATATTGTTCCAATGTATAATCAAATATAAAACTTATTGATGAGCTATTTTATGTTCCTTAATTTTTTTTTTAATACTAAGTCTTCAAAGCCAGTGTGCTGAGAACACCTGTTTGATTCAGGCAAATCTGTAGAGCTTGGAGCCCCGCGAATGGCAGCCACATTAGAAAGCATGGCTCAAGACCATCCTGGTCTTCTTCCCATAAACGTCTAATTCCATTTTTAAATTAATTTTTTTTAATTTGCAAAAGTTCCTTAGCTTTATTTGTTCTCTTTACTGAAAGAACTACTGTGGTCTTTGTCCACTTTTGTATTAGGTTGCTGCTGCTTCTCATTGCTTGTTCTGGAGTTCCTTGTAAGTTCTGAAAAGGAACCCTTCCTTTGCTCTTCATGGGCTTTATTTATTCTTTAAATGTTATGTATTTATTTGGGAGAGAGAGAGAGCAGGAGCAGGGGAAGGGGCAGAGGGAGAAGCAGGCTCCGCACTGAGCGGGGAGCCCGCCATGGGACTCGATCCCAGGACCCTGGGATCATGACCTGAGCTGAAGGCAGCCGTTGAACTGACTGAGTCACCCGGGGGCCCCTCTTCATTTGCTTTAAAGACAGACTTCTGATTTCTGAGGCTCTCAGCCTTTGACTTGGGACCAGCCTGCTGCCCTCTGTACCCACTGTGTCCCTCCTCCCGGTTTCCTCAGGGTTCAGTCGGTCTCTGAGAGGCCTTCCTGCTCAACCCAAAGGCAGGCTCCGCGGGCCACCCCTTTCACAATAATTATGGGTAAAACTGTGACTCCGTATGTATGCTCATTTTCCTGGGAAGAGGGGCTCACGACCTGGAAAAGCCTAGAAGCTCTGTCCTAGATCCGTATCTGGTACCAGGGTTACGGTGCCCTGAGGTTCTCGCCTACTGGAGCCGCTCAGCGGGCTGGGGCACTGTTGGGGGCCCTGAGGTGTGTTGGGAGGCAGGGTGCAGATGGGAGGGTAGGTGCCAGCCCTGAGCGCTCCCCGCCCACCCCCCATCCCCAGTCTGACTCACAGATGACATCAAGGAAGGTTCCATCGCTGCTCAGCTGGTTGACGGCATTGTGGGCACTGCATAGGTACCAGCCCAGGTGTGTCCTGTTGACCGGGTCTAGCTGAAGCCATCGCTCTGTCACCTCCAACAGCACCTCCTCCGGGTCTCGAGGTGCCTGATGTCGCCAGGCAAACGTGACAGGCTCTGTGCCCTCCCGGACTGCACATGTGGCCACCACGGAGGCCCCCTCCACAGGGGACAGGTCGTTCAGCCTCACCCAAGGCTTTGATAAGGGCACTGGCCGGAGGAAGGAGAGGCCCCGCATTTGTTATCACGACCCATGCCGGGCTGGCGGGGGGGGGGGTTGGCCTGCCCACGGGGCCCTGGCCCTCCCTTCCTTGTGAGTCCAGGTTTTCTCACTCCCTGGAGGCAAGGTCCCCTGGAACCTGGGCCCAGCCCAATGCAATGGGAAACACATGCAAAAAGAGGCAAAGCAGCGTGCAAAGCCACTCAGGCCACCGCGTCCCAGCTCGGGCCCTCACCCAGCACGGCCAGCATGAGGTAGGAGTAGGTAGTGTGCAGCTGGCCCCCAGCTGCGTGCAGGGCCTGGCACAGGAAGCGGCCTCGGGCACCCTCCCACAGCTCCCGCAGCACCAGGCTGCTGTTCCGGAGACTCGCGGCCCCCAGAGCCAAGGCCCCAGCCTCCACCTTGGACTCCGCTCCATTGGTGACAGCCACAGGCCGGGGAGTCAGCAAGCCCAGGGGAGTGAAGCTCCAGAAGACCACGAGTGGGGGGGGTCCGGAGCCACAAGCCAGCTCCACAGAGCCGCCCCGCACTCCTTGAACGGATGTGGCCCCCTCGGCAGGGGCTCGGTGGGTCCGGTGGGGCTGCCCTAGGGACAGAGTGGGAATGCAGGACATCTAGGCTGGGCTCTCCTCCTCCCCCTCCTAGGGCCCCTCGTCCTTCTCCTTGGAGTTGGTGGGGAAGAGGCCGTTTCTGAGCGAGCTTCGGAGTTTCCTATCCAGCTGTGCTGTGGGAGCAGGCGGCCCGGGGGAGTCCTCGACTGGAGCTGAGGCTCCCATCCCCATGCGCCATCCCACCATTGTGAGAGCGTGATAAAAATATATACTCCGGGGCCTCATGCCAGACCAGGGACTCCGCACCCCCAGGGCAGCAGGAATCTGTATTTTTAACAAGACCCTGGAAGTCAATCTGATGGTCAGCCCCAGATGGGGAGCTCTGCATGGCCACTGGCAATTCAGGCTCTGGGGGGGGGGGCGTCCTCTGTGTAAAGATTCCAGGGGGATTCTCCCGACTCACTGCACCAAAGGGAAGGTGACACCAGCCAGCCGTCCACCCATCCAGCATTTAGTTGTCAACTGCTAATTACCGGCTGCCTGCCCTGTACTAGGCACCAGTGTTACAATGACAAACGAGCCGCCCCATCCCTGCTTTCGGGGAGCTTTCAGTCTACGCTATCCTTTTCTGCTCAGGACCTAGCATGGAACGGCAGCATGCTGCGGAGCCCCACGTTCTCCTGTCCCCCGTGGCCAGGTAACTATAACGTGCAGAGCTTCATGGTGACGATAAATGCCTCAGATGACACACAGGGCACAGGAACTAGTCCCACCAGCTTCCGTTTGTTGAATGTGTTTGTGCGAGGCCCTGCACACGTTAGCTGTTGACCTTAACTGTCACAGTCATCACATCCCCCTGAGACTCTGAGCACGACGTCGCTTCATCTAGAACTGCACGGCAGGTGGGGGAGCTCCCAGCTCCCCGTCTCGGACTCTCCCTACCGCTCCTGGCTTCTCCAGAGAGAGAAGGCAAGACAGGCATCGAGCGGGAGGGAAGGGACCAAGGGCAAAACTCTGCCATTCAATTGATCAAGAAGCAAAACACTTAACCTGGAAGCTGCTTCTTCCCAACCGTGTGGACGCTGCTCTGGCCCGAGCTCCCAGCGTCTCGCAGCTAGACTCCTGGTCTCCCAAGTGCTCGTAGCAACCTGAAGATCGTCCACTTTGGAGGGAACTTTTGGAAGCCCAGATCTGGCCATGTCATTCCATGCTTACTACCCGACGGTGGCCGTCAGGATAACTCCAGACTTGGGAGGGTGACCCAGCGTGCTCTCTGTGCACAGAGCCGTGGCTCAGATCACACTGGCTAAGCTCCAGCGGATAAACAAAGTTGATGGACTTCATTGAATGGCCATGCAAGCATTAAAGAGGGATCCCGGGGAAGACAGGGAGAGAAATAGCAGGATGTGAGTGGGGGAATGGGGCCACCATGGGGGGGAGGCTGAGTATCACTCACCAGAGGCCCCTCCATGCAGAAGGCAGAGGGGGATCAGGACCAGGAGACCGAGCAGTCTGTGTGGAGCCCTCGGACCCACCGTGGCCTCATCTCCCTGGGTGGCCGTCCATCTGGGGCTCCTGCCTGGCACTCGGGTGCTCTCTCTCCAGAGCAAAGCCCAGCCCCAGAAGGACTGGGGGTCTGGCTCGGATTGCCAACCTCAGCCTTCTGCCACCTCCACCCCTGCTCTCCTGTTACCCTCACTGGCCCGATGACAAGTGAATTATGTACCAGATGACTCACTCCATCCATAAAGCAGAGTTGGGGAGGGCAAGACCTGGCTGGGACAGATCTCGGGGACACCCCCCTGAGCTTTCTGCATTTTCATTTTAATGATAGCATAAAATCAGAGAGTCACTGAGCATAGAGTTGAAAACGGCCCCAGTCTCAGCAAGTCCAACCACCTGCCCAGGTGTGGGAGCCCTGCGTGCAGTCCTCCAGACTTAGGGACAAAGAGATTCAAACATGCCTTCGAATGCCCTCTTGTGTTTCGCTCACGTTTTGTTGGGAGAAGTTGGTAGAGAGTGGAAGGAGCTCGGGGGTCAACCACAATGCCAGATTTCGGGTTTGATTGACAGACTGTGAGACCGGGAAATTTCTGAACCTCTCTGAGCTTTTGTTTCTTTGCAGATGAATGGGGATAGTAACACCTTCTTTCTTGTAAAGATTATTATGGAAATTAAGTGAAAACTTTATATTAGCATATAGGGGGCTTCTTGGATGCTAGATATCCTATTTCTTGACTTGGGTAGGGGTTACAGTCCATCAAACTACACATTTGTTTTTAGAAACTTTTACAGATACTTGATAAAACTCTCTCTCACACGCACACATGCACACACACAAGCACGCACACTCGGGCAAACAGTGCCCAGCACGTAGCTGGTATGCTGTCCTTCATCCCCCCCCCCCAACTCCCCATCAGATCTGATCTACGAGGAGCAGACCCTGATGCTGGAGCAGAGCCCAGCTCTCCCCTTGTCCTAGCGGTCTCGGACAGACAGCCTGACGTGAGGTCAGCTTTCCATCGTCTGGGGTTGGGTGTAGGGTGAGATCCCCGGACCCTGGTGAGATGGGGGGTCTGATGTCAGGTCTCAGGTTCATCAGGACTCAGCTGGGACAGGAGCTGTCCGAGCGGAGTGCCCCGCAGGCTCCTCGTGGGCCGAGACGTGCCCGCCGTGGCTCTCTCCGTAGGGTCATGAGCCCCTATTCCCTTCTAACTTGGCTTCGAGCAGCATGGCAGATAGTCCCTGGGATTCAGGCTTCCATGTAAGGGAGATTCTGGAAGGGAGAGTCAGGGAAGGAAGTGTATTAGGATTCTCCTGAGAAGCAGAACTGATAGGATGTGTGTGTACAGAAAGAAAGAGATTTATTATAAGAAATTGGCTCACATGATTGTGGGGGCTGGCAAGTCCCCAGATCTCCAGTCAGCACACTGGAGACCCAGCAGGGCCCATGATGTAAGTTCCAGTTTGAAGACTGGCAAGCTCAGACCAAGAAGAGCTGATGCTTCAGTCCAGGTCCAAAGGCAGAAAAAGACTGATGTCTCAGCTCAGGCAGTCAGGCAGGAGGCGTTCTCTCTTATTTAGGGGAGGGTCAACCTTTTTGTTCTATCCAGGCCTTCAACTGATTGGATGAGGCCCACCCATGTGGTATGGTGGGGGGCAATCTGCTTTACTCAGTCCACCCATTCAAATGTTAATCTCGTCTAGACACACCTTCACAGACACACTCAGAATAATGTTTGACTAAATATCTGGCCACCCCGTGGCCCAGTGAAGTCAACATATAAAATTAACCATCCCCCTGTCCCCCCAGGGCAGAGCTGTGGTCCTGTCCGGAAGGGAAGAGGAGGCAGGACCAGAATGGGAGAGCAGGTCCAGGTCTCCTGTCTCTGATGCTGTGGGAGCTCAGGGGCCAGGAGAGGCAAGCTCTTCCACTTCTGAAAGACAAGAAAGTACAGTGGTCAGAACACAGCTTTGCCGCTCCATTATCATGTGCCCTTAGCATGGAACTTATTCCCTCTGAGCCTCAGTTTCTTCATTTATATCATTGCTTTCCTGAGAAGAATAAATGAGGTTATGCATATATAGCACCTGCCTATTAAAATTATTTCTGTGCCTTGACCCGAAGAATGTCAACAATTCTACAAACATTTCTTGAGCATCTGCTAAGTGCAAGGCACTGTGCTGTACATGGCAGGACACCTCCCTCTCTCCCTACCCCTCTTTCCCAAACAGCATCAGCCAAGCCAGGGTCACCTGGTACTGTGCTGTGCTCTGGGCATGCTCAGTGCATAGGCCCAGCGGTGAGGGAGGCTGTAGGCTCCCCAGGTTTTGGTGCCTGTTTCCCATCTTCCCCTCCTGCTCAGGTGGATGCAGGCCCCCTCACTGTGGGGTTTCCATCCACAGCCTACCTGGGTCCCAAGGGCTCCCATCAACCCCTGCACCATTGCTTTGGGAGATCCTGGAGGGAGGAAGAGAGGACGGTGTGGAGTTAGGAGCGATGAGAGGCCAACAATGAAGTCTTCTCTCAGCTCAACTCAGAAGGGAAGAGCTTACAAGGATGAACTTGGGGATCCAGACTCTTGAGTGGTTTGAGTGGGAGTTTTGGAGAACCAGGCTGAGGGCTCTGAATGGGTGAGGTCTGCAGCCTTCTGGAGAGATGGCCCTTCGGCCCCCAATGACCAACGTTGGGTGGGCACTGCAGGAGCCGCGTGACCCCGTGCAAGCAACACGCCCTGAGCTTCCTTGTCCGCATCTTTCAAACGAGCATAATACCGACTACGCCTCAAGTTGTTGGACAGATAAGACGCAAGCACGTGTATCAAGCACCTTGTAAGCACCTCGTATGCATGCAATAAACGTTCATTCTTGCCCTCCTTCTGTTTCGGGTGACCTAGAATCTGCTTCCCTCATACTTCTAATGTCAGGGTTGAGTTCTTTCACCGAAACTTTGCAAAATTATTCATGACCCCCTTCCAAACGAAAGTCATTTGAAATTTGAAACAGCATGTTCGGTCTTTTTATTCTCTACCTAAATAAGAATACAGGTTACCATTTCTCGCCAGGCATGTGCTGTGTTCTCCACACCCCGGGAGATAGTCCCGCTCTCCACAGTTTACCAACGGGCTCAGGCTCTCTCTGCTCTTTTCCTCATGCTCCTTGCAGCTCCATTCCTTTGGGCCTTCTCCAGCTGGTCCCCACCTGAGACTGTCCCCTCGGGGCTGGCCAGGGGCCTGTGGAACTGCCAGGTCCCTTTTCCCTCTGACAGGGAGACCCTGGATCTCTCAGTTACGTGCTGTGTGGGAGTCTTGTTTACCCGTCCCGTTAACACGTGTGGTCTTCTGAGGAGGTAGTGGTCCGGCGGCGACGAGCGCTCAGGTTTTCTCCAGCCTGTTGCCACCATTTTGAACCCTGGTTCTGAAACCTCAGGCTTTTGGGGGAGCAGAAGGTGGAAGGATAGGGACAGCTGGACTGGAGCAGAGGAAGCAAATGCTCCTGGAAATGAATGGCTTTTCCATGTGTGTCCATGTGTGCCTTGTCAGAGGCCAGCCACAGGCCCCCGGGGACCCCGGCAGTAGATGAGCCGAGGGCTGGAGAGGAAATGGGCCAGAGGCTCCGCAGCCGACATGGCCCCCACTGTGCTCCTGGCTGATAGGAGGAGGGGGAGGGCAAGGGGGACAGAGGGCCTGGCAGGGGTCACTGCTTAGTCACTTTGTTAACTACTCTTCGGAGACCAGAGAGGAAATGAGTGAGGCCCTAGATAGAGGGGTGAAGAAAGGGAGACCAACAGACCAAGGGAGGCAGGCAGGGGAGGTGGGGAGGCAGGGGAGGCCAAGGCCGAGGGGTGGCAACGGTGGCTAGAGCCGTCGTTGGGGGACAGGAAGGAGGCCTGGTTTCCGTGCCAGCTCTGCCTGGTAGCTAACCCTCCTTCCGTCTGCTTTACCATTCCCGGAGACTTTCCCAGCCAGCCCCCCTGCCCCACTGTGGGCAGGACACTCCGTTTCTCCAGGCCTCAGTTTCCCAATCCTTAAAAACAGGGTTGTCGTGCCCATGGCCCAGGGGCTTCTCAGAGCTGCTGTGAGAGCTGGAGGAGTGGGTGCGTAGAGAGGACGGCGCGAAGCAGAAACCACTGTGCAAACCCAGGGGTGTGGAAAGGGCAGAGCTCGGAACCAGGTCAGCATTCAGACCCCGGCCCTGTGGCCCACCAGCCGAGGGACACCAAGCACGTTCCTTCCCCCTCCGGGTCTCAGATCTTCCCCGTAAATGAGGCTGACTCTTTATGAGACAACACCAGACAAAGGTTATTCATTCTGTTTTGTGAGATAATGGTTTTGCCATTAGGTGAGACAGTGTTTCTAGTTTTCTTAATACTGCAACATTCGGGCATGAGATGTGATGATGTCTTCAGCTTACTCCCCGAGACTTCTGCAAAAATAAAACAGATGAAGCTTTGGCCAGGTCTTCAGTTCTGCGTTGCCTCGAAGATGTTTGCAGGCCAGACACAAAAGCTGCTTCACACCCAAGTTAACCATTTTAATTTGTTTAGAAGCAGGAAGTCACTGAAAAGTTGTATTAGGTGTTCACCATGGAAGTGGTAAGAAGGAGTAAGGAGCATGCCTTTGGTGGCCGTTGAAGAGACTTCTCTGAGTTTGGGGACAGGTCAGAGGTCACTGGGTCCCTGAAAGAGGATGAACCTTGAGAGGCCAGGCCCATGACCCACAAGGGCAGAGAAATGGAAAGTCCCCCAAAGCTCAGCCAATGCAAAGGTCAGCAGCAACCACCTTGGAAGCGTCCCCCTATTTCTGGGACTTCATATGTAAGTCTCGAAGATTCTGGTGGGGCTCCAGGATGGGGGTAGGGTCCCAGTAATGGAGTCAACTTTATTTGAATTTAATAGAGTGAGATTCACATCCACCTCACTGCTATTATTATTATTATTACTACTATGTTGCGCTGTTATTATTCTGAAATAGACTGGAGCCGGGGGGTGACACTAGGTGTCAGTGTGTGCTGTTCCCTGCTTCAGTGATAGGAACTTAGGAATGGCTGAGGCTCCTCCCCAGAAAAGGTTCCAGGGTCTTCCCCGCTGCAGCTGCCAACGAGGCTCCCACCGTGCCTGCAGCCACGGCGGGAGGACAGGTTTCTGTGGCTGAGGGCCTGGTCGGAGAACTTGGCCTCGTCTGGACCCAGCAGGTATCTGTCTGGACAGGGCCGGGGGAGCCAGCCGGGCATTTGAGGTCCATGGAGGAAGCGAGGCCTAAGGAAACCTCTCGTCTGTCTCTCCATGTGCAGGCCTGGCCAGCTCCCCTCTCCCGTGCCCTACCCCCTGAACCTGGCGAGATTCTCCTAAGTTCCCTGGCTGGGGAGCAGGAAGGAGAAGGGAGTTTCCAGAACGTCTCTGTAGAGCTCCAGGGGGAGGCTTGCAAACTGGAAATTGTCAGCCGTCTCCTTGACGACCAACAGCCAAATAATTCTGGGAAAGGAGGAGGGAGGGGAGTTCCCTGCAGGGCGGCCAAGAGAAGCCGCCCTCGGCCCCCAGAAAACTTCCAGTCCCCATTACCTGTGTCAGTTGGGGTCCAGTCAGGAGACAGAAATCACACCAGTCAGTTGAAAAAAGGATTAAGAATTGAGAACTAGGTATAAGGTTGTCCGTGAGGTCACGAGAGAATGCCCAAGTATCCTGAGGAAGCAAGAAGAAGAGATTGCAGCTACTAGCCCAGAGATGTTTGAGGAGGGACCCGGAGCTCTGGGGAGGAAGTTCTGAGTGGGAGAGAAGGACCCGTGGGCTTGGGCCCAGACCTCCGAGGAAGGGGCACCTGGAGCTCGAGTGTGGGGTGCGTGGTGGATGGAGAAGCTGTGAGTGATGGAGAAGCCGCGAGCATCCAGCTGCTACCTCGGACGGGCCGCTGCTGGGGTGAAGGTGGTCGGGGCAGCCCTTACAGGGGACACTCAGATGCAGAGAGAACCCTCCCTCCTCTGGCCTGCAAGCCTCCCTCTAGTGGCTCTGGTCGCAAGGATCGAATAGGGAAAAGCTGGCAAAGCAGAAATGGGATTCGCAGGGCCCAAGGCCACTTTCACAAAGCGGTGTATCGAGGATAGGTCTGGAGCCGAGAAGCCAGAATTTTGACGTATCATTAGTCACTGCAGTGTGGGAAACTCTGGGCTTTCAGCCCCAGGTTTACTGAAAAGAGCAGTGCCAGGCACATGGTCGGTGTTCGTCTGATACCGTCCGGCCTCTGCCGTGGTCGATGGCTGAGAGCACAGGGGCAGGCTTTCCCGGACTTCCTCGGGCTTGTCTTGAAAAGTTACCGACATTCACAGGCTGTGACGGCTGGAAAGGACTTGCATCATGGTAACGATGAAAACAATGACATCTTTAGGTAAGAGCGGCCTTAGGAACACTGACTCTAAATCACTGTGATCAAATCATACATTAAGGGTAAAGGACAAGATAAATAGGTCCAGGGGACAGAAAGAGAACCGAGTCCAGAAATCCACCCTAGTATATATGGATAGTATACAGTAAAAGTGCTATGTCAAGCCAGTGGGGAGAAGGATGGTTTATTTAATAAATTGTGTAGGCACCACTGGCTCCCTGAAAAAAACAGAGCAAGGTTCATCTTGATGCCTCACAAATTTCAAATAGATGAAAGATTTAAATGTATTTAAATTTACACATGTAAAACACCTTGCGTATTGTTCTCCATATTTAAACAGTTTCATGAGGAAATATTTAAAACCATTTTAAAAACTGTTTAAAGCAATTTAATGAGGAAAACATTAGAATATTTATACAATCTCTGGTTTGAGGAGATTTTTCTAAACAAAACAGAAAATCCAGAAGCCAGAGAGGAAAAGATAGACATACATTTTTTAAATTTTCAAAGGATTGCAATGCCTGGGTGGCTCAGGTGGTTAAGCAGCTGCCCTCAGCTCAGGTCATGATGCCAGGGTTCTGAGATCGAGTCCTGTGTCGGGCCCCCTGCTCAGCGGGGAGGCTGCCTCTCCCTCTGCCTGTTGTTCCCCCTGTTTGTGCTCTCTCTCTCTGACAAATAAATTTTTAAAAAACTTAAAAAAAATAAATTTTCAAAGGATTAAAAGATCACGTAGAGTCAAAAGACAAATTACAGACTGGAGACAGTATTTCAGTGTCTGTCTACCAGCGACAGAGAGCTGACACGTGTAACACACAAGAGCTCCTCCGCACAACGAACAATAAGCCAGCAGGAAAATGGACAAATCATATGAATACGAAGCATCTGCATTTCTACTGTGAACGGCCGATGCATTTAGGGAAAGGTGCACAACCTCACCAATACTTAGAGAAATGCATACTTTAAACGTGGGGCGCCTGGGTGGCTCAGTCGGTTAAGGATCTGCCTTCGGCTCCGGTCATGATCCCAGGGTCCTGGGATCGAGTCCCACATGGGGCTCCCTGCTCAGCAGGGAGTCTGCTTCTCCCTCTGCCCCTCCCCCTGCTTGTGCNGCATCTGCATTTCTACTGTGAACGGCCAATGCATTTAGGGAAAGGTGCACAACCTCACCAATACTTAGAGAAATGCATACTTTAAACGTGGGGCGCCTGGGTGGCTCAGTCGGTTAAGGATCTGCCTTCGGCTCCGGTCATGATCCCAGGGTCCTGGGATCGAGTCCCACATGGGGCTCCCTGCTCAGCAGGGAGTCTGCTTCTCCCTCTGCCCCTCCCCCTGCTTGTGCTCGCTCTCTCTCACGCATCCTCTCTCTCAAATAAATAAAATAAAATCTTTAAAATAAAAGCATGACACCACTCTTCCTTCGTCAGAAGAGCAAAACTTAGAGCCAGGGCTGAAGGAGAAGTGGGGGGCAGGGGGGGCAGCAGTCACAGCTGTGAATATGGGGATTACCCAGGCTTCTGAGAAAGGTTTCTGGATGAAACCTAAAAATATGCATCTCTTTGACCCAGCTCTGTCATTTCTGGTAAAGGGAGGGAGGGAGGGGAGAAGTAAGAAAAGAAGGAAAGAAAGATAGGAAGAAAGAAAAATAAGAAAGGCAGCAAACTTCAGTATACAAGGATATGCATAAAGTAGTCAAACTCATAGAGACAGAAAGAAAAGTCGTTGGGATGCCTGGGTGGCTCAGTCAGTTAAGAGTTTGCCTTTGGCTCAGGTCATGATCTCAGGGTCCTGGGATTGAGTCCCACGTCAGGCTCCCTGCTCAGTGGGGAGTCTGCCTCTCCCTCTGCCTGCTGCTCCCCCTGCTTGTGTGCTCTCTCTCTCTCTGACAAACAAAATCGGAAGGAAGGAAGGAAGGAAGGAAGGAAGGAAGGAAGGAAGGAAGGAAGGAAGGAAGGAAGGAAGGAAGGAAGAAAAGTGGTTACCAGGGGCTGAGGTGGAAGAGGGAATGGGGAGTTGCTGTTGAATGGGTACAGAGTTTCAATTTTGCACGGTGAAAAAGCTCTGGAAGTGGGTTGCACGACAATGTGAATCTCATTAACATTAGTGAACTCTACACTTAAAAACGATGAAGATGGTAAATGTATATATTTTACCACAGTTTAAGAAAAAGAATACACTGGAGGGATTTTCATGATGTTAGGTGAGAAAAGCAGCTTGTGGAGAAATCTAGGTGGAATTTGTGAAATGAATGACATATTTACATAAATGTGAATAAATGCCTTGTGGTAACGCAGACCTGCCTGGTGTGACCTGAGTGCTCTGATTCCAGAATGCTCCCCGCCCTCCCCAAAGCCTGGGATTCCAGCAGGAGCTGGCGTTGGACTAGGCTCACTAGCTTTCTCAGCTTTTGGGGGGCAAAGCACCCTTTAGACACCCACCCTGGTGTTTCCCGATTTCAACCCTTCTCCCCCAAACACCAGGCCCCCACGGGCTCTGGCCCCGCCAGCCAAGGCCCACAGCTGTTTCCAATACTCTGCACAAACTTTATTGAAGTGAGAAGCCGCGTTCATCATCCCTCTGGCCCCAGCTCTTCCTGATCAGGTACGTATGACCTGACCTGTCAGCAGGGCCCAGCCCGCAATCAAAGAGGAGATTGTTCTGAGCCAGGAGGTAAGGGGGCAGGAGCCTGGGGAGCTGAAAAGGCCCAAAGGGGTTTCTGACCAGCCAGGGGTGGATGGGGAATATGCTCAAACTGAGGAAGTGGAGGGCAGGGCTGGGTAAATTCTTTAAGGGCCACTGGTCTGTTTGTCTTCTGTGGCCATACCTTCTCTTTCTTGCCTCCAAGCCTCTTCCAAAAGACGTATCTTGTAGCAAGAATATCTCCCCATCCCCAAGCTCCGAACTCAGCCCCAATTTCTCTTTCCTTTCACCTCTGAGCCGTACCAGGAAACCCCTCCAGGCGTAATAAATTCTACTCCTCCTCGAGCTGCAGAATCATCAATGCTCAAATATTGAAAATAGAGATTGGCTTAAGTCTAAACTCCCTCTCAATGGAGAAAATCCCTCTACCTAGTCAGCCTTCTAAGCTATGTGGTCCAACAGGATAGTCCCTAGCTGCATGTGGCTCTTTAAAAATAAATCTCACATCGGGGTATACATCCAAAGAAAGTGAAATCAGTATCTCGAAGACATGTCTGCACCCCCATGTTTTTTGCAGCATTATTCACAATAGCCAAGTTATGGGAACAACCTAAGGGTTCACCAAGGGATGAATGGATAAAGAAGACACGGTCTAAATATACAATGGAATATTTCTCAGCCATAAAAAAAGTAAATCCAGCCATTTATGTCAACATGGATGAATCTGGAGGGCATTACGCTAAATGAAATAAGCCAGAGAAAGAAGAATACCATATGGTATAAATGGAATCTTACATGGGGAATCTAAAAAAGGGGGGAGGAGTCAAACTCACAGAAACAGAGTGGAATAGTGGTTGCCTGGGGCTGGAAGGTGAGGGAAAAGGGGGGAAATTGATCAAAGTGTTCAAACTTTCAGTACAGCATGGAGACTATAGTTAATAATACTCTATCATATACTTGAAATTTGCTGAGAGTAGTTCTTAAGAGTGATCACCAAAAAAAAACAAAAACAAAAAACAACAAAAAAACGGTAACTATGTGAGATGATGAATATGGTAATTAACTCAATCACAGGGATCATTTCACAACGNACAAAAAACAAAAAAACGGTAACTATGTGAGATGATGAATATGGTAATTAACTCAATCACAGGGATCATTTCACAACGTACGCTTATATCAGATCATCACACTGTACACTTTAAATACATACAACTTTTTTGGTCAATTACTTCTCAATAAAACTAGGGGGAAAATGAACTCAAACTAAAAATTCAGCTTCTTAGTCACGCTAGCCACATTTCAAGTGCTCAGTAGCCACATGTGTTGGACAATGTGTTGTGAGGAAGGTGAAGAATCTCGTATCTTCCCCTAGTTGCAAGCTAACAAGTTAATCTGCCAGTTCACAATGTGGGCAGAAGACAAAGGGCTTTATTATTTATAGCAACATTGGTAGCCAGAGTGTCAGCATTTTCTTGCTCCAGTTTCCTAAGCTCCGGTTCTCATGAGGAGGGCCAGATGATATGTAGTGGGTGGCAGTACAAGAAAGGAAACCCCAGTTTCGGGAACCCGAATTTTTTATAATGGGCAGGAAGCCGGCTGTTTTTTGCTCCGGAGGAAGACATGATCTCTACCGTCCAAGACTGTTGGCTACACAAATGTCCTTGAAAATTGTCCAGAAAAAGATAGTCAGTGCTTCTGCTTGAAAAAATGTGCAGAAATGCAGAAGACCAGTGTGGATTTGTCTCCCAGGACCATGCCGATATGGAACACCTCCATCACTGCAAAGAGTTCAGCTGAACGGAGCTGTTCTAAACAACGGAGAGAGCTAGCTGCTTTACTAGGTCCTCCTTATCAGTTCTGAATTCTGACCAGAGGAATTGGAGAGAAATGAGCTGGCATTGGCTCTCTGCACCCATATGTGTAAGGTTCAAGGTGTCTTCCTTGATGCAGGAGTCATTCACATCACAATGCTTGTCTTTCTTAACTAAGCTGTGACAGGCTGGGTCTGAGTTAACATCTATGTGGTGCTTCACCCAGGGCTTTCGTGTGCTTTGTGGTCATGAGGACACTGTGAGAGCAAAAGAGACACAACCAGGACGTTCCTGAGTGGTCCAACACTCCAGGGTAGTGGTTCTCAAACTTCAGTAAGCGTGGGAATCACCAGGAAGGCTTGAGAAGAGAACTTGCTGAGCCCCATTCCCAGACCTTCTCATTCGGGAGGTCTGTGGTAAGGCCTGAGAATTTGCATTTCTGAAACATTCTCAGGGGATGCCGATGCTGCCCGTGTGGCCCCACACTGTGAGAGCCACTGCCCTCGTGGGATGAGGGCACGCTGGGCAGCATCCGGCATTACACCCATGACAATTTTTGTCTCATGCATATTTGTGCTTTAATGCATGTTGGAAAAATATAACTAGCACACATCAAACTTGTTCCATTTTTAGGTAAAAATAAATTGATTTAAGGATATATTTACATATATAAATCACAACCTCTCAGCTTCCACATTTATAAAATGGCATTATTACATTCCTATGGGAGTTTCCTGGGAGTTGTGAGGATCTCCTTCCTTCTTCCATTCCCTCACCTCCCTTCCTTTGGAAGAAGGCACAGTCCCCACAACCTTATGGTCCCCTTACACTCTAGGGGATACACTCTGTCACCTTTAAAAGACAAGAAATTTTTAGGAGTTATTACAGTCCTGGGTTCCCCACCCTAAGACAGAAGCCACCCTTCCCTCTGTCTGAAGCATGAGGACTCTAGAGAGAGGAATTAGTCTTAGCATCGGGGAGAGTGGAAGGTCATGGAGTCACTTCCCAGATGGGCCATCCTGGGCCCTCCAGCTAGCCAGCTGCCCTCGGCCCAGGACTAAGCAGCACTACCCTTCCCTTGAATTAATAACAAAGCATCCTGAGCCCCAACCCATGTAAAGGGATGGACCTGAGCTTGGCCCAGACAATCCATCCAGGATAGATTCCATGTTCCTTTTCTACAATAAGGCCTTGTCTCAATGAGCCCAGTATTAATGATCATAGGGCCACAGGAATGACAAAATAGGACTTAAGGGAAACAAATACTCTCGTGACCATTAGCGTGAAGAAACCTCTCTCAAGGAGCCCTTCAAGGAGCTCCGGTCAAACCAACGGGTCTTGTTCCTGTCTGAAGGCCTGCTAACTGGTGGAGACAAGACTGGCAGAGAGTCAGCCTTGTAAGTGAACCCCTAAATTCAGGCTTTTGGCTGAGCCCTGTGGGCTTCGAGTGGTGTTTCCATCACACCATTCATTCCACAGGTCTTTCTGCTCCCTGCCCTCCTCGTTTTAATGATCTCAGACAGACATAAAAATGGCTGAGCTCAGCACAAGTGACTGAGACATGAACGTTGCCTCAGGGTCCCCGTGGACCCCAGCTGGGTACCATGCCGCCCTCAGTTCCATTTTGACAGGATAAAGTGAACTCATTTATTCAGTTGTTTTAAGTGAGCTCACGCTAGGCAGTGCCAGAGAACGGAGACATAAATCTTTCCAGCATATGGAGTCATTGCCAAACACCTTGGATAAAACTTTCTGCTTGTTCAAGACAGTTTTTCCTCCCCACTAAAAATGAGGAGGGGAAAAGCACTAAAAATTGAAGGGAATGGAGGGAGGGTGTTAGCAGATTCTGGGAATGACAAACTTGTCAACGCTTTGGCGTAATAAAAATTCTTCCAGTAAGAAAGGCAAACGTTTAACTCAGAGATTTTCCTTCGTGCTTTCAGTGGGTGTGGAGGGCGTCACTGGTCATTGGGTCCAGCAGCGGGTTAAACCCTCGACGAGGAACGAGGGATTTTCTGACTCTCTGAAGGCGGCATCTTCACCCTTTGGGCAGTGGCTGTAGCCTCAGATGCTTCTAGACAAAAGCAAGCCCAGGCAGGCTGTTTGAAACTGCCCCAGCGGGGCAGTCACCCAGAGAAGGGACAGTGAGTGGTGTGGCCTAGCTAACTTCTTGTGGCTGCGGATGAACCACCTTTGTTTTTCCCGTTCACTAAAATATTTTTTACAGTTTTTATTCTTTGCAAACACTTTAAAGCAACCCACACATAAAAGAAAGTCTCCCATCACCTTACTATCCCGATAAGGTATCAAATGGCTTTGTGTTTCTTGTCTATACACATACTTTGAAAACACAACGGTGACAAGGACCCTAGCCACCCCTGCCCCCTGACTCAACTTTTCTTTTTTTTTTCCAGCCAGGAATTCCCACACAGGTCCATGTTCTAAAACTTTTACTACTCAGGGTGTGGTCGGCAAACAGCACAGGCACCATCCAGACCTGCTCTCGGAGAGCTGTGGAATCACACGTTCTCTGGGTTATTTCTGTTTACACTGCAGTCTGAGACCGGGTGCACTCAAACGCATCAGCTAGGACAAAACTCTTCTCTACACTGGGGCCGCATGGTTTCGCCCTCGGCCACTTCTTCCCCACAGCACAGAACACCTGTGAGGGCTCCGCACTCGGTTGGGTGCCAGGACCCATAGGATCTGTGAGGAGGGTCTCTGCCTTCCCGCCCTGTGGTCTAGCAGAGGTGAAGCAGGAAGGGCACTGCGGGTCTTCTACCACATGGGGCAGAGGGGCAGAGGGCTTTAGAGCTGGAAGGATCCTTGGGGGGCGAGGCCACGGCAGGTGAAGTGGCTTTGCCCTGGCACAGAAAGGGCTAACAGTATTCCAGGTATCAGAGTATCCGGGTCCCCTGACCTCTGCAGGGCACGCCGGTGTCCCTCGCCTGGACTCCCTCTCTGACAGACAGGTCAGCGTGCGGGCATGCATGCCCCAGCCCAGGTACAGCCCCCTGAGTCCTCCCAACCCCTGTGCCCCCCAGCAATCGCAGCCTCCCGGCCCAGGCCATGCCCGGTCCCTCTGTGTCTGTGTTCCTAGCGTGCCTCTGCACATTGAGACAGAAGAGACCTACCTTGTAGTTAAATACTGCAAATTAATGTAGGGACTGAATACTTATGACTGCCAAATGGGTACAAACCCAAATCCAGAGGGTGTTTTGGAAGTTGATAAAATGGATCTAAAATTAATATCAAAGAATAAAACTGGTAATGATATTTTTGAAAAATGAGGAGGGGGCGCCTGGGTGGCTCCGTGGGTTGAGCATCCGACTTGATTTCGGCTCAGGTCATGATCTCAGGGTCGTGGGATAGAGCCCTGCATTGGGCTCAGTGCAGAGTCTGCTTGGGATTCTCTCTCCCTCTGCTCCTCCCCCTGCTCGTGCACACGTGCTTGAGCCCTCTCTCTCTCTCTCTCTAAATAAACAAATAATCTTTTTTAAAAATGAGAGGGAATTGCGGTAACCAAGAGGAGGAACAAGTCCTTAAAACACATTATGTAACAATACTTAGAACTGCCACTGGCTCAAGAATAAAGGGGATTAAGTAGGTGGTCAGAATCCTATTTTATGTGCATAGATGTGTAGAAATCTAATATGATAAGGGAGATATCAGAAGAAAATGGAAAAAGGAAAAGATCTCTCAATAAATGTTGTTGGAATTAATAACATTTTTTAAAAAAAGAAGTGGTGATCCATTTGATATGCCTCACACCAGAATAAATTTCAGATGAATTAAAGTCAAATATCTTTTTAAAAGATAAAAATCACAATAATAACGGCAAATAAAACTGAGTATTTTCTGGACCAGTGCTAACATCCTAGAAGCCGCAGTCAAAACTCACAAAATTATTGATATATTTCACTATAAAAATTAGATAATTTTGTGGGTAAGCCATAAATTAAAGAGGCAAACTGGGAAGATGTGGTTTAGGAAAAATGGTTAATATCTTTATTTTATTTGGAAAAATCAACCCATACATGTATTTCACACAACTTGATAAGGACATTAAGCTCTCACAAGATAAATGGGCAAAGGACACCACAGATGTTTTTCAGACAATGAACCATATATTTAAAAAATCCAATCTTGTTAGTATTTAAAAAAATGTAAACCAGAAAAAGTTACCGAGCAATTTGAAAATGAAAATACCCCTTGCTGGTAAGGTGAGGGAAAATCAGAGGGACGGTATACGGTATAAATGGCCCTCTGGAAGCAATTTGTCATCATCTACCAAAAGCCATAAAAATGCTCCTGTTTTTTTATCTAATACTCAAACTGAATGTCTCCAATCCCAAGAAATAATTTAAAATAATGGGCAAGAAGATTTGCTGCATTGTTTATAATTACAATATGCTGAAAAACTGGACACCACCTAAATGTTCACCAAAGCTAGGAGTATGCACGGTGTTATACTCACCTGACAGAGTAGTATGGTCAATTATTATTTTTAATAATTCCAAAGACTACGCAGCAATAGGAAAAAACACTTGAATATTTCAAATAAAGAGACATAACATATATGCACGATGATTAACTACAAATAGTTGTATTAAGATGGAAAGGACTACGTCAAGATAACTGTTATGATGAAGAAATATTTTTGCTAATTTTACCCCTACTACTTTTATCTGCTCTTTTATCGCTTTTATCATATAAATAGTAAGTGGAAAATAATCCACATTCTGCGTAAGTTGATGAAGATAGGTATAAAGAGATGGTCACATGGGGAAGAAGCCAGTGAATCCGAAAGCTAACACAGTGTGCAATCAGAACTTAATCACTCCATTTTCCTTTCGTTTGTGGAAAATGATCTTCCCCTGTGCAAGGCTTCTATGGCTCATGCTCTTCCATGCGTGCAGCTCTGCTGTGTGCACTCATGGAAACATGGTATTTTAGAATGCACAGAATCCCTGAGATCATTGTATTCCAAACTCCCAGCTAATTCAAGAACTAGAAGTACAGTCTCTATTGCAAGTGACCGTAACGGAGGCTTCTGATGGACTGAAGTCTTCCCATGAATGGGGAGCTCACTATTTCACAAAGTAGCCTGCTCAATCTCTGCCTTCTAAATCATGCCTGAGGCTGTTATACCTGACCATGCCTCTAACCCTCACAAAAACCGGGGCACCCTGGGTCAATCATTTCCTTCCAGCTGGGATTCCAAGCCACAGATCACAAACTACAGGACTAGAGTGAAACCACGTCATTCTTCCTAATACAATATCAAAGCTCAGAATAAGACATTAGGGGCGCCTGGATGACTTAGTCAGTTAAGCATCTGACTTCAGCTCAGGTCATGATCTCGGGGTCCTGGAATCAAGTCCCTGCGTCAGGCTCCCTGCTCAGTGGGGAGCCTGCTTGCCCTTCTGCCCCTCCCCCCACTTGTGCGCGCACGCGCGTGCTCTCTCTCTCTCAAATAAATAAATCAAATCTTTACCAAAAAATAAGACATTATCCCCACTCATGGAAAATATGTTCTAGAAATGGGAATATAGAAACCCATAGCCATTCTACTAAATAGAAGAAAATAACAGGCAAAGATGAATTCCCAAAGAAGTGTGAGATAGTTGCCCAGTTTCTCTCTAAGGACTGAAGACTTTAGATCTGTAAAGATACTCATTAAAAAAAAATTCTTTCATTTCTTCTGGAATATAAGAGTGGGAGAGTCATCTTTTCAGTGCTCATCTTTCCTAAGATATTAGAGCTTCTGGTCGTCTCTAACCGAGTAGAATCTGAAGCTAACTAACTGGGGGAGGAGGGCTGTCACCTCCACACGGGCAGTGGGACTCGGTAGATTTTCAGGACACACCGCTCCTTCTCTGGCCAAGAATCATCCCATCTCAGGTGTGTTCCTTCTCAGTATTACATTAGAAGGGTCTAAAAGTTGCCTGTTTAATGGTGGGGTGGAAATGCACATTATAAAAGGATAGTGGCGTTTCAACCTCACCCAAATTTTAAATCACAGTGAATGGAATGGAATGGAATGGATATGGATAGTTTGTAAGTGATGGATTGCAAAGTGCTATTTGGCAGGTGGGACACAATGTTTGTTCCCCACCCCACCACAAATTCATAAGTTGAAGCCCTAGCCCCAGTGCAACTGTATTTGGAAGTGAGGCTTGGGGGAGGTAATTAGGTCACGAGGGTGGGTCCTGGTGATGGGATTATGGGCTCAGGGATGCCAGAGTGCACTCAGCTAGCTAGCGCTCTCTCACTGCCATGTGAGGACATAGTGAGAAGCCAGAGGAAAGTCCTTGCCAGAAACTGAATGCTGCTGGACCTTGACTTTGGACTTCCCAGCCTCCAGAATTGTGAGAAAAGAAATTTCTGTTAAGCTACCCAGTCTGTGGTATTTTGTTATGGTGCCCGAGCTGACTGAGACACAAAGCAATAAGGAAAATTAGGGGAAAGAGGGCAGTGTCTCGAGACCATGGCTCTGACAACCGGCCCCTGAGGGGCGCCAGGCAGCACAGCTGGGGTGGGAGGGAGGGGTGTGAGAAGGTGAGAGCCTGGCTGACCCCTCCGTCCTTCGACAGCAGGGAGCACGAGAGCCAAGAACCTGGGAGAATGCGGAACCTAGAACCGAAAACATCAGCAGGGCCAGGGGGTCAGCAGACAGAAGTAAGAAGGGCAAGGCCTAACTCTCCTCTCAGCCATGGGTTACAAAAAAGTACACAAAATTCTGGAGCGAGTTGGTTTTGGATTCTTCCAAGAATAGAAAGTTGGTATTCCTTGAAGCATAGTCTGAGATATTTCAAGCAAGACTGTGATATTTCATAGGTCATGGGTTACAATGTTATGAGTGTCTTTAATACACATGATGGTTCCTTCCCATCACTGCAGTGGGGGGGGTTGGTTGGGCTGAGGAAGGTAGGATTTAAGAGGACCCAACTCTTCCCCGAGTCCTGTGGTAAAAGTAACATATGCCCACCTGCTGGGCCCCACGTACCCTCTGGATCAGCAAGCATGGGCTCTCCGTACAACCGTAGGGAAAGAACAGAGAAAGGCCCTCAAGCTCAGAGGGCAAAGAAGGGCATGCCCGCGGGAAGGTCCTTGCTCTGAACCCCCTTTTCACCTTCCATTCCAACAGCTGTGGCATCTCTGTTCGGGTCCTCTTTCCAGTGGGGTCCCTCCTTGAATCAAAGGGAGGGAGACGGAGCCTCTGAGAGGACCAAGAGCAGAAGCAAGGCTGGACCCAACCAGCTTCTCTCCCCACAGCTGGAAATGTACTGCTCATCTCCCCCTCGGCCAGCAAGCCTCTAAGACTTTCCACTGTTGATCACATGTGCAGAGACCGCCAGCGGCTTTCACTGGGACCAAGCTTTGCTGAGGGGATCAACACTTTCTCATGACCAAAAGCAATAACGTCTCTTGGGAAGGGCTGTCAGACATCCTACCAGACTATGACCAACGCGTTTGCCTTTCCTATTATTCATAGCTGCCTTTGATCCAGCACCTAACATCATAGGAGCTGTGCTCCAGGCGAGGTGTTCACTCACAACTCCCACTGGGAGTCACAGCCCCGCTCTACGTAATTGTGAATTTCAATATGCTAACAGTATCAAGCTGGCCAAGATCAACTCAATGGATTTGGTTTAGTGTTTGGTGCCAAGTAATACACAGCTGATGAACCCAGCCCACAGATGCACTGAAATCATCTGGTTACTCCTTGCCTCTCCACAGACTCCTTCCTCAGGCGGCATCAACTGAGAGATGACCTTGGCCAGGCTGTGCACGGAGATGCGAAAATGGCTTGCGGTTCCCAGCAAGGAGCTGCACCCTGCAAAACAGCCTTCAGATTGTTGACTCACCAGACTGGACAGCTAGTGCTAAGACAGCTGTGAGGCACTCAGAACACAGGATGGCTTTGCTGCCTCCTAGGTGGCGAGACAAAGGAATGTGAGGAGAGGGGCAAAGGGGAAGGCCGAAGAATGCCCACTATTTGCAGACCCTATGGGAACAGTTGCCAAATGGAAATTACCAAAGACGTTTGTGAGGGTAACCGGTGGAGAGTCTATGGGAGATCTGAACCAGACAGGGAAATGGCAAGGTTTTATCTAGAACTCCCCAGTACGGAGCTGAGTATCATGCACATTCCCACTGACTTTTCGCCAAGAGAGAGCAGGCCATCTTGATAGACTTCCTATGCTCAGTCACCTTATACCATATAATTGCAGTTCAGAACTCGAATGGAAAACATCAGGGAAGAACGTTAGTGAATGAAGAAAATAGCAAAGATTATTTACTCGGCAAACATTTACTGAGCACCTGTTCTGTGCTGGGCACTGCGCGGACAGGAAGACACCACACGCTGATCACAGCCCCGTGCGAGCCCACACAGCAGACACCGTGTGAGGAAAACCGCGTGGCCATGCAGAGGTGGGAGTTCCACTTTGTACAAATTCTGTCTCTGGAGACTTCTCTTTGCCTTGGTGTCTCCTCCTGAAGACAGGGATCCTTATTACCTTCTGCTTTACCCCCTGACACTGTACCTTCCCTGACGGGCCCTGTCTTTGGAGGGTCTGGCTTCTTCCACCCGGGGAAGGACTGTATGTTTTTTTCAAGATCTCCCGGTAATTGTGGTGATGAGCTGGGCCTGGAACGCTGCCGCATTGGGCCCGTGCTAGATAAGTGGAGGGCGGTCCCGAGTACACGACCACAGGCACCATTCAATACATACTTCTCTGTCTAAGAGGAGACAGAGTGTCTTCTCTGGGAAGCCGGCCCGGTTGGTGTTTGGAGCCCCCCCTCAGAGCCGCACCAGTGACCCGCACAGCCCTCCCTCCTTCGGCACAGTCTGTTATCCTGCTGGCTTCTTCTGAGGCTGCTGTGTCTCTGGTCTGCGACGGCTGTAACATTTTTTTTTGTCTCCTTTGCGCTGGTGTCTGCTGTAAAGGGTGGACAATAAACGCCCCCAGGGAGTGAGGCCGCTGCTGGTTTTCCTGTAATTCTGAGCCCTGCTCACAGGGATAAAACGCGGGCAGGGAGCTCTGCGCATGGAAAACCACAGCAGATAGGCCAGAAACACCTTCAGGCCAGGATGATGGGGGCACTCCTGTAGCTGCCAGTGAGGCCCTGGTGGGCCAGACGGAGCCAGGACCCGGGCTCTAGCTGCAGGTCACAGACCTGCTCCAGCTTTCTGGGAGAGTATCAATTTCCCCGGTTTCCTCAAGCCCACCGTTTCACTTGTTACCAGCAAATGTGAGAAATGAAAAGCATCTCAATGGGACTTATAGGAAAACGTCTGGGATTCTCAGATATACCGTGCATGAAATGTTACTTCTTTAATATGGCGAATGGGTGTTTCTCCCCCCCCCCCCCACTGCCTGTTTTGAAGAAATGCCTATAACAAAGGCAGGTTTTCAGAGACTATTAGATAGCTGATGATGGATTACATCCGCTCTAATTTAAAGACATTAAGAAGCCAAGCAGGGAATATATGTTCACATTCTGTATATCAACTGAAACATTAAAAAAGCAAAATGTTCTCTTTCAAATTGTTTTACTTTTTGAAGGTTGCACCCTGCACTCCCGCCTAAGGGGTGTGTGTGTGCGCGCGCGCGCACGCATATGCTCCTGAGGGAGCAGACGCGTGAGGGAGGAGGACACGAGTGAGTGAGACCTGAAGCTGGGTGGCTTCTCTGCCCCGCGCTCACATTCCCAAACCACTGAGCTTCTACTGCCATCTCGTGGCACCATAAGGTGTGCTCAGCTCCTAGAAATGAAGTCCCGCCACAACCCAGGAGCCCAGACAAGGACGCTGACCTGTAAGTGAGATTAGAATAAGAAATAATCTTGCTTTTTTATTCAAAAAGATCATGTGCTTCACACCAATCTGGTTTCAAAAAGACCTCAGGTCTCAAGGCTAAGGCTACCATGACATTTATTTTGCCATATTTAACAGTTTCACTTTGAAAAAGCCCCAACGGAAAAAATTACCTTGGAAACCCACTGGGACATTCTCACATAAACTAGGATATTTCACAAGCAATAAAGTTCTGTCTTCAATATTCAATCTTTTCAATTTCATCCATGTCTTCAGGGTCGAGTTGCTTAATACTGCTGTCTAGAAGAAGGAAAGAGAATGGAATCAGTCTGAGCTCAGGGCCTAAATGGAATTTCATTCCACTCAACTCGGAATTTCTGAAGACAGTGACACTTATGCAAATATGTGTTCCTGTGACCCCTTGAGAGAGGAACGTTCTCAAGATTACTTGAGGAGGAGATGGTATCAAAATAACCAAGTAATACTGACCCAAGATAGCATCAAATGCATCAAACAATAGAATTTGCGTGTCTAGACACCTTGGGGCAGGAAAAAGGCCAGAGTGCAAGGGAGGGGAGCCTGGGAAGGGGCCTGGCCATGCTAGGAATGAAGTGGGCCTGTGGGGGGTGAGTGTGTGTGTGGGTGGGGGTACAGGATGGCAACTGGGAGAAGGGCTAAGGCTCACTTCCCAAGTCTAGGTCATAAGGCGCTTACCATAGCATGAGTAATCAACTTCCCTGAAGGGGCCATGGACGTGCTACAGTCTGTAGACTTTTCAAAATTGTATTCCAGACTGCATACATATGCCTCTGTGCATTTCCCCAGGACAGTGTCCACTGCTTCCCACAAAAGTTAAGTACCATTTTCCCAAAAGGTGAAGATATATTTGGGGTCATTTGGGTGTCCCTCTTCCCCCGCTCCCCAGCCATATCCATGGGCTTTGCAGTATGGGGTAGTCTGAGAAGTGGACACCTCAGTTTAGGTCACCCTTCCAGTTTCCATCAGTTCCCATCAGAGGGCAAGCTGCCAGTCCAAGAACCCCAGCCGGTTATCAGAGCCTGCCTTGTTTGGATGGGGGGCTGGAGGAAGCACAGCAGATCTCAGAAATCAGGACCGTCCTTGTTGCTAGGGCGGAGCCAGAGGAAGGGAAAAATGTAAACATGAGAGGAAGCTGCGGACATAATATAATCCTAAAGGACTTCATTACTTTGTTTAGGGTAGTGCTTTACAGGACATGAAAAGCTGCTCCGGGTCCTACAATGGGCAATAACATAAACCTGAACTCATATTAATTCCACTGGACTTTTTGATTGTTCTTTACCTACCATATAGGGATGATTTAATCAACCGTCTCACTGTAGGAACTCTGGCACCTCCTACTCCTTGGCCCCTGCCCCCTGTGCTACCCTAAGCCTCCGGGCATAAGGTCTGTGACACACGCCATCACTGTCACCATCAGCAGGGTCCACGGTTCTCACTGTGACAGGTGCTACTTACTAAAGTGATCCTGGATCTTCATAAGTAGGGGCAGCTTATCCACTTCAATCATGTTGAAGGCGAGGCCCTTTTTTCCAAAGCGTCCTGTCCGCCCTATGCGGTGAAGGTAGGTCTCATAGTCTGGCTCCTCAGCTTGGTTTACAGGGAGATCAAAGTTCACCACAATTGTGACCTGCTTCACATCGATCCCTAGAAGAAGAGAGAGGCTGAAGGGTCCTGCAACTGTTTTCTTAGGACATAGCTATTCACAAACCACTTTTGCCAAGGGAACTCTCGTGTAACAGCCACGATTTACTAATAAAACCTGGTTTTACATCATGGAAGTGGATCCTTTGGTCAGCAGTTTGCTGGCCCGATATGTCTAGGATGCTAGATTTAAAAGTGTCAGGAGACGCTAGTTCCCCAGAAGTCTAAATATGTACAAAGATGGTGTGTGTGTTATGGACGGGGGCTCTGACCAAGCCCATAGAGCCACCACCTCCTCTCCACTCCCCCTGTGCTAAGTCCCCAGCAGGCCCCCGTCTAGTGTCTCCGACCCTTCTCAGGACCCCACTCCACTCCATGCCCTAGCTCATCATCCCACCCAAGTCATTTTTATCCCCTGCCTCACTGTTACAACTTCCAACTGGGTTCCCTTCTTCTCTCCTCCTCTAATTTCTCCAAATACAGTCACCACGGCAACATCCAGAACACCTGTGTTCAGGACCTGACTGCCCCAACTGCACAGGATGAAGTACAAACAATTCCAGATTTCCACACCACCTGAAGTCTCATCTCTTCCTCTCCTGACTCAAATCCAACACTACAGTCATAGTCTTGCCATTTCTCACGCAAACTGTCAATTCTTACAAACTGGATTCTCTACCCTTCCTACAAAACCTTTCGTATCTCATGTTCCTTAGGAAGACTTCTGTGATCCCCCAGTGCCTCTGTCCCCCAGCACTAGAAGGCAGTCTGGGTCACAATCCTTGTCTTCCTTGGAGCTCTTGGTGCCCTCTTTCCTCCTAGGTCTAGAATCATGCCATCCAATATGGCTATCCAAGTTTAAATTAATCCAAATTAAACACTCATTTCCTCAGTCACACTAGCCATGTTTCAAGTACCCAGCAGCCATATATGGCCAGTGACTACTAACTGAACAGCACAGAGTAGAACATTTCCATCCACGTGGAAAGTTCTGTTGGATAGCATTGGTCTGGACAGTCGAGTGTCTAGGCACTGAGCTCCCGGGGGGCTGGGACCTCATCCTTGTTCAGGCCCCCATTCTATCTGCTGAACTAAGAGTGAATTAGGAACCATGGTTTAAGCATGGGGTCTAGGCAAGGGTACAGGAAAGATGAAGACTGTAGGAAGGACCAGGTCTTGAAAAAACAGAGAATTTTTTCCCCCAGTAGTCAACAGTTTTGAAATTAAAAGTGCCTCAGAGATGATTGACATCATTAGGGAACATGAGTTAAAAACACGATGAGATGCCACATACACGTACTAGAACGACTAAAATTAGAGAGAGACAATACAAATGGCTGGCAAGGACGCAGAGCAACTGGAACTCTCCTACTTTGCTGGTGGGAATGAAAAATGGTAGTCACTTTGGAAGACAGTTTCTTATGGAGCTAAATATACATTTACCGTATGACCCAGAAATCCTACTCCTAGGCATTTATCCAAGAGAAATGAAAACGTGTCTCTGAAAGACCTATACATGAATGTTTATTACAGCTTTATTCAAAATAGCCCCAAACTGTGAATAATCCAAATGTCCATCAACTGGTGAATGGATGAATTAATTGTGGTACATCCGTTCAATGGAACACTACTCAGCAATAAAAAGGACTGAACTACTGGCACATGTCACAGCACTGATGAATTCAAAAGCATATGTCAAGTGGACTAAGTCAGACACAAAGGCTAACTACCATATGATTTAATTTATATAGCATTCTGGAAGAGACAAAATACAGAGAAAGAAATCTGATCAGTAGTTGCCAAGGGCTGGATGATAAAAGGAAGAGGCTAGCTGCAAAGGAGCACAAGCAAGTTTTGGAGGGAGAGGGAAGTGTTCTGAACTTTGATTATGGTGATGGTTACCTGACTCTGTATGTTTTTCAAAACTCACTGTAAACCTAAAATCAGTGAGTTTTATCATATATAAGTTATATTTCAATAAACTTGACTTTAAATGTGTACACCCACACACACACACACACACACACACACATACACACACACACACCTCGAGCACAGACATTGGTTGTTATAAGAACTTTCTCTTTCCCATCCCGAAACCTCTGAATGATGGAGGCTCGCTGATCCACTGTCAGTTCTCCGCTTAACAGAGACACTTGGTGGCCGTCCTGCATCATCTCCACAGTCAACCACTTGGCATTTCGACGAGTCTACATGAAAACACAGAACCCAGCATAGCACCCCAAGTCAAAGCAGACAGGCTGTGTTTGCAATGCTCACATACACACAGCAGGGAAGCCTTTCCAAAGGGCTGCACGGGAGTTTTGCTTTACCTCTCCCTCAAGCCCTAGAGGAACCTTGGAATGGGGCACCTGCTGTCTTCTCAGGGTCACGTGCTCTCAACCTGCGGGAGCTTTGGCTTTTCAGCCAGGAAGCAGAGATAAAATGCTCACTTACCTCAAGTGGTAGGATGATGACAAAATGGGATAACACAGTAAAGACAACCTCAGGCACTGTAGGAGTGCTTCCTGTCTGCCCAGCGTCTCACCCAGATCTTTACATGCATTATGGTCATTGTTCGCACAACAATTTGATGAAACAGCTACCTAATTTCATTTAAAAAATTTTTAAAAATCCCAAACCCGAAGCTTAAAAACACAGAGTCACCTGCCCAAGGTTTCATGGCTAGTCCGTGGCAGATGCGAGCTTGCTTTCATTCTATAAGGCTTTCAGGGCTGTCCCTGTGCCAGCCAGGCGCCAGTCTTGTGGGGCTACGAAAGTAACACAGATGTGGTCCTGCGCTCATGGAACTTACAGTGTTCACGCGGTAGAGAGAAAACAAAACCAACATGCGAACATGAAACACATCGGAGAGCAAAAAATAAATATGAAAATAAAAATAGGGTAATATTAATAGTGAGTGACTGAGTGGCTACTTTACTCATAGTAAGTTAGCAACTAGACAAGAATATTCTTAATCTGATGGAGGAGATCTGTAAAAACCCCACAATAAATATCAACTTATATGGGGGTGTCAGAAGCAATCCTTCTAAAATAAGGATATCCTCTATTTAACCTCATCTTGAAGTCCTATTCCGTTACTTAATCTTTCTAAGTTCCACCCATAACATAGAGATTCATTTCTATCCCAAGTTGTTCCGAACATAAATCCCCCCCTCCCCGTACCCAAAGTGCTGACGGGGGTGGCTGGCTCTCTGGCCCTTATTAGCATCATGTCCCCTCCGTTCCCCGTGCCAGTGAGTCCGGCACGACGAGACAGATCGCGGCACGGTTACCTGGCAGAAGATGATGGCCTGGCCGATGGTGATGCCGCCATAGATGTTGCACAGGGCTTGGTACTTGTCCTTCCTATTCTCACACAACACGTAATACTGTCGGATGTTGTTCAGGGTCAGCTCCTCTTTCCGTAACTTGATAACGTTAGGGTCAGGAATGATCCGCTCTGCAAACTGCCACACGGAGTCCTCAAAGGTCGCTGAAAACAGGAGCATCTGGCACTCAGAAGGTAAAGCTCTGTAAGAGAGAAGGGAAGACGACGCTGTCAGCCACGGCCATCCCTGTCGCTCTCCTCGGGGGCGGCTTCAAGCATGTCCTGCCCACTGCCACCAGGGGTCAGGGGGTGAGGGGCTTCCTACCACAAGCTCCACCTCTGTCCAAAGGGCCATGTGTCCTGCCCCTCTTTGCCGCCAAGAATTTGGAAAAACCCACGAGCTGAGTGTGGAACTCAAGAGCAGCGTTTAGATACGTATTTTGGAAGGTCTAGGGTCTCTCGTGCCCATTTTCTTCTTAAGTGAGGCAGAATCAGGAGCCCCGAGTGTTCGTCTAGATATTCCTCCTGGTATTTGTCTCACACAAAGTGGAATGCGAGGAAGGAAACAGGCTAGTCGTTCAATGGCAGGTGTTACACTTCTTGGGAGGAAAAGAACAACAGCCACACTAACTTTCTTTGGGATGGGAAGGACCCGGATAGAAACAAACGGGGAACAAAGAGGAAATGCTACCGCATGCAAAACATGAGCTGAACCGGTAACAAACACAGGGCTGATTCACATAAAGTTTGAAAATGGGCAAAATGAATCTAGAAGCTGGCAGTCAGAAGAGAGGTTAATCCTGGGGAGGAGTGGGCGGGGATGAGGGTGGGCAGAGGCTGGTGACAGGAAAGGAGCCGTAGGGGACCTCTGGAGTGCTGATAAATTTCTAGTTCTCAGTCTGGGCCACCATCTCATGAACACAGCCTCTTTGAATTTTCACTCAGCTGTACACTTGTGATTCATGTATTTCTCTGAGCATATTTTATACATCAATAAATTTTAATTTAATCTGATTTCACCAGAGAGAAATCACAGCTTTTGAGAAGAAGACAGAGCACCTAGAAGATACGGCGTTAGTGCTAAAAGAGAGTGGGAGAGATCATGGAGTCCAGTGACTCTCAGGCACTACGTCAAGCCTGGGGTGTGGGTTGTCTGGGAAGCTTTTCTAAGTAAAGACTTGACGGACTTCTGGGCAACAACAGTAGACTGTCTGCATGTGTACCTCCCCAGGTTCCCACATACCATGAGTATGATTATAAAGAGATAGAAAGACATGAACCCACAACAACATGGAGAACAGAAGAGAAGAAACTGGTGGATGAGATAACTCAGTGTATTTCTGTTAGACGGGAAAGCATGGTAACCGACAAAGCGGATGACGGCCTCATGTGAGTGGTACAGATTGAAATGGTGATGCAGACGGTGGCAGTGGCTCCCTCAGAACCTGAGAGCTCTGGGAGCTACCAGCACCGGGGGCCAGAGAAAGGAGGAGTGGTGTGTTAGAAGATACAAGGAAAATTCTGCATTAGCTTGCTGCGTTGGTGCGGGGCGGGGGAGTGGGGGGACCTCTTGGCCGTCTACTGTATCACGGTCCTCCAGATGGAAAAAGATGGCACCAGGACTGGCATCCCAAGGCTTGTGCCATTTCATTCCAAAAAGACAATGTACAGAGATTACACAAGGAAAGGAAACGTGGGCTATACTACAGAACACTCTGGATTTCAAAGACTTAGGGTGAGAAAAAGAATGTAAATTATTCCACTAATAATTTTTATATTGATTAAATTGATTACTTGTCAAATGCTATTTTTTGATATGTTGGCTTAAATAAAATGTAACATGAATTTCACCTTTTTTTAAATGTGGCTACTAGAAAATTTAAAATTACACAAGTGGCTTGTATTATATTTCTACGGGACAATGCCATGATTTAATCTTTTTTAAGCAAAAGAAGAAAATCAACAATGGAAGAATGAACAACCAACATAAATGCCCTAATTATTACTTAATATTCTCTTGAAGAGAAAGCCCTTTTTGACTATCGGATCTTTCCCAGAATTCTGAGTCTTTCATTCTCGGTTATACATAACTATACCAACTTATTGGTAAGGGATGGCAAGAAGGGAGTCTCACTTGATCTTTGGCCAAAATTATAATTTTTCTAAAGATTTTATTTATTTATTTGACAGAGAGAGAGAGAGCGAACACAAGGAGGAGGAGCGGTAGGCAGAGGGAGAGGGAGAAGCAGGCTCCCACTGAGCAAGGAGTCCCATGCAGGGCTCTAATCCAGGACCCTGGGATCATGACCTGAGCCGAAGGCAGACACTTAACTGACCGAGCCACCCAGGTGCCCCTGGCCAAAACTATTTTTAAAAAGGAAGACTGGCTGAAAATGTGTATAAGGAGCAGCTGGGTCCCACGTTACTTCAGACAGTTGGGCACGTACAAGTAGGAGACCAGAGGTTCATTCTGTGCAGAAATCCCAGACTTGGGGATACCAGCCCCAACTGAAGGTGAGAGTAAAGCAGAGAGCTGAAAATAGGGAGTGACTGAAAATATGCATATGAGAATATGCAGCCCATTCCCTGGCCCTGCTCCCAGGAGGCCAGCAACGAAGTGTATGTCTCCTAGGGAAGAGATGAGACACATTCCATAGTTCTAATGCCCTGCAAGTAACGATCATCCTAGAAGAGAGCCGCCCAGGTCACAGGCCCCAACCATGAGCCCAGAGCTGTCAATAAGCTTCTCAGTTCCCAACCACAGATTCTGAAAGGCTAGCCAGGTATCACCAGATACGAGCGGGAAAGGTCCACCACAAGAGACAGAGACGTAGCAAAGAAACCAAAAGAAGAAACTCAGATAATTCACAGCCAATGTTGAGAACAGAAAAAAAATTTAAATACTATAATTAATATTCTCAGAGAGACAACAGCAGCATATCGCATCCATCACAAGAGAAGGAGGTTACAAAAAAGAAACCGAGAAAGCCAGGGCAATCCAGACAAGACAGAAAAAGAAATTCAGACGACTGTGTTATTTTAATGACAGAAAGGAGGACCATTCAACTGGAGGAAAGAGGTAAATACCAGAACAGAGCCACTGCATGGCATCAAGGAAGAATTGGGGGCGAGGCACGGCGGGGAAGGAGCCGTGAAAAGCACATATGGAGACTGAAGCTCCCAAGTTCCGAATGAGACAGGCAACATTTCTAAATTCAAAGTCGTTTTGCCTTTCAAAAGCATACAGCGCTCAGCTGGAAACAGTGGATGCAGAACTCGCTCGGCCATACGCACGGATGCACACGCATTATTGCATTCCTCCCTTGATATCTCTAGGAAACTGAGTAAAGTTATATTGCCTGCTTCGGCACTTGCAAGTAAAACGTCCTGCAGGTGAACAAATGGAGACATTTTGACCACAGGTGTCTTAGTGCTTTCAGTGGAGAGCTAATTCTATAAGATCTTACCAATGATCATGCTTTGTACACGATACCAGGTGATATGTCAAATCAGAGCAACAAAAAATATATCCCCCCTAGCTCTTAGGATTTGAAAAATGGAGTTCAAAATATCTTCTTGACTTGTATGAAGTTTTAATAAGACACAGAAAATCTAAAACAGAAGACTGCTGATAATCACATCCAAATACAAACTAGCTTCTGCTCAACTGTCTGCATGGGCAGCAGACAGTGCAAATGTCAATTCTGGCAGCTTCCACTCAGTCTATAAACTTATCAAAGAAAATGAAAAGACCCTGCCAGCTAAACACCCTGCATACTTTGTGCCCAGCACTTCTAAAAGGCGAGTCATCTGCTTAACTGTGCTACTGAGCTTCTGTTATCAAAGTGTTTCCTTACTTTTCAGTTTCCTCAAAACTTGCACTTAGTAAGATTTTTACCTGTATGGAAATGGAAGAAGAGAGTCACCTTGAACATCTGCCTGTATACTATCACTGTCGAGGCCACAGAAGAGTTAAAATGTTGGCCAGTCATAAAATTTTATCTTCAAAGTGTGAGACAAAAAGAAAGTCCTTCTCTAATCTGAAAATATGCTGAATATGGGAACAGAGGAAAGGATTATAGTAAAACAGAAATGATACGCTGTTTCTCCAAAACTGTGATGACCTGTGAAGACGCTTTCAGGGGATTGCTTGTGCCTGAGCTGTCTGACGTGACCCACAAATACTTGTAGCAAAAAAATTACTCATTTTTTAGGAAATAAGGCTGCTGGGGAACTAAAAAATGTTACCAGAAAAGGGCAGCCCAGTTGAACAAGACTTTCTTGTTCCTTTGCTAAAAACTCTAACTTACTCGGAATCCATCTTTGATTTCACAAGCCTAAATCGCCTCTGTGCTTCACCACCAAGTTCCCTGAGAACCACAATGGTAGCTAATGTACTTCAGAGCGTTTAAAAGTAATGGACATTTTAGATGTGGATAACCTCAACGGCGGATTTACAGACGTGAGGGATCTGAATGACAAACAGCTCACCTACCAAACAAGCCTGCAGACAGAGTTGATGCGGACATTTCCAGAAAGCTAGACACGAATTCTTGCGTGTTTAAAAACCTAGTGTTGCTAGTAAGTAAACTCTTAAATAGTCCATGATTAACACTTTTGTGAAGCGGACAGCACACTGGACTAGTAGCAGGAGTCAGCATGAGAGCTGCCAAGTCAAAATGAGTTTTACTTTGGACTGTATTCAGTTTTCCTGCCACACACACAAAAAAAGAAGGCTGCCGGTAGTTCAGAGAATTATTACTAGAAGAGGAAAGGGAAAGAGTAGAAACAGCCTACCACACTACGAGACAAAAAGAAATAGGTCACTGCTGGATGGGTCTTTAAACACAGGTAATAGCTGTTTAATTAGTCCTACTGTATTGACATTCTCCTCGTAAACAGTTGTATTTGAGTATTTTAAGAATATAATACAATGGCACAGAGTACAAAATTTAAGCATCCAATAATGAATTTAAAAAGATTAAAATAAATTGCTGTCAAAGATGACATTATAAAATACTGTTATATGTTTCTCATACATATTATTCATTTAATTAGTTGTACTAATAATTACGACTAATTGCCACTGTTACCTAGTTCTGTTGTTTTGCTTAAATAGTAGCATTTATGCAACAAAAAATACAGGATGATATATAATTTATTTTATTTTATTATTATTATTTTTAAAGATTTTATTTATTTATTCGACAGAGATAGAGACAGCCAGCGAGAGAGGGAACACAAGCAGGGGGAGTGGGAGAGGAAGAAGCAGGCTCACAGCAGAGGAGCCTGATGTGGGGCTCGATCCCATAACGCCGGGATCACGCCCTGAGCCAAAGGCAGACACTTAACCGCTGTGCCACCCAGGCGCCCCCGGATGATATATAATTTAAAAGAAACATATATTTCCCATATTTTTATGTTAATAACACACGTGATGACTATTTTTTCTATATTATATTATTACATAAATATATTTTTTGTCTGCTATGACTGTGTTCTGCTCTCTAAAAAGTTGGTCACTATAGGGAAAGAAATAACTTAAGAATTAATTTTCCCAGATCTGGCAGGCACAAATTTTACAAATGAACAGGATGAGCACGCTATGTGTCTAGAATAACGGATGAGAAAAAAAGGACCCAAACCAATGCATATCACTGAGAAGTTTCAGAGTATTGTGGAGAAGGAAGATTCCAAAAGCTTCTAGAGAGAAAAAACGGATCACCTACAAAAGTCTGGGGATCAGGAGGACATTAAACTTGTCAGCAACAACACTGCAACTGAGAGTATTAATTATAGGATCTAAAAAAATTTCATTTACAACATTGACTTTGAATTTACTGGAAGAATTCTTTAACTTGGATTCTACGTCCAAGCAAACTATCAATCAAAAGATCAGGTTTACAGTACAATGAAGACATTTTCAGACATGTGGGAGATGGAAAGTGAACTTCCTAACATTCTTTTTAGGAAGCCACTAAAGAATATACTCCTGAAGACTGAATAAACTGAGAGTAAACCAAGAAAAAGCACCCAGAAAACAGGAGATGCATGTTAATGAGGGCCGGGGAGACCTACAGTGACAGCTGTACAACTAGTCCAGCTTGAAACTGGAGAGAGCTTGGGAGAGTTTCAGGAAAAAAAGACACCGATGGAGTTTTTAAATGTATTTGCCTATTTGGAGATATCACTGACATATGACACATATGATGAAATAGGCAGAGAAAAATTAAGGATCCCTACCCAGTGATACTAACCAAACGAAGGAAAGCAGGCAATTACTAATTCTAGGGGAAACAGCTGTACAAGAAAAAACATAATTATAACAACACACTGTGTGACAGTGAACAATATTTATAATGTCCTAATGATAACAATACTATTATTGTACCCAGCTCTTACAATGTAACCACAGAGAGGTGGCAGAGGGGACAGGAAAGGGGGGAGAGGGTGGTGGTACAAAAGAACTGGATTTCCACTTCCTATACTAGCAGTCAGTGACACATTAAGAAATAGCCATTTGAGCACACTATTTAAACATATGAGGGTTAACACCAGAACAGAGAGGTATTCTCTAGAAGGGGCACTTTTTTTCATTACAGGTCTTTCAGTACTGTTTGGTTTTTGGGTTTTTTTTTTTAAGATGTATTTATTTCTTTGGGGTGGGGAGCATGGGCGGGATGGGCAGAGAGAGAATCCCAAGTGGACTCCACACTCACGATCTGAGCCAAAACCAACAGTCAGCTGTTTAACCGACTTAGCCACCCAGGCACCCCTCGGTACTATTTGAATTTAGTAAGTGATATAGATTCCTAGAGCCCACTCCCAGAAACTGTGAACCAGTGAGGCTCAGGTTAGGCCTGGTAATCTGTAATTTTAAGGCCCTGTGTGATCCTGAGAGAGGCCCAGGAAAATAAGAGGATATACTTGACAAATGAGAGGGAAAGTCAGGACTAGACCACGGGGCTCCTGATTCCAGGTTACTGTGTTCTCTACTCTCCAGCAGTTAGCCTCACAATAGCTTTTGCAGGCTTTAATAAATTCTCTTTAGACTCTTGCTCTTAATAGAAAAATCAGTGGCACAAATTGGTGGGTTCCATGTGTAGGCCTGCAGTGAAAACGAAAGCAGTCAGGCAAGATGACAAACTAAAGAAGTGGGAAACGACAGCAGTCTAAGGGCCCGGTGAGCTGTGAAAATGCTAAACACCCAAATGTGTTTTAAAGGCAAAGGAAGCAGGGAATCAAGCAGTGAAGACAATTGGGAACAGCAGACAAATCAAACACCCGCTCCAGACCGAAGATCCAGGAAGAAAAAGGATGAATATGAAACTTACCTCTGAATACGGATGCTTTGATCTGAGAATCCTTGTGTGTCAATCATCACGTCCGCTTCATCCAGGACAAACACACGAATCTTAGTCAAGTCAATTAATTTTCGCTTGAAACACCAATCTAGGACAGTCCCAGGAGTGCCAATTATAATCTGTTTGGTGACGTCGGTGCCTCTGGGAACTAGGGAGAAAAGGGTTGAAAGACTTCTTCAGAGGCAAAGGACCTTCACAGTCCACAATTCAGGGCCACGCAACACAGGACTGTGAAACGAAAGTATTATCTTGTGACGATTTTCCAAGTGCAAACCGTAAGGGTCATCACGGATTTGGATTTTGCAGAGTTTTAAGGTAAATCCCCCAGTCTCTAGGTTTAAAGTGGTAATATTCCTGCCTATTGGATTCTGCCCCATGGTGGGTTAAAAAGCCCCCCCTTCGGCAATCCCACCGCCTTACAGAAACACCGGCACAGTGGTGAGAAACCTACCAACTGTCCCCAAATGGAAAAAAAGCACAATGTCTATCAATGGGTTGCATTAAATAAATTATGGAATACTATGAAGCTAGTCAAAACAATGAGGTGGGGCTATGCGCATGGACATGGAAAGACGTCCCAACATATGTTTTTAGACACTATGAGAAAAACGTTCCCATTTTCATAAATATTCTACAAAAACATATACACGTGCATCCACATGTGTATGAACTGAAAAAAGAAACCAAACCACAAAGCTCTGTGAACAAAACTACTATCCTTGGAAACAGGTGTTTGGAGGACAAGAAAGAATAACTTCCACCTTTACCTTCTGACCTCTGTTTTAAAGACTTTTTTCCTGCTACGCATACATAATACTTTAATAAAAACATTAACCCATACAAGCTGTTCTGCACAAAACAACTGAGCCTCAGGAAAACCCCAAGCCATCATCTTGCAGGATGTGGAAATGACGCAGCTAATGTGTACATGGTCCTTATTACGTGCCAAGCGTGTACACGGTCCTGCATCTGCATCGGCCCATTTCATTCTGGTCACAGCTCTTTGGTTCAAGTGCTGTGATAGCTCCCATGTTAAAGACGAGAAAGCCAAGAAGGTGCAGAACATGGCTGCTGATGGTGGAGTCAGGACTTAAAAAATCCGCCAGGCCTGGCTTACTGGTACATACTGCGATTCCCTCGAACGGCGTACATCACTTGAACATCCACACAGAATTTTCCCATCCGTTCGACCACACGACCAGTTTGCAAAGCCAGTTCATAAGTAGGAGCTAGGCAGAGGCACTGTGAGAGAGAAGAGGGAAGTCGCAAGGCTCACACAAGCCATCGTGCAAATCTGACATACAGTTAAAACTTGTACGAGGAGACGCAGGGGTGCGAAACTGGGAGATTTGGGTTGAATAAAGTATTTTCAGTTGAACACAATTTAGCAGCTGATAGATCTGAGGTGAATGTTGAGTATGGGAGGGGAGAAGGGGTTGAAGGACAGAGAAATACCTTTTATATTCCTCTCTAAAGAGTTATGAAGAACCACAGATCCTGTTTTTTTTGTGGGAGAGAGTGGGTTTAAGGAGGCTGGGAATCAAGAAGAAGGGAAATGTAATGTGAATCACTCCTTGAGTGTCACTCCCATCACTTCTTGCCTGCTATTAAAAGTCTGCCTGTTTCCAGAACACTCCCTGCTTGATTCAATCCACTGTATACACCTCTGGCAGAATACTCCCTGAAATTGTTACCTCCATCCTCCTATATCTGGTGGTTGCTGAGGAATGAAGATGTTGATGCAAGAAACTGGTGATATTTAATGCATTTATGTGCTTCAATTAAGGATCTGTGATACAGAGGAGAGGAAAACATAGCTAAAGTGCTAACAACTGTTTCCACGTATAGTTCTCAACATGGATTCAAGTGCAGCTTTTCCTGAAGAATTTTTACTCATAATACCAAACCCTGAATATGTATTTCAGCGAACCTGTCTAAAAAAGCACAAAATTTTATATACCAGGGATCAATCATCCACATTCACAGCTTATCTTGCTGATCAAACTGTAAGCTTCCAGAAAGAACCCTTTGCAGGGGGTGCACTCAATATTCAGGTAGTCAGCTTGTCAAATGAGTTGATGAGCACAGCATGGAGAAGCAGGGAAAGAACACCAGACACTTTCCAAAAGTGGAAGCTAGACCAAGAGAAGAGCAAGCGCATTTCCAGTCCCTGCTCAGTCACTCTCGGACATCCATGGCCTCATGTGAGACACTTCCCTCTCCAAGCCTCAGTCTCCCCTCTGCTAAAGGAGGAGGTGGACCAGGTGATGCTTTGGTCCTACAGCTATATGGCCACCACTAGGGAATGCTCACTTTCAGGCCAAGCGCAGTGGGACTCACCTAAGACATTCTACTAGTAAGGAGACAGACTGGGATTGGAACCAATCAAACTATAAAGCCTGTGCTCCCATCACTGTCCCATCCTGATGCCCAATGCCCTGTGATTTTATGAAAGAATGTCTATTCTAAATGCTATCATATCTTGGCAGTAATATCACCCATTACTAAAATATCATTGGCATTGCAAGCATTCCCCTCTCTCCCTCAACCTTTCCTTACCTGTGGGAACAATTCCAAGGTATTAACTCTGCTTAGCATTGCCAAGACAAAAGCAGCTGTTTTTCCTGTTCCAGACTGGCTCTGGGCTATGAGGTTCTGGGGTCTGTAGAAGAGAAGAGACACCTGGGCATAAACTGCATATAGGAGACTAAAAACCAAGTTGGAACAGCACTGCCCTGGAAACTCACGGGTGGGCCAGCATCATAGGGAGAGCCATCTCTTGGATTTTGGATGGTCTGTTAAATCCCATTGCATAGATCCCTTTCAATAACTCTTCCTTCCTATCGAGAAAAAAAAAAGCACACACTTAAAGCCTACGATTGGTCAGCAGCCTCAGAAATATGAACTCAAAAGGTATACTTCTAAATTAAGCCACTCTGCAACTGAGCTTCAGAAGTAATATCTAGAAATACACGATTTACACCTCGACTCCCAAACATACACAATCATGCCTGTACAGCTGGACCACTCAAACAATAAGCTATGCTACAAGCTTAGGCTGAGGACAGTAATAAGAGCCTAACGTTGAACTTTCCAGTTGAACCAAGCAAAAAAGGAAAAACTCATCTGATACAAGTATATCAATTTGCCAGAAGAGTCTAATTTTCCACACAAGCAGAAAACAGAGATTTACTGTTTAATTCTTTCTTTTAAGAGATTATATTTTTAGGTAATCTCTACACCTAACATGGGGCTTGAACTCATGACCCCTGGATCAAGAGTCCCATGCTCTTCCAACTGAGCCAGCCAGATGCCCACACTGTTTAATTTTTTTTTTAATGAATGAGACTCTTTGATTCTTTAACAGCAATTTGTAGAGAAGACAAAATTTTATTAAGGTAATTCTTACATCAATTCTGTCTAGGAGCAGAAGACACAATATTACCTCATCCTTCTGAGCCAACTTTTTTTTTTTTTTGGAGAGAGAGAAAACACACAAATGGGGGTAGGGTAGGGGGGTAGGGACAGAGGCAGAGAAAGATTATCTTAAGCAGGCTCCATGCCCAGCGGAGACCCCAGAGGCGGGCTCATTGATGTCACGATGCTGAGAACACGACCTGAGCTGAAATCAAGGGCTGGACGCTTAATCGACTGAGCAACCCATACACCCGAGCCAGCATTTTTAAATGCATCTTTCCTGGGGTCTCATGATAGATGACAGAAAGAAGAGAAAATGAAGTAGGTTGGAACCCTTCCACCTTCAACAACATGTACATTTTGCATTTGGTTACTTGGCAGATTACTGGCAGCCAAGTGTTAATCATAGGTAGGCTTCTTCTTTCATTTAGAAAATGTTGGGGCATTGGGATTTTGGATTTTTCCTCTCTATATAAGTCCCTATCAGTAACTCTACCTGTTAAAATGAAGTTCCTTAATGCTAGTTAATAGATCCCTAGGAAATGCAAACCCATTTGGGAAAGTTTTTCATTTTAATACCATCTGAAACAAAATATAATTAGGAAGGCAAAAGCTTATAACTTATCTAAAGGGGGTGAGGGAGGGTATTTGGGCCATCGATGTCCCTATATCTGTATTATCGTATGGAGAATAGCAATATGGCTCTGCTGAGCTTAGCTATCCCCCTTAGCGTGTCAAGGTTAAAATATTTCACCATCAACATATTCTCAATTTGCTGCACACTCAGGTATCTTAGTGCTCCTTTTTGAATTATATTTCAACTGCATGCAAAATGTACACATCTCATTTTAATATTGAATATTAGAACATGAAGGGGATTCTGAGAGTTTTTATTATTAGCAGATTACTTTGTTCTGTACATTCTTTCTGGCGTCTTCCCGCAATAAATGAGTAAAAACACTCACAGCCGCAGCTCTTCAAATGTTTTCACTGAGTAGAGCGGAGAACTGGGATCCTTTTGTAAGACTTCAACTCGGTGACTGGATTCTACTAAGGACTGCCGAAGTAACTTGTTTAAGAGTGAATTAGCTGCCAAATCCACTAGAAAAGCAAAAATAAAAAAAGGAGATATTGCAGGAGAAAATCCAGCCTCCTAAATGAATCTAATGAATTGTTCCTTCCCGTTCAGAGATTGCATTATCAAGCAACTGTTCCTACTCTCATCTTTTCTCTAGAAGGAGGTTCTAGAAAGAAGGACATAACACCGAGAATTCCTTTTTACACGAGAATCCAGTTTCTTATGCTCTGCTGCTATACCAACCTGTGTCCTGAAGCAACCCTACATCTATCACCACCAGACCTATTTTTCCTTGCCAGCTGAAAATTCTTATCCCATTCCTGCATATTCCATTTCAACTTCCCCTAAAGAAATATGGCCTACTCCTAAATTAGTATGCTTCTGATAGTCACTATTTATAAAGAAAAAAGAAGACAGTTCTTTTCCAATTGAGATTATATTATTTGCTCACATTGTGAAAATCACGATTAACTGATAGAGTGCTAAGTTACATGCAAATAAATTTATCTCCTACCTACATCTTCTTCATCAGCTTCTTCCGTGTTATGAATAGAATCATCTAAAAGAATGGAAGAGAAACAATGAATATCAAACAGAACTGTAAAGTGTATGATCCCAGTATCTCTCACCATCTCCACAGTACGCACTGACAGCAAAGGATATCCAGTGAAGGAATCATTAAAAGACTGGGCAGGTAGTGGAGGACCTTGACAGTTAATGAGAGCCGGAGGCATTTCAGTTGCCAGGGACCTAAGAAAAGCAATGCTTTTTAATTAATTGAGGCCAATCTGCTTTATCTAACAGCACTCACCTATGTTTGGGGCTGTAGTACTCTTAATACCCTGAAGGTTCTTCCGGGGATGGAAGAGGTTTGAAAACTATTGAAAGACACAAATTTCAACCAATATTAGGAAGCAAGCCACCAAGCAGCCCAGTGCTCCCCCCTAGCAGGGAGCGACCCACCCGAATACTGTTTCCTTTGCAGTGTCAGGTATTAATTCTGACACTGGATTCTTTTCAGAAATAGATCACCTCTGTGAATTATGCTAAAATCGAAGGAGACTTTCTGCTGCCCCTGTACCTTTAGTTCCTCTTTATAGTCCTCTAATCTAAATGTGGCAGTCCTTGGGGGTCACAGCACGAGGAAGGGATGGTGGGTAGCAAAGCGCGGTGGTCGGTAAGATGGAAGCTAGCCGAGGCTCAATGGTCAAATTGGGAAAGCAGAAAACTCCAAGGTCTAGTTGGGACTATCAGCTGCTTTCTCTCCCGGGACTTCTAGGGGGGTCTTCATTTTGCCCTTTCAAACCAAAGGTCTGTGTCTCTCTCGGGGTCTCCTGCCCCCAGCCCTCCCCACATCCTTGCCACATCTCCCCTCCACCATTTGACACCCCACTCCACACGCTAGCGGGGCTCTCTCCTCCCGCCCTCCCCAGCAGATTTCCCTCTCAAAGTGCAGTTCTGGCTCCCGCCCACTTGCCCTCCCCGGCTCAGCGGCGGTTACATGGCCGTTCAGCCGCTCGCTCTCCGCCGCCCCGGCGTCGCCTCCCCAAAGTAACGACGCCATAGTCGCGATCGCAGCTGCCGCCCCCAGCACGTGCGCCCTCCCCCGGCACGAGGCAGTGCCCGGCTCCAGCCAGCGGCCAATAGGATTCCTCCCGGGGCAGGCTGACGCGCCCGCGACCACCCGCGGCGCGACGCGCAAGCGCGCGAGCTCCAGGGAGGTGGGCGGAGCCAGGGGAGGCGGTGGGCGCTGCGGGAGAAGAGCCTTCAGGGGCAGGTTTGCAATCGACAAGCAGCGCGTCGGTGCCGGGTGTTAGAAACCCGCGATGGGGCGCCAGTGTCGTGAACACTCGCCTGCTCCTGACCTCTGCCGAGACAACAGCAGCTTGAGATTGTAAGCCGCCGCAATTTTCGCACTGATTCGAGAGTCCTACCTCCCCTACCCACCACTTATTACGCAATACTCCGGGCGGTGAGGCTGGACCCTCCCCTCTCCCCGCCCCCCACTCTGTGGCTTCAAGCACTCCTGCCCATGTTTCCCCACATATCCGCTTCTACATTACAAGATGTCAGAAAGACCAGAGAATTTCATAGGAAAGTAGATGGCGAGTTTCATCTGACAAATGAATTCAAATGCGAAAGATGCGAAGAGGAAGTAAAGTTCAGGTTCTAACTGTCGCCCTTGTTCTCATACCTGTGGTGTTTCCACATACCGGCTTGTTTTAATTTTAATTCTGGTGTGTGCCCTTTGCTAATGCAATCCTGAGATAACTGTTTTCCTTGCGGCACAACCTCCACCTTCTACCCGTATCTGCATAATCTGGCATAGATTCCTTGTACTACTGACTGCTAAATTTGGATAAAAGAACTAGATTTCTTTCAGTTTTCTAACTGGAATCTTGAGATTTGGATCAGCATCTCTGCAAAAACCCAGGCAAAGCAAAAACCTAGTTATGATCTCTCCGTGGTGCTGAAGCAAGGCTCCCCAGTTCTGTTCGGTCACTCTAAGGCATCTCAATCGTTTGTTTTGAGGTTATCAAATTCCTTTTCAGACTTCACATGTGGATTCCAATAGCAAACGTTTTTGTCTTACAATGGTAACTTTCTACTAATTTAAGTAGGTATAAAATCGGGCCAGGTTCTTTAACGTTAGTTTTCATATAAGGATAGAAGACATTTGAAAAACTGCTTTTCCGTTATTTTATCGCACTAGAATATATCCTTTTATTCTAGGCCCCAGATTCTGCTTTATCGGAGGTGGAGAAGACTAGATAATATTAGGCAAATTTCAGCGTAAAGCCTGCACCTCGGTCTCTTGGAACTACATTTCCCACAAGAGTGGACTACATTTCCCATGAGATCCTGGGCGGGCGCGCGGAAGACGTAAAGCGACAGCTTCCTGTCTCGCTAAAAGCTGCGCGGTCTACAACCGGAAGGTAGGTAAGGGGGTTCGGGGATGAATTATTTTCTGGGTTATACAAAGAGGAACGGATAAATGGACAAACAGCTGGACCTTTTTTCCCCCTTTCCCATACCTTAATCTTCAAAGCAATGATGGGTATAAGTGGGATCTTGCTTAGGACCGTGTTTTTGTATCTGGTGCTTTTTGAAGCTCCTCTCATAAACTCACAGCGTAGGAACTTCTTTAATTCGATTCTTAGAGGGCCCTTGGACTTGGAGTTAAGTCTCCGCTGCCTCAGAATCGTTTGCTCATAAAACTAAATACTAGTAGAGGTCAGGATTCCAGTAGTAGGTGGGGAGGGAGGCGTGGCGACTTTTCTCAAATAGGGAGCTTGCGTTCCACGCGATTGCTTTTCACTGTTAATGATCATAGCGCGTGTCTCCTGATCCTTTGGCTATACCTCCTCCTTCCCTCTTTGGCTTAAAATAAGGTTTATCGTGGAAAATGCTTTCTCCTACTCCACTGGTTATTAATATTTTGAGATTTAAGTCTTGCAACGTCAAAAAATGTATTGAAACTCTAGCGATAGCGGATTATGCTTACAGTCGATGCTCAGTGCACACACCAATTCCCTCATTGTGGTAATTTGGCAGCCCGTTTCCAAGCGTTAGGTCTGCTTAGGGTTTGCTGTGGTGTGCTGGAGGAAGCTCTGTACTGAGTCAGGAGCCTTGGCTCAAGTCTTTTTGCCACAAATCTTAATTACCTGTGCTTAAGCCCTTTGGACTAGTTCTTTGGTTAACTATGGGTTAAACTAGGTACTCTGGAAACTTTTTGTGTTGGTAATTATTGGGCTTTGAGATAATATGGAGGTAAGTCTTTGGTGTAATTTGCATATAAAATGCCATGTGGCTTTTAATTTTAAAAATAAGTATAAAAACTACCTTTAATCCCACTACGTTTTGATTTTTCCTTGTGCTTTGTGCACATGACTGCGATCATATAGTTTACAACCTGTTTCATTTACTTTGTACTTTTTCATTAGTTTCCCGTTATTTTCAATGGCTATTTTCTATTTAATCATTTCACTGTTGTTGGATAGTTTGCAGTTTTTACTTATTTGCAGTGAGCATTTCCTACATCTGTCTTTGAGTTACTGATTATTTTTTTCCTGATAAATGTCTTGCAGTGGAACTGGATGAATGATGTAGCTTTAATATTGTGGAGAAGATATAGCAAATAGTAATGGTCAAAGTTACTCATTTCTGCATTGCACAGCTGTTTTCCCTTGAACAAGCTATTTCTGCGTTCACTCTAATTAATGGCTTCAAATGCTAAAACACAATCTCCAGATTTTAGATGTTCCTCCGTGGATTAGAAGCATCAATAACAGATCCAATTTAAGGTGAACTGAATTAGTGTTTTGGTCCGTACCCAAATATGCCAGGTTCATTTTGGTATTCGTGTCTACATCTAGTTCCAAATGTTAATAAATTCTTTTTGAGTGGGAATAGCCTTCAAGTGACAGGCATAATTTCCAAGAAAATCTCAGTGGCAAATTATAAAAAGCATGGTATTCCAGAAGTGACAATTGGAGGGCAATAAATTATTGAAGTAATTCTGAAATAAAACTTGGGTTAGTGGGGCGCCTGGGTGGTTCAGTTGTTAAGCGTCTGCCTTCGGCTCAAGGCGTGATCCCAGAGTCCTGGGATTGAGCCCCACATCAGGCTCCTCCGCTGGGAGCCTGCTTCTTCCTCTCCCACTCCCCCTGCCTGTGTTCCCTCTCTTGCTGGCTGTCTCTCTCTGTCAAAATAAATAAAATCTTTAAAAAGAAAAAAAAGGGGGGGTTAGAATCCTGTATGTTATATAATAGTTATTGTCTATTAAGCATTTAAATTTTCTAGATTTAGTATGTTCCTTTAGTAATGGAGATATGTTGTTACTTTTCTTTGTTCCTTTAGGATTGTGTGCATAAAGGACAGTTTTTTGTTCCTTTCCTTTGGCTCTCAGTATTTAAGTGGTGAAAGTATGATAGGGAGTAATGATTGGAACCAGAGTCATAACTCAGTTTTGAGATCATGTTACTTTGGGAAGTATTAATAAGTAAAAATAAGATCAAGTTCACAAAATCCCAATTCTTTAATGAATAAGCTTAATGCCCAACAACTTTAAAAACAGCAACTCACGTTGGCCAAAGGTTAAAAACAGTATAGAACAGAAACAGTGCTATCTGACAAAGTGAGAAGACTAGGTCTGTTTTTCTTTGGCATGATTTCTCTTGCAATTAGTGGATTTGAGAGTGGTAATTTGGAAGTGAAGTGGTATTTGATACCAATGTGATACAGACCTAGGAAAGACCAATGATGGGTGAAGTCCTTACTGTATAATGTTCCATGGGCTTTCAAGTTAGTTTCTATTTAAATAGAAGGACAGAGATAAAGAACCAGGTCACCCCCAAACAATCCCATAACAGAGGTTAAATAAAAAAACATTTAAGAAGGAAAAAGAGGGAAGGGAAGCTTCCTGGGCATGACACCATTTGCAAGGTCACAACGAACACCCCAACGAAGGGCAGATCTTTTCTTCTCAGTTGGCACCAAGTAGTTGTTTGGAACATATATGTGCTGAGGCTTGGACTGGGGTTCTGCTCGAGAAAGCATCTGCTCTCGGACACCCCAGCGTAATTCCTTTCTGTGATCCTCACCAGGTAACCTCATTGAGTCCCAGTCTCGTTTGTACTCAAAATATCGGGCTACCCGGTCTACCTTGCCTCGGTTTCTGCTCAACTGGTCCAGTCTTGGGAGAATAAAGGACTTGGGTCGGCTGGCAACAATCAGGTCTTGTTCATAAGCCGGAGGGCCCATTCCTTCTCTTTGTAGATAGCAGATGAGCTGGTCTTGAGAAATTCCTTGGTATTCATGTGGTAAATTAAATTTTTGTGAAGTGTCAACTGGGGATTCCCTATCTTCCTGGAACTGAAGACTCATCAGCCTTTGTCTTAAGTCCCAGAGATCCATATCACTTTCTGTACCGGACTCTGATTCACTGATAATTGACTCATCTGTCACTAATACTTCCCCACTTGGCTTCTTTCGCAACACCTTTCTCTTCATCACTGGCTTTCGGAGTCTTTGGGAGGCCTCAGAGACTGTTTCTGAAGTGGCATTACTTTCTACATGTGGGTACTGCAGTTGCAAAGGAAAAGCAGGTCGCTTTCCTGGGGTTACTGAAGCTTTACTGTAGGGATCATACTGGATAGGCTGGGCATCTCTCCTGACATCTCCCTCACCCTGCCCTGCACAGATATGGGTAAAAGCTGTAGCGGCTGCCAACATTCGTTCTTCTGGATCCATATTGGCCCACTTTTGTTCATCGGGTCCCATGAGTTCCTCCACTGCTTCCCCTACACTGTAGGACCTTCTGCAAGAAAAAATACTGATCAGATTTCTGGTAATTCCCAGTTCATAAATTGTTCATTACCTTTTTGTGTACTATTTTATTGTAGTCAGATGGAGAAAGAATGGCTAAGGCAATCATAAATGTAATAGTTATAAAATAGATTATAGTACAGGGTAATATGGTAGCAGTTTGGAGGAGCATTAACTCAGCTCTGGAGAATCCATCATCTGCTTTCATTTCCACTCTCTTCTTGTTTGCCCCCACTTTCTAATGCCTGGTAGTTCCTGCTACCTTTAGTAGCTCCTAGGACCGGACAGGTGAGTTCTGGCATTAAAAAAGCTTGTGACTTGGGGCACCTAGGTGGCTCAGTCGGTTAAGTGTCTGACTCTTGTTTTTGGCTTAGGTCATGATTTCATGGGTCGTAAGATCGGGCCCTGCATCTGCATGGAGTCAGCTTGAGATTCTCTCTGCAATCACCTCCCTGCTCACACACACTCTCTCTCAGTAAAATCTTAAAAAACCAAAAAAACAAAAACTTGTAACTACATGATATGGAGCATATAATGCTTAATGGATATTATACAACTTACACTTAGAGGAGCACTTTATATATCGAGCATTGTTCTATGTGCTTAACATTTATTAATTCATGTAATCCTCACCTGTGAGGAAGTGGTACTTTTACCTACTTTCAACAGATGAATAACACGGGGCATAAAGTTAAATAACTAGCCCAAGGTTACACAGCTAGTAAGTGGTGGAGCTGGAAGTCTAACTCAGGCAGTCTGGCTTCAGAGTCCTTTCTTTTAACTATGAGAGTGACTTAATCCAAAACCATCACAAAAGCAGTGATATGCATATAAACACTCCTATGCTTAAGAAATTTTTTGAAGATTTTTATTTATTTGCGAGAGCGCACCCATGCATACGCTCCCAAGTAGAAGGGAGGAGGGAGAGAGACAAGCTGAGCAGGGAGCCCAACATGGGGGGCCTGATCTCACGACTCATGAGATCATGACCTGAGCCAAACTCAAGAGTTGGATGCTTAACCGTCTGAGCCACCCAGGTGCCCCTCTATGCTGACGTAATTTTAATACATCTTCAGTTGCCAAGCTAAATCTGTTCATCCCAGTACCCTGTCACTGAAATAACTTTTATAACCCAAACCAATCAAATGCCCAATGCTAGTCTCCTGACTGGATCTAGAACAGGTAGCTACTGCCCACTATTTCCAATATCCCTACAATTTTTCTTTTGTTTTTTTTTTTTAATAACCTACAATTTTTCTTTTTAAACTGAAAAACTAGTAATGCACATGGCAATTTTTTTAAATTAAAATATAGTTGACATACAATGTTGCATGAATTTCAAGTGTACATTTGACAAGTTTATAGGTTATGCTAAGTTCACAAGTGTAGCTGCTGTCACCATAAAGTGTTATTACAGTACTACTGACTTTATTCCCTATGCTGTCCCACACATGTAATTTTAAGTAAGGATCTCCCCTTTCCTACCAAGCCTATCTCTCAAAGGCAGTTTCTTACGCTTTCTCTAGTAATCTTTCCATATTCACATGTACATTCTTATACCATAAAGGAACATATTATGCAACTCTTATGAACCTTAAAGACAGTTTCGGTTGATCCAGCTATATCAGCACATGGAGACTTCTTTCATTTTGTTTAAAGTTGCATAGAAATCCAACATGGATCGACCATAATTTATTCATTCAGTCCCTGATTTAATTTAGGTTACAGTCTTGTTAAAACGAATGTTACAACGAGTATCTTTTAAGTTTTTTCATATTTGTGCAAGTATATGTGTATGTTAAATTTCTAGAAATGGAGTAGGTGGGTCAGAAGATGTGTGTGCTCTATTTGCTGGCTGTTGTCAAATGCCCTCTGAAGCAGCTGTATTGATGGCATCTTCCAGAGCCTGTTTCTTCATTCCCTCTCCTAAGTGGTGCACTATCAAACCTTCTCTGCAGTTTGGTAAAATATAGTTCTCCTATGAATGGCATTTAAATTGAGCAGACTTGAACAACTTCTCACACATTTTTATAAGCTCCCCCCCCCACCTTTTTGTATGAAATGCTTTTCCTTTCCCATTTACCTCTCAGGTTGTTGGACTTTTTCTTTTTGATCCTTAAATTAAAACTGATGTATACATTCATAAAATACTTCTATATTAAGAAATTAGCCCCTTGCCATAATTATTTTTCTTCCAAATTTGTTGTTTACCTTCTGATTTTATTTCTTGCTGGTACAACTTTCAATTTTAGGTAGTCACGTTTTTTGGTTTTCTACAGTTTCTGCACTTCCGCAGGATCTTACTTAGAAATGCCCTTAGACTATAAAAAAGGTTTTCTTCTAGTACTTTTATAGTTTCATTTCTTTTTTTGTATTTAAACTTTTAATCTATCGTAGATATAAGAAACCCTCAAAGGCCAAAAACTAAATGAGCTACCAAGAATTAGATAACATGGCCTTAGAAGAGACTTGGAGATAATCCATAACTAAAGTGACCGTCAGTCATAGATTGTCTAGCACTGTCCCAAATTTAAGGATGTAGTACATTTGTCCCCATATTTTTGAAATATGACAGGAATTTAAACATCTTAATTACATTTTCCTGACTGACTCTTACAACTACTGGAGGTACAGAACATAAATTAGACTTAAAAAAAGGATTGTGATGCTTAATTACCTTTTTTCTGCCATCAAAACTGCTTTAGAGTGCGAAAATCTTGACTTCAGGCTCTATTTCCAATATGAAGTGCAATCATTGATAAGTTTCATCAATTGGGCTAGTCTGTACTGTAGCACCTTTAAGACAGAACTGAGTGTTAGATGTTAGAACATACAAGCCACTAATTTTATCTGAAATATTGGAAAATTAGTAGAAAAAGGATAGACATTCTATAGGAACAGATTTTATGATCAGAAAGACTGCACAAGTATAATGAAAAGTCAAAAAAGGAAATGTTTTAAAGAAGAAATATCAGTAACATCAGTCCTTAAATCATCTCCGCTAGCGAAGAAAGAAATGGGATCTACAAACATCTTCCCCGACTAAACTTTAACGATGCTATTTCTTATTCTCCCTTCCTTTTCTTTTCCCCTGTGAACTGGCCAGACAGGATGGAAAAGAAGAGCATCTGTGGATCCTTAACAATTAAGCTAATGCTCATCTCCCTGGACAAAAGCAAAATATATCCTTTAGGCATTAAATCAAATCTTAGGTACTATCTGCACATAATGGAATGATACTGACATCACCAAAGTAATCCACATTGAAACTTATATCCTTTTACTCTCTTTTCAGGTAGAGTGGACCTATATGATTCCTTTATTCGTGGGGTTGGTTGTCTTATCATGGCTGAAAATGAGATAGATAGAATCCAGACTGAGAAACTCCTAAAGAGAGTACAAGAACTGGAGCAGGAGGTACAAAGACTTAAAAAAGAACAGGCTAACAACAAAGATTCAAACGTGAGAGAAAATTCTTTAGGAGCTGGAAAAGCTAAGCGTGCATTTGATTTCAGTGCTCATGGTCGAAGACATGTAGCCCTAAAGATAGCCTATATGGGCTGGGGATACCAGGGCTTTGCCAGTCAGGAAAACACAAACAATACAATTGAAGAGAAACTGTTTGAGGCTCTAACCAAGACTCGACTAGTAGAAAGCAGACAGACATCCAACTATCACCGGTGTGGGCGAACAGACAAAGGAGTTAGTGCCTTTGGACAGGTAAGGGCCCCTATACTCTTTCTCAAAGCAATTGCAATACCATCATATTCTAGGTGTACATATTAAGAATGCAGACTGTGTCTCCAAAACAAACGTCTGTCTTTAATTCCACAGGTGATTTCTCTCGACCTTCGTTCTCACTTTCTGAAGGGCAGAGCTTCAGAGGATTTTCATGTAAAAGATGAAGTCAGCGATGCTGCTAAAGAGATTCGCTATACCCACATTCTCAATCGGGTGCTCCCTCCAGACATCCGTGTACTGGCCTGGGCCCCTGTGGAACCTAGCTTCAGTGCTAGGTTTAGCTGTCTGGAGCGGACTTACCGCTATTTTTTCCCTCGTGCTGACTTAGACATTGTAACCATGAACTATGCAGCTCAGAAGTATGTTGGCACACATGACTTTAGGAACTTATGTAAAATGGATGTTGCCAATGGAGTCATTAATTTTCAGAGGACTATTCTGTCTGCTCAAGTACAGCTAGTGGGCCAGAGCCTGGATAAGGAGACATGGCAAGAAGCTTTCCAGTTGTGTCAGTTTGAAGTGACTGGCCAGGCATTCCTTTATCATCAAGTCCGCTGTATGATGGCTATCCTTTTTCTGATTGGCCAAGGAATGGAGAAGCCAGAGATTATTGATGAGCTGCTGAACATAGAGAAAAACCCCCAGAAACCTCAGTACAGGTAAGTTAAAAACAAAACAGACCAAAAAAACCAAAACAATTGTTGTCTTTAGAATACTTTTAAATATATTAAATAATTTAAATGATTAAAGGTTAACATATCTTCCTCTCCCAACAACTGTCTCATTAACTAGGTCACCTGTCTTGTAGAATGTTATGAACATGCTCTCCTTGTTCTACCCCATTAGTAAGAAATAGGTGTTTGGACCAGGCCCCTTAAATAAAGTAACATTCATTTCTAAATTTTTTTCCCCTGAATTTATGTTAAGAGGTATTACTGTTAGGTTCTGGTGAAGTTTATAAGTGAGCCAAACTATTCATATTAAATCTTCCTTGCTTTATATTATTGGGTAGTCATACTGTTGTACTTTTGAATTTTTCCTAATATTCAGCGTCTGAAAATGGTAGGAAAGATGGGAAGAATAGTCAGACTTTTCTTTTGAGCGCAGGCTGAGGTCAGATAGACCAACAATTCATTCCTAAGCAGTGAAATCTAGTTTTCATACCATACAAAAGTAACAAGTTTGGAAAAATAAAAAAAATAATTTTATAGCATTATGGTTGAGGCAAGTTAGCTCACTTCTCGGCGACCTGTTATCACTGAAATTTACCCTAATATAGATCAAAGCCTAACTAGTTGATCCATGGTTTGTTGTTTTTTTCTTTTCATGATAAAGTTGTTCAAGGTTAGGGATCTTTTTTTATTTTCTTACCTTTTGGTCAATACTGACAGAGTTTTTCCCCTTTTAACCCAATTACCTACCCTCCCCACCCACCATGTTCTTAAAAAACAAGGCTGTTGGATGGCTGCTGTGTATTTTCATGCTGTGTTTCTTGTCTCTTTTTCTCTCTAGTATGGCCGTAGAATTTCCTCTAGTCTTGTATGATTGTAAGTTTGAAAATATCCAGTGGATTTATGACCGGGAGGTTCAGGAGTTCAATGTGACCCATTTACAACAACTATGGGCTAATCATGCTGTTAAAACGCACGTGCTGTATAGCATGCTACAAGGACTGGACTCCGTTGCAGTCCCCTGTGGGACAGGTATAACAGGAAGATCCTTGGATACGTTTACTAGAACCAACGTTATATGGGGTATGGGGGGAGGTAGATTTATATAAAGTTTGGAGGTGATTCTATTGTGGTAAAGCATCCATGTGATATTTGATTGTATATATTATAGGACCAAAGATGGATGGAGTGATAGAATGGAGAAATGTTAAGCCCTCTGTCATAAAGCAGACCAGTGCCTTTGTAGAAGGAGTGAAAATGCGCACATATAAACCCCTAATGGATCGTCCTAAATGCCAAGGATTAGAATCCCGGATCCAACATTTTGTACGTAGGGGACGCATCGAGCACCCACATTTATTCCATGAGGAAGAAACGAAAGCGAAAAGGGACTGTAATGATACAATGGAGGAAGAAAATACTCTTTTGGAGAAGCCAACAAAGAGAGTCTGTGTTGATACGGAAATTAGAAGCATCAGTTAACCATAACAGGATCTGGGAGGCAACAACTACTTAGTGGTAGGTGAACAGAAAAGAAATCCAAGATAATATGTACTGCAAGAAGTCCTAAAATTCAGATGATTGGTTCTTTGAAGAAAAAAAAAAAACAAAAAACCCAACCCCAATGACCATTAAGCCCTATAAAGGAAGTTCTAGCTTGAATTAAGAGTTCAAACATTCTCATTCCTCCCCAAAAGGATTAATAGATAGAAGAAGCAAAAAGCAATTGTGAAATGGAGAGATTTACATACACATGAAAACCTGTGCCTTGTGTTCAAATTCATTAAAGGCTGATCCTGCAAGTGTCTAATTTGTTATGCTGTCTTTTTAAAAAGTAAATGAGATACTACTCATCTGAATTCTTGTAAAGAGCTTTACCTGAGTGTCTTATTTTTTAAGAGAGAAATTAAAAATAAGAACTTTAATCAGTTAAATATTTGGTACATTGGTTTATGAAAGGCACACTACTACCTGAAAGTGACCTAACTAAATAAAACAAAGCATCTCTTATAAAGCTAATCAGTCTAGTGCTGTGAGCCACAAATGGTCTTGGTTACACAGTCTTTTTTTTTTTTTTTTTTTTAAGATTTAATTTATTTGAGAAAGAGCATGAGCAGTGGGGAGGGAGAAAGAGAAGATGACTCCCCTTGAGCAGGGAGCCTGATACGGGACTCAATCCTAGGACCCCAGGATCATGACCTGAGCCAAACGCAGTCACGTAAGTGACTGAGCCATCCAGGTGCCCCCCTTTTTCTTCTTCACAACCTTTTACATATGTAAAAAACATTCTTAGCTTAGTTCATGGGCCATATAAAAATAGGCCATGGAGTTTACCATCCCCTGGTGTAGTGGTTTTAGGAAAACTCTTATAAAGAGATTTCCAAGCTAAATCTTGTAGAACAAGTGGGAGCCAGTTAAAGTGGGGATAAAGAAACAGAACTTTTAAGTGTGTCCAAGGCAGAAGATGCAGTTTGTATAAAGCATGAGAAATAGCAGCATTTGCTTGCAGGTAATTGTAAATACAGGAGTCTATGGCATGACACTGACAAGAGCATAGTTTAGAAAAGGAAGCAAGAGTCATGTTTGTAGAGTCCTGTAGGCCTTCCTAAAAAAGCTTAGATTTTTATCTTGAGAGGCCACTGGGGGAATAAAAAAATACAAGCCAGAATTGTGTAGCAAAAATACTGCTCTGGATATGGTGTGAACTGGAAGAGGGCAAGACAGTGGGACCAGTTAGGAGGCTCTTAGAGTAATCAAGGAATTAGATGATGATGGCCTAGACTAGATTTGTAGTAAGGGGGATGGAAAGAAGTAGATGAATTTGAAATTAAGAAAGGAGAAGCAACAGGGTTTTATGGCTGAGTGAATGTTAGGTTCAAAAGTAAGGAGGCTTTCAGGATAATACCTAGGTTTCAGACTTAAGCACATCTAAGACACAAGGGGCAGGAAAATAAGGTCGGGCTTTGTTCTCAAACATAAGTAACCCTCAAAATATTAACACCAATATTTATTCAAAAGAGTTCAAAGTTCTTTTAAAATGATACATTAGCTCTTAGAGCATTACAATAATAATAAACATCAAATGAACTCAGACCTTTTGCCTCGATACTAATTTTCATCACTGCAGAGTGAAATACTTCTGTACGTTTAAGAAATAATTATGTGTCTGAGATCCAAAGATTTACTTACCAATCAACAGTTTGTTCCTACTTAGGTTCAAAACCCCAGGGATACAAGTATGGTTTATAACCTCAAGCTGCCAGCTAAGACAACATATGGGACAATTACAAACAATATTAACATATACAGACTAAACTGATGCTGTGTTCAGGGCCACAGAAGCTTAGTAGCTGGTGGGCCACAGATAAAAGATTTCGCTGAAAAAATTCCAGGTTTAGGATGTAAAATAGTATAAGAAAAGTCAAGTGACCTTGGAGTACTAAAGAAGACACATAATAGCTTTTACATTATAGCAGGGTAGGAACTGGAAAAGATCCTCATTTTAGAGATGGGAAAATAGTGTACAAAATAGCTCAGGTTTATTCTTACTAGCCAATTGCACAATCCAAGTCGTCTGGATTTTGAATCAGGTCATTGGTTTTTGGAACCTGATTTGCCAACATTTCCTAATACCCTGAATGTTCTTAAAGTATTGCTTTCTCCTTTAATTTTGATGTAAGGATCCTTTTCAGTGTAATGACTGAATACAGTAGAATATCCTCACTTTCACATGTTAAGGACAAACCAAAGCATTTCATTTTTTTCAACTTCCTACCTGATTTCAGTGGATCTCCACTGCCATTAGTTTTTGAGTTAAAGAAAAACCTGGAAAAAGAACAGTTTATGAAATCACTATTTAAAAAACATCAACTCTAAAGAAATGATATATGGGACAAAAAAACACTAAAAAGCCATGCTTGGCAGATTCTATAGAAGCAAAGGAGTTAGAGGATCAAGGTCCTACATCTTAAGTAAAATCCTTCAAGGTTATCTAGACTATACTATCAAATCTAGTAGAATAAGCATTTAGTGATAATATCTTTGGTAGTTACCATAGCTCAACTCAAGAAAATCATCATAGATGAAACTATGATGAATCCCAAAATGTAACTTTGCAAAAGTACCTAAGTTATCTGAGGTAATATTTGTTATAAATTTGAGCTTCTGACTTAAGGTAGGAACTAAATAAACATTAGAAGTAGACCTTAGATCTTCCTTTCTTCATTGGAAAAATGGAATTATTCCAATAGGTGGTGAAGTTGAAATGACATTATACACATTATATATGAATATATAACATGTAATATATATTATATGTAACATTATACATATATAATAAATAAAATAGTTCTTCATGAAAAGTATTACACCATTTATTTCAACGTTCATGCAATACAAAACTACCTACTAAAAATATAAACAATGAAGCAGGGACAGAAACGGAATAGCATTCTGTCCGGGCTAGGAAGATCTCCAACACTAAAGCCCAAAGAGATTTTTTAGGGCATGTGTACTATACTTCCCAGTGATTAACCTGTTATCTTCTTTGCATTTAAATTATGGCACACTCCGTTCTTTTTCTTGAATGTATGAAGATGGGTATTTGTAAATAACAAAATATAAACTTTAGTAAGGCCCACAGGTAACTGTAAATTCTTTATGTTTAATATAAAGACCTGATAATCCTTTTGCTTTACTTGGGAAACTTTCACACAGAAGCTAGAGCAGCTTATATTTTGCAGATTCTGGTAATATTGACCAAAATACCCAACAGCACCTTCTCTTCAAAAATCTGGAGCAACTCAGTGTCCCAGGCTTAGTAGTTGCAAGTGAAAAGGTTTCCGGGGTGGAAGGGGAGGATTTTAAACCGGAACAGTAGTTGGATTCTAACCATTACAGGGGGGCTACTGCAGAGTTACAACAAATTCCTCTACCTCTGGGGAGGTAAGTAAGCAGCTTAAAGAACTACAACATTAGAACAGAACAAAACAAACAGTGACAAAAGACAACCATAATCCAAAGAAACAACCGTTACACTTGTTAACAAGTGTTAACAGGAACACTTGTTAACAGGTTCAAAATCACAAATTCGAACTCTTCTTAGAAAGCTATTAAAAGGTACACAAACCAGAATAGGGGAAAGACAGATGATTTACCAAAGAAATAATGACTAATACACATAGAAAAGGATGTTTAATCTCATTCATAACAAAAACATTAAGATACCCTTTTAGATTGGTAAGATTTTTCAATATCCAGCACCAGTGAGAGGGTGGAGAAATAAGCATGGTTACACTGTGTGGATGGGTGGGTGGGAGGACATTAATTTTTCTAGAGGGCAGCTTAGCATTATGAATCACAATTTAAACTGTACCACAATTTCCAAGCCATAATCCACTTCCAAGAATTACTCTAAGGAGATAAACTGAACAAGAATGCAAACATGTATACATACTTGTAGCTACCATCATCCTATTTTATGATGAAGAAGCTGGAAAAACAAGTATCCATCATTAGGGTATTGGTTAAATAATATATTGTACAGTACAGCAATTGCAAGAAATACCATGCATCCATTAAAAATGGTAATACATATCTATATTTGACAAGCACGTGTTCCGAAAATTCTAAGGCATAATCTACTTTTTAAATGAATATGCTTTATTATATTCAAAATATACAATTATATAAAATATTTTATAAGCATAATCATATAAGTATATATTCGTAATGAATATATCTAAAGGAAACCCAAATATGAAGTGGGTTTTTTGTATGGTTATCTGAGGCCGATGGAATATCTAGTATTTTCTTCCCTTTTTTTCTTTGTACGTTCGTACTTCTTGGATTTACCTCTAAAAACAATGGGGCTGTATAACTTTATAATCAGAAAAAAAGGTGTACTTTCATCTGGGGTAGGACTGTAAGGTTCTTCGATTTTCCACGCTATCCTAACTCATTAGGGAGAGAGGTGCACACACGGTTACACCCAGGAGTTCCAAAGGTAGTAACCAGGGCTTGGGAAGACTCTAGTCCCCGCGCGACAACAAAGACAATCGTGTGCCCACCTGGCGCCGGGCGTGGCCGTCGCCTCGTTTGCTCGCGGCCTCCGGGGAACCCGGCTCCCTCGGCGGCACCGCCCCCACCCCCCGGCCCTCTGGGCCACGAACCTGCCTGCCGCTGCAGCCACCAGGCCGGCAGTGAAAGCCGGGCGCGCGAAGTGACTCGAGGGGCTCAGGCACGTCAAGGGCACAGCACGACAGAGCTTACACCTGCTTTGGGGAGCAGCAGACCTGTGTTCAGTAGGGATCTCAGGCGTTTCCCAGCCGCGCCAGGGGGGAAACTCCCATTCCGCGCTTTTCAACACCCGACCTCTCCACAGCAGCGGCCGGCCGGCCCTCGTGGGCCCATGCAGCCCCTATTCCAGCCTCTGCCCGCTCACCTACCCCGCCAAGGTCCGTTCGTCGCAGCGAGTCCCGCCGCCCCACTAGCGCAGCACCGTAAGCCTCCGTTAGCTTCCCATAGCTCGCGCAGGCGCACAGCCCGCCCACGCGCCGAGGCCGCAGTTAACCGCCCCGCAGCCGCCGTTTAAACCTGAAGAGCGAACCCGAGCCCTCGGCACCGCCTTTCAGCCCTCCTATTGGCTCTGAAGACGAGCGTCTTCCACATCTACATTCTGATTGGTACTCATTTTCGTTTGGCCTTCTCCCACAGGCGGGAGGAAGCCCGGGATTTGAGCGTGGATTCGGAAATTCTCCAACATTCCCTTGGACTGGCGCGTTACCCGGAACCGTATCTGCGTCGCCTGCAGGCGCACGGGTAGGGAAGGAGGGGACTCTAACCTTCGTTAACGGCTAGTTGGCTGGGTTTTGGCAGGGGCGGCCTTAGCGTTTAGTCCGCCTCAATGGACGGCGTCTCCACCCTTCCCAACTCCGGACTGCTGTGTGTGTGTGGGGGGGGGTGCGGTGACGTCGGAAGAGGAGGCTCCCGGAGCTCGGCTGGCGTCATTTCCATAGATCCCTCTCTTCAGAAGGTTCACCTGGGGTCTGACCCACGCAGGTTCTGTTTAAAAACACAGACGCGCATTGAGACCCTTCTGTGGCTCACGAGGCTGTCCGACCCATTGCTGTGTCTCCTGTCCCTACCGACGTTACTCTGCACCTGTGCTCCAGCCGCACTGACTTCCTTGCTAGAACAGCACTCGCGGTTTTCCTCTGGAATGCTCCCGTCTACTCCCTGCCCATATCTTAATTTTTAAGAACATTTTTTCTTTTTCTTTTTCTTTTCTTTTTTTGGTTATGTACCCGCTTTGGGGATCGCTGAGGATGAGACCTAGAAAAGAAAATGCGTAGAGGTCCCCACGATTCAATATTCTGATCACTGCCCTGCAACATAGCTAAACAATTTGTCCTCCACGTCTGAGCGTTCTGTATCCCACTTCACACAAACAGGCAGGTGCTGGTTGACAAATTTATATCATTTTTTAAAAAATATTTTATTTATTCGACAGAGATAGAGACAGCCAGTGAGAGAGGGAACACAAGCAGGGAGAGTGGGAGAGGAAGAAGCAGGCTCATAGTGGAGGAGCCTGATGTGGGGCTCGATCTCATAAGCCGGGATCACGCCCTGAGCCGAAGGCAGACGCTTAACCGCTGTGCCACCCAGGCGCCCCTACAAATTTATATCATTTCTTAAACTCAGGATTCAGTGAGAGGGGGAGGATAATATTTCATCCTTTTTCTCCAAACACTTTTACCCCTTAGTCTCGGGGCCTTTGCACGACCTCTAAGTCACTTTGGATTTGTTGGGAGGAAGAACAAGGAATAAACAAGATGGCAGATGGTGGGTTGTAAAGATTTTAATGACCCTATGCGTAGATTTCCAATATCAACACTACTTTAGTGCCACACATTCTTTTCTTTCCTCATGAGCAAATATCCCTTGTTCTAGTTTGGTCATCTCACACCTGTGTGACTTTTTCTTTGACATCAAATCTCCGCGATCTGTCTTAGAAACAAGAGCACTGTCATTTTTCTTACCTACGGCTTTGATCATTCAACATGCTCCTTATCTCCACCCCCAATTATTTTCTTGTTATCCTTTATGACAAAGTTTGGTCTTTGAAAACCTTTAATCCATAACAATCTGAAGGATCTATCTCCTGTCACATTTCAAGTGGTATCTTTTGTTCAACACAGTCCTTGTTTTTTGATGGATCACTTCATGCTCCAACTTTGCCTAGATCTAATTTAACAATCTTCATGATTCTCTGAAATCCATTGAACCCACGTCAAAAATCTTAACCAAGGCCATCTAAAATAAAGTATATGGAAGAAAATTCTATTCTTGAAAACCAAACTGCATCCTTAAAAACATTAAGGAAACTTCCAAACACACACACAAAATTGTATATAAGGAAGCCCCATGAACTTAGTGCCTAGTTCCAATAATTAACTCATGATCAATCTTGTTGCTTCTATATCACTATCCACATAACTCCTTTTGTATTATTTTGAAGCAAATATCAGGCATCTGAAATCTATAAATGTATTACAGTATGATTTCTTTAAAAAAGACCTTTTTAAAAGCATAACCACAATACTATTATCACACCTAAAATATCTAAGGTATTTCCTTAGTATTATCAAATAGCCAGTGTTAGATTTTTGACTTGTCTCATTTTTTTTTCTTTACTTTGCTTGTCTGAACCAGGATCCAATCAAGTAGATTGGTTGATCTTTTAAGTTTCTTTTATAAGCTCCTCCTCCACTTTCTTGTGCAGTTTGTTGAAGGAACCATGTTGTTGGTCCTATGGAGTTTCCCATAATCTGGATTATGCTGATTAATGCAGTTTAATATGGTTTCCTTACCTTCTGGTTGTAACACAGCTCTCTTTCAGATGCTTTCCCTGCTTAGGTTTAGCTGTCTATTAACCCAGCAGCATCATTATCTTTGCACTGAAATATTACTTTCAACTGGTTATATTGCCATGCTTAAATTAATCACTCCTTTATGATATGTTTGCTTACCTCACCCCTTTGTTGACATTTTCAAACTCCTTCAACTCTAGCCCTCTCTTTTCTGACTCATTATCTCCTGTCTCTGACATTTGCAGTTTGTCCTCCTTTTAATCTTGGAAATACAGAGAACACTGGCCTAAAGAACAGCAAAATGAAAACAGCCCTCTGGATGCTGCTGCCCCTCTTCTGCCAGCCTACTTGTCTAGCTTCTCGACTCTGTTCTCATTGCTGTAGTGCCTCCCTCATCAGTATATTCAAACTGTACTCTCAGATGTTGCTAATGATCTTAACGGTCATCTCCAGTTTTGCACAGTTCCCATTCTTTTTTATTTTTTTGAGATTGTTTGATAATTTATTCAGTAAATATTTATTGAACACTGTTAACCTTAAAAGTAAAACTGTCAGTTATTTTGCCAGCCAAAATGTGTTTATTTGGGTATAGCAGGGGATTGCTAACTCGGGACATGCTAGGTATAGCAAAATGATGGGCAAGTACAGAGAACAAAGGAGAGGAATGTTCTTTTATAAACAAAGGGAGGAAGTTGGGAGAGGCTGTTTTAAGCAAAATGTTTATTGGAGTGCACTGGGAATTTGAAGTATTGTGGATTTTCATTGGCTAAGTTGTGACAGCCTCTCATTGGCTAGGCTGTTGCCAGGCTTCTACATAGGAAAAGCCTCCTTCCTCTTTCTGGGGTAGTCAAGTATAAATTGCTTTTTGGTGGGAATGCAAGACACAACTCTTCTTATTGGGGATCTACAATTGACAGGGAGTAGTGGTGGGACATGAGACCTTTCTGTTGTGGCCTCTCAGCTCCATTTTAAATGAGGTATCCTTTATTCGGTTTCACAATACCTATGTTAGGTACTGTGCTATGTGTCTTAGTGATTTGATGATGAATAAAAAATGACCCCCCTCCCTTATGAAGCTTCCAGTTGGACTGAAGAAAATGACATTTATCAAACAATCACAAATTATTGTAAAATTACAGCTGTGTTCAGTGCTAAGGAGAAGCAAATGGTCTAATAAAAACATCTAAAATGGGGAGATTTAACATAGTGCCACTGAACAAAGAGCTAATGGATGAGTAGGGGAAATGTGGAGGGGAGAGATCGGGTGAAAGATTTCTAGGCCTAGAAAAAAGCATTTGCAAAGGCCTTTTGGGGGTGGAAGCTTGGTACATTCAAGAAATTGAAAAAAGACCAACAAAAAGACAGGGTAGAGATGAGACTGGAGAAGTAGGCAAGGGCCAGATTATGTAGGTCATGTAGGCCAAGATAAAGAATTCGATCTTTATCCTAAGAACTATGGAAACTCACTAAAATGAAGATTGGGACGTGCTATGTGACATACTCAGGTGTGCATTTGTAATGTTATCTTGGCTGCATTGAGGAGAATGCATTTGAGGGGGACAAGATTATGTGAAATCCAAATTGGAGGCAGTTGTGGTATTCTAGGCAGTAGATGGTGGTGGCTTAGGCTAGGATGTTAATAGCCAGAGATAGCAAGAAGAGGACAGATAGATTTAGTGGATAAAACCCTAAATGACATGACCATGAATTGGCTAGGGTTGATGTATGAAAGAGGTCATGGATTACTTGTAGGTTTCTAGGTTTTGCAACTGGATGCCATTTTCTGAGATAGGGACTACTGGAAGAAGACCATATTTTGAGAGAGTTAGATTTGGGGCATGGTGAATTTGAGATGCCCTTAAGACATCCAGGTAGGGGTAAAATCAGGCAGTTAGAAATCTGAGTGAAGAGGTTAAATGCAAGGTATGGCCTTATGATATTTGCGAATGGGTGGATAGTTATTTAAATAATCGGTGAGAATGAGATCTTCCAGGACAGAATATAGAATGAAAAGCAAAGGCAGCCTACTTTCTTCTTGAAACTCTTCTGGTAAACTCTTTGAGACTACTACCCTGTCATGATTCTCCTCTTACCTCTCGTCTTCTGCCTCTCAACTGTTGCTCGTTTCCAAAGTATTATCCTTTTTTCCCCCTTGAAGAGTTTAATAGTTTTTGTTTTTTTAAGATTTATTTATTTGAGAGAGAGAGAGAGAGAGACAAAGAGTAGGGGGGCAGATGGAGAAGGAGAGAATCTCAAGCAGACTCCCCACTGAGTGCAGAGGCTGGTGTGGGGCTCAATCTCACAACCATGAGATCATGACCAGAGCTGAAATCAAGAGTCGGATGCTTAACTGACTGAGCTACCCAGGTGCCCCGAGAGCTTAATAGTTTTATTGCTTCCACTACTCATTTTATGTGAGATAATTTCAAAATCTTTATTTCCAACTCTTACCTCTTTCCTGGTTTCTAAAATTTATCTTAGCTGTGTACTAAGATTTCTACATGAATATCTTTTCCTTCTCAAATATGACATAACTAAAATACTATTTCTCCTTTCCCTCTGGATTCACCCTTATGATATCCATATTCCTTTCAGTGGTATCATCATTTCCCCAGGCTTCCAACACTTAAGAAATGATCATTTTTTACTCTTTCTCATCCCCATATATCTTACAGGTATTAAGTTCTACCATTTATTTCCTTTTAAAGCCTCATCTCTCTCACTTCCATTTCCTTTTTACAACTAATCACTAGTTCAGCCCTAATTATTTCATTTTCAGATTCCTTCAGTAACACATTGAATGATATGGAAGGATATGGCATAGTACTTAAGAGTGTAGGCTCTGAGGTCATATTATCTGGGCTCAAATTCTGACTCTTCCACTCCCTAGTTTTGTGCCTTGGGCAAGTTATATAGCCTCTCTTTGATTCGATTTTCTCACTTTTAAAATGAGATGATAATCTGACTTCCTTCATATGGTTGTTGTGAAAATTAAATGGGAAAATGCATCTTAGCATAGTGTCTACCAAGTAATAATTGGCTGCATTATAAATAGTGTATAGTGCAGTTGATTCTTGAACAACATAGATTTAGACTGTACAGGCCAACTGATAATGTAGGGTTTTTTTAAAATATAAATATAATACTGTAAATATATTTTCTCTTCCTTATGATTTTCTTAATATTTTCTTTTCTCTAGCTTACTGTATTGTAAGACTACAGCATATAATACATGTAACATTCAAAGTATGTGTTAATCAATGGTTTATGTTATCAGTAAGGCTTATGGTCAACAGTAGGCTATTACTAGTTCAGGTTTTGGGGAATCAAAAGTTAACATGCAGATTTGTGACTGTGTGGGAAGTTGGTGCCCCTAGCCCCCGTGTTGTTGAAGAGTCAATTGTATGTGGTTTACGCATATGTTCTTCTGCTCTGTAGCTTGTCTTTCACCCCCTTAATAGGGTCTTTCACCAAGCAAAAGTTTTACATTTTGATTAAATCCATTTTGTCAACTTTCCCTGTTATGGATCATACATTTAGTGTCCAGTCTAAAAACTCTTTTCTTAGCCCTAGAGCCCAAATATATTTTTTAAAGTTTTACATTTTATATTTAAATCTGTGATCCATTCTGAGTTAATTTTTGTATTAAGTGTAAGACTTAGGTTGAATTTTGTTTTTCCTATGAATGGTCAATTATTCCAGTATCATTTGTTGAAAAGGTTTCCTTCATTGAATTGCTTTGGTCCTTTTGTCAAAAATCATTTGGGCATAATGATGTTAGTCTATTTCTGGCATCTCTGTTCTGTTTTATTGATCTGTGTGTCTGTCCCTCCACCATTATCTCACAGTTTTCATTCCTATAAATATGTGAAAAGTCTTGAAATGAGGTTCCTCCTGCCTTATTATTTTTTAAAATTGTTCTAGCTGGCTATTCTAGTTTGTTTGCCTTTTTATATAAATTTTATAATAGTCTAGTCTATAAGAAATCTTTCTGAAATTTTGATAGGAAATGTGCTAAATCTATATATCATAATGGGAAGAATTGACATTTGTACTATTTTGAATCTTTGAATCTATGAATATGGTATGTTTTCATTTTGTTTAGAACTTCTTTGATTTCTTTCATCAGTATTTTGTTGTTTTCAGCAAATAAGCCTTGACTGTGTTTTGTTAGATTTACAACTTAGTATTTCATTTTTTTATGCAGTGATGCATGGTATTATGTTTTAAATTTTGATATTCACACATTCATTGTTAGTGTTCAGAAATATAACAGTTTTTTATGTATTTATCCTGTATCTGCAGCCTCGCTGAATTCGCTTATTAATTCTTATTTCTTTCTTTATTTATTTAGGTAGATTCTTCGGGAATTTCTACATGAACAATCATATTCTCTGCCAATAGGGACAGTTTTATTTCTTATTTTCCAATCTGTAGTCCATTTACTTCCTTTTCTTGTGTTATTGCACTGTGTAGAACTTCCAGCATTATATTTGTTAAGAGTGGTGAAAGAGAGTATCCTTGCCTTGTTCCCAACCTTAAGGTGAGAGCATTTAGTTTTTCACCATTAAGCATAGTGTTGGGGCGCCTGGGTGGCACAGCGGTTAAGTGTCTGCCTTCGGCTCAGGGCGTGATCCCAGCGTTATGGGATCGAGCCCCACATCAGGCTCCTCTGCTATGAGCCTGCTTCTTCCTCTCCCACTCCCCCTGCTTGTGTTCCCTCTCTCGCTGGCTGTCTCTATCTCTGTCAAATAAATAAATAAAATCTTTAAAAAATATATATACTAAAAAAAAAAAAAGCATAATGTTATCTGCAGTGTTGTGTGTGTGTGTGTGTGTGTACGCTCTTTAGTAAGCTAAAGAAGGTCCCCTCTAGTTCTATTTTTCTGAGAGTTTATTTTTTTTAATCATGAATGGGTTTTGAATTTTATTAAATGCTTTTTCTGAATTGATTGGTATTATATGATTTTTTCTTCTTTAACCTGTTAATATGGTAGATTACATTGATTTTTGAATGTTGAACCAGTTTTGCTTCCCAGAATAAATCCCACTTGGTCATGGTGCATAATTCTTTTTATATACTACTGGATTCTATTTGCTAATATCTGTTAGAGGCTTTTTTTTGTTTGTTTGTTTGTGGTTTTTTTTTTTTCATTTCTGTGCATGTGAGGTAGTGGTCAATAATTTCTTTTTATTTTATTTCATTTTTTAGCTAAGTATAGTTAGCATACAATGTAACATTAGTTTTAGGTGTACAACATATGATTTGACAAGTCTGTAATGGTTTTCTTTTCTATACTGTTTTTTGTCTGGTTTTAATATCAGAGTAATACTGGCCTCATAGAATAAGACGTGAAGGACTTTCTCTTTAATTTTTTGGAACAGTTTGTGAAAGATTGGTGGTAAGGCTTGTTTAAATAGTTACAAACTATTAAAATAATTTCATATTGGGTGAGTTGAAGTAGTCTGTAATTTTTGAGAAATTGGTCCTTTTTGTCTAAGTTGTCAAATTTATTTGTATAGAGTAGTCCACAGTATTACCTTATTATCTTTTTTATGTCAGCAAGGTCTGCAGTGATATCTCATGCTTCATTCCTGATACTGGAAATATATTTCTTCTCTATTTTATCAGTCTTACTAGAGGTTTCTAAAATCTGTAGACCTTAATCAGCTTTTTTTTTTTCCCCAGTTGTTTTTCTGTTTTCATTTTCATTGATTTTTTTTCTCTTATTATTTCCTTCCTTCTGCTTAGGGTTTAATTTGCTCTTGTTTTCCTAGGTTCTTGAGATGGGAGCTTAGAATATTAATATATAACTTTCCCTCTTTTCAGATGTATGTGTTTAGTGTTTTAAAAAGATCTATAAAAGGAGCACTGCATTAGCTCCTTTCTACAGATTTTGACATGTTTTAATTTTCGTTCAATTCAATGCATTTAAAAATTTTTCCCTTGAAACGTCCTCTTTGATCCACGGATTATTTACTTATTTATTTGATCTATGGATTATTAAGAGTTGTTTAGTTTTTGAGTGTTTGTAGATTTTCTTAATATCTTTTTGTTACAAGTTTCTGGTTTGATTCCATTGTCATTGGAGGATGAACTTTGAGCTCCAGTTTTTTAAATTTGTTTAGATTTGTTTGTGGCCCAGATGTGGCATACCTTGGTGTATGTTCTCTGTGCACCTGCGTTCTTATTGGTTGAAGGGTTCTGTAAATGTCAGTTGGATCCTTTCGGTTGCTTGTGGTGTTGCTAAATTTTTTGCCTAGTTGTTTTATCTGTTTTTGAGAGAAAGATGTTGAAATCTTCAGCTATAATTGTGGCTTTGTCTATTCCTTCAATTCTGTTAGTTTTTTTGTTTGATGTATGCTCTGTATAGTTTGATGTAGAGCTCTGTGAGCTCTTAGCCACCTTGGTCCTCCCAGACTGTCAGTTTTGTCTCTTCGACTCAGGCACACTTCTACAGCCTGTGAACTCTTCAGGTATAAGCTGGGGCAGTCATAGGGCTCACCTCATTTATTTTCTGTGCCTCAGGAATCAGTGACCTACATTGCCTCATATCCAATGCCTTGGGACCCATGTATTGTCATCTATTCATTTTTTTATTTGCTTTAGGCAGGAGGGTAAATCTGGCCCCTCTTAAACTACCTTGACCAAAATCGGAAGAACTATGTAAATATAATTTAATAGAACTAAAAGTCAACAGGTGGGTCAGATAACGTCCAGTTTGTGCTGGGCAGCTCAGGTCTCATGGTAACTTGGTGTCCCATGGTCAAGTGTTTAGTTTCTACTGAGGCCTAGTAGCAGGCCAAGAGCTATTCTAAACAGGAGAGCAGTTATCTGCAAAGGATGGCCAGGCCTTGCTCCAAAATTCTAAGGGCCTGTGCTGCAGTTGAGCTATACGTGCCTGCCAGGGGCTCCAAACAGCATCCCTGTCTGCCACTGCCACCTTTTATGCCATTGGTTGTGCTGATTGGATGGCCCCGGGGCAGAGCAGCTTGTACGGCAGCCTGGAACTGTTGCAGGGCCTTCTCTTTTCTGGGCCTCGCTCAAGTCTAGCAGCTTTTTGGTTACGCAGCAAATGGGCAAGATTAGCACACCCAAATGAGGAATATGTTGCCTCCAAAATCCAAGACACCCACTAGCCAATATACCTCGTTTTGTGTTGTAGGAGGGGCCTGATTAAACGGTGAATTTATCCTTCACCTTGGAAGGGATATCTCAACATGTCTCATGTCACTGAACCCCTAGAAATTTCACTGAGGTAGCAGTCTCCTGAATTTTTGTTGGACTTATTCCTTCTGACATGCAAATGTTTTACCAATATGTCTGGAATACTTGCTTCTGCTTGCTCTCTAGGACCATTAAGCATTATGTTGTCACTGTAATAGGACCAGTGTGATATCTCTTGGAGGGGAAAGGAAATGAAGATCCCCTAGAAACTAAATTGACACAGGGCTGGAGAGTTGTTTTACCAAAGAGGTAGGACAGTAAAGATGTATTTCTGGCCTTGCCAGTTGAAATCAAACTGCTTCTGGTGAGTGTGTAGACAGGTATGGAAAAAAAAATGTTTGCCAGATCAATAGCTACACCCCAGGTACCAGGGGATGTGTTAATTTGCTCAGGCAATCAAACCACATCTGGTACAGCAGCTGCAGTTGGAGTCACCACCTGATTAAAATTATAATAAACCACAGCCATTATCCAAGTCCATCTGTCATCTGCACAGGCCAATTAGGAGAGTTGAATGGGGACATGGTGGGAATCACTGCCTCTGCATCCTTCACGTCCTTGATGTTGGCACTAATCTCTGCAGTCCTCCTGAGAATTACTTTTGGTTTACCATTTTCCTAGGTAGAGCCATTTTTAAGGGCTTCTGTTTGACCTTTCTTGCCATAATAGCTTTCACTCCATAGTCAGGGAACGAATGAAGGGCTTCTGCCAGCTAAGTAAGTCTATTCCAAGTATGCATTTTGAAATTTTAAAAGTAAACACCTCTGCCAGCTAAGTATGTCTATTCCAAGTATGCATTTTGAAGTAAACACCTCTGCCAGCTAAGTATGTCTATTCCAAGTATGCATTTTGAAGTAAACATAGGAAGGTTCAGGGACCCACTGGACCCACTATGAGATGTAGCTGAGCTAAAACTCCATTGATCACCTTCCTAAGCCCCTACTCTGACTGGTGGGCCACAGTCATTTTGGGTCTCTTGGAATTTGTGTCAATTCAGGGCCAGTTTCTAGTAATCCTGAAAGGTTTGAATATTTCCTTTTCCCCAGTGCACAGTTCCCCTGGTAAATGGCCATAGGTTCCTTTGGGCAAGGCTGGGAGGAATATTAAGCAAAATAAGTCAGAGAAAGACAGGTACCATATGATTTCACTCATATATGGAATTTAAGAAACAAAACAAACATGCAAAGGAAAAGAAGAGAAACAAACCATGAAACAGACTCTTAACTAGAAAAACAACTGATGGTTAGCAGAGGGGAGCTGAGTGGGGGATGGGTAAAATAGGTGATGGGGATTATAGAGTACACTTACCATGATGAAAAAAATGCAATACAATGCAGTACAAAATAAAATATAAAAAATTAAATTAAGAAAGAAAGCTAAGCTTAAGCCTAGGATGTCAGTTCTAAACCTTACATATTCTCAGATTAACAGTGACAGATTATCAGAGCTCTTCAGAAATCTAAATTTCCATAATGATAGTTACTGTGAAAACCATTAGCCATCACTCTCAGTGCTGTGCGCATTGCCCTCTCCCCTCTGCCTAGATAACACCATTTCTCAAACTTCGGTTAACTTACACAGAGAATTTTTTTCTCTCTCAGATAAGTGGTCAGAAATGGAATGTGTTGATACCTGCTCCTATTTGTAAGACTGGATACTCATCCCAGGGCTGTTAAGGGGTTGTCATCAGATGCTTTGGAACATAGGCCGTTTCTAATCCAGATCTCAGAGGCTTTCTCTCACTCTTGGCTGCCCCTTGACCCCAGGGCTGACCACTTCAGTGCCTTGATCCGGGAGTAATTCGAACATCTCCCTGGGCTTTGCGTCTGTGCTCCTTGCCAACACTCCTTTAGAAGGCTTCTCTTGCACGTTTATTTGAGAGCAAAGGGGATTTGTATTATCACCTTCACTTCTCTGCCTGTTAAATGCGGTTGTTGATGTTCCATGTTCGCATCAGCGCCATTGGAACTCTTACCCAACTAGATCTTAGCCATGTCCTAGAATTCCTTGGCTGTATAGTTGACTCTTGAACAACACGAGTTTGAACTGCACCTACATGCAGACTTTTTTCAATAAGTATACCTATCGTACTGTAAATGGATTTTGTCTTCCTTATGTTTTTCTTAATAACATTTCCTTTTCTCTACCTTTACTGTAAGAATACAGTAAATAGTGCATATAATGCACAAAATGTATTAAGCAACTATTTATATTATCAGTACGGCGTTCAGTCAATGGTAGGCTATTAGTAGTTAAGTTTGGGGTAGTCCAAGTTATATGCATATTTACCACTGTTAGTGGGTTGGTGCCACTAACCTCCACGTTGTTCAAGGGCCAGCTGTGCTAACCATAATCATAAGCATCTAATGCACATATTCTTGTAGTAGACACTATTCTAAACCATTTACAGGAATCATCACATTTCATTGTCACAAAATCCCCATGAGGTTAGTATAATTATTTTTTAATTAACTCAATTACTAGTATGAATTTATACTATAGTTAGTGTAATTATTTTTCTTTTTTTTAAAGATTTATTTTATCTATCTGAGAGAGAGGAAGAGAGAGAAGGAACATGAGCAGGGTAGGAGAGGAGAGGGAGAGGGAGAAGCGGTCTCCCTGCTCTGCAGATCCTATCTTTTTCAAGCAACAGAGTCTCTGGTGATTGATTGCCAACCCATGGCTGCAAAAAAGAACTGGCTGAAATCCTGAAACTGCTATTTTTTGAACCACATTTTATGAGTGGATATTCTTAATATTCTCTTTGAAAGAAGGGAGACAGCAAGATGGATCATTATTCTCACCTCACAAATCAGAAGCGTAGAGATGGGGGCTGCTCTTGCACTTATATAAACATTTGTAACTCAGTGATTATCAGACCATCCAAACTTTCTTATGCAACCAAAAGCTTCCAAAGGAGCTGCTTTAAATTTATAGAACTTGGCTGTCCAGAGACTAAACAGTTTTGATTCTTTTTTTTTTTAAGATTTTATTTATTTATTTGACAGAGACAGCCAGCCAGAGAGGGAACACAAGCAGGGGGAGTGGGAGAGGAAGAGGCAGGCTCCTAGCAGAGGAGCCTGACGTGGGGCTTGATCCCAGAATGCTGGAATCACGCCCTGAGCCGAAGGCAGACGCTTAACGACTGCGCCACCCAGGCACCCCAACAGTTTTAATTCTTAAATGGTCTCTGTGCCCTAGGGCAGAACGTGTTGTTTGTAATAATAGGAACAATTTGTGGCCCAGAAATCCTCCCCTTTGGCAGCCAGGTAAGCATAGGAGAAGAAACTATCATTAATACGACCCCTGCTGCACCCCAGTTTCAGTGGGAAGAGGCATATTATTAGTTAGAAAAGTCCCTGTCAAGAAAGAAAGTACAGGCAGTACAGGCAGGGTACAAAACAGAGGTTGCTGTAGTGCCACCTAGTGAGACTCCGGAAGGTCAGCGCACAGCGTGCCATTATATATGCCAGAAGCACAGCATTTAAGACTTGTGCCCCTCTGTGACCAGTCTTTCTCTGACTTGGATGCTCTCATGCAGCCACTCATTGTGGGAGGAGTTGAAGAGCTGAATTTTGTCTCTCCCAAAATAGGGAGATTTGAAAGACCCAGGGTCAGGCCTTTGGGAAAGCAAAAAGGAAGTTGGTGGAATTGACTCAGCATTCAAAATGCTGGAAGCTGTTCCTGACTCTGGGCTTGCTCTGGGAATAGAGTCCTTCTAATAATCCTGAACTAGCCTTTTTATGCCTTCTAGAAGAAAGTACGTGTGCCTAAGAGTTTGGCATCGAGAAAGGCACTTGGAAATTCCCAGAAAATCACAAAAGGAGGGGAGATCCTGGAGACGGGGGAAGAGATACAAGGAGAACACTCCCAGAACAATTCAGTTGAGATCTTTTTAGGGATTTACACAATCCTTTGGATATTTCTTCAGTTTTTGGTCATGCTTCCTTGTAGAACTCTAGATCCCACCTTGTTAGGATAAATCAGAACTCCGTTGATTTCCTGGCTGCTCACTCATCTGAGAGAAGCCAGTCTGTTCTGAACCTGAGTCCCTGACTTCAAAGGCCATTCTAGAAGAAACTGTTCTTGACCTTATGGCTTACTCCCAGATGAGACAAATACAGGCCTCAGAGATAGTTTGACTTTAGCAGGCCACTCCTACACTAGCCCCGCTGCCAGGTTTGTCTTCCTGCCATGGCAGGGCCCCAGCTGCAGCCCCTGGGCTATGGCCCTCTTTGGACAGCTGACCTCTGAGGGTAGTCTGCTGGCTGAGTCATCCGCCACCTACTCAGGCTTCGGGGGTGTGTGTGGCTCCCGAGATTCTCAGATACCGAAATCTTCCATTATCTTACCTCAGTTATGTTCTTGTGCTTTGGCCTTACGGGAACGTGTAAGACAGAACATTCTGTTCACTTTTGCTTGGGGAAATAGAAATAATGAATTTCATTCAGTTACGTTGCACAGTGGTGGGTCCACCTTTCCCCAGTATAACTCTGTAACAAATTTGTGTGAACCTGGGTCAATGTTCTCTATAAGCTGCCCATCACACCTGGGTTTTCTTTGGTAGATGAGAACAGACGGAAGTGACAGCTAGGGGACAGTATAACTTCACTCCCCTCTTCTCCAGCCTGACTTGTCAATGTCCCAGCAGCCTGTAAAGGGAAGCCCTGAATGAGCCATGAGTGTTAAGGAGGGCACTTGTGTTGAGCTCTAGGTGTTATATATGTGATGGATCACTAAATTCTACTCCTGAAACCAATTTTACACCATATGTTAACTAACTGGAATTTCAATACAAATTCAGAAAAGAAAAAAAAGGAAGTGCATATGAGCATCTACTCTGACCCAGTCCTGGAAATTGGTCGAGAACTGCTGTTTGGGGGTGGCTGACAGGACCCTCCCATCCTGTACTCATCACTCCAAAATGTGATGGGCAACGACCAGGGTGAGGGGCTGGAAGGCAGTAGGCTGGGGCAGTGGAACAGTGCTTCAGGGAAGGGCCTCAGGGCAAAGCCCTCTCTGCCTTGGAGACTGAGAGCCTGCTGACTCCATCTAAGAAATGCCTCAGGAAAGGGGGTCACACAGAAAGCTTTCGGAGGAGTCCTTTTTTTTTTTTAAATAATGATTTTTTATTATGTTATGTTAGTCACCATACAGTACATCCTTAGTTTTTGATGTAGTGTTCCAGGATTCATTATTTGCGTATAACACCCAGTGCTCCATGCAATATGTGCCCTCCTTAATACCCATAACCAGCCTATTCCAATCCCCCCCCCACCCCGCCCGAAGCCCTCAGTTTGTTTCCCAAAGTCCATAGTCTCTCGTGGTTCATTCCCCCTTCTGTTTACCCCCCCTTCATTCTTCCCTTCCTTCTCCTACTGATCTTCCTGCTATTTCTTATGTTCCATAAATGAGTGAAACCATATGATAATTGTCTTTCTCTGCTTGACTTATATCACGTAGCATAATCTCCTCCAGTCCCATCCATGTTGCTGCAGATGTGGGTAATCGTTCTTTCTGATGGCTGAGTAATATTCCATTGTATATATGGACCACATCTTCTTTATCCATTCGTCTGTTAAAGGGCATCTCGGCTCCTTCCACAATTTAGCTATTGTGGACAATGCTGCTATGAACACTGGGGTGTGTATGGCCCTTCTCTTCACTACGTCTGTATCTTTGGGGTAAATACCCAGTAGTGCAATTGCTGGATCACAGGGTAGCTCTATTTTTAACTTTTTAAGGGACCTCTACACTGTTTTCCAAAGTGGCTGAACCAACTTGCATTCCCACCAACAGTGTAAGAGGGATCCCCTTTCTTTAGGAGGAGACCCAGTGAAGAAGTCCACTGTTACTCCTGGCCTCCCCACAGTCGATCCCCTGTCAACTATGTTAGGTGAGTTAAGGTCTTAAGCAGCACCTGTGGTAGGAGCTGAACCAACGAGAAGGGGTGACCCAGAATCCATGTCTGACCCTGAATTCCTGTTCCTTGCTTCTGTCACCGGTCGGACATGATCCCTCAACTGACAGCTGAGAGGGCGCGGATCAGGATCTCCCTTTGCCTTGATGCTCTGCTGAAATTTCAGTTCAGTCCTGTCTCTTAGGCATAAAAGAAAGACATGGGGCTCTGTGGCTTCTATGCCCAACTCATTAACCCATTTGGGAAGATGGTACCTTCCAGGCTGCCCACAGCTAGAAAGTCTGGAGGACAGTTAAAGGAGGGAAGTGGGGCTAGGTCAGGAGGCTGATTTGGGTTGAGGATGGGGAAGGGGGCAAGGGTTTCTGGGGTGAGACCCAGGCCTGCAGGGCAGTGTTGTGGGGTGGGTCCAGCCTCTAGGGGGAGCGTGGGTCTGAGGCAGGCTTAGGGGGACTGCAGACCAGGAGAGCTAGTGCTCCAGACCCCATGTCCCCTGAAGGCATGGGAGTGAGGCAGGTTTGCCCTCATGTGCAGAAAAAACGGTCACGGAGAAGAAATGGGACTGGACATCCATCACACACTTCCTTCTTCCTGCCTGTAGGGGAGCTCAGAGGGAGCCCTGTAATACAGCAAGTCTCTGTCTTCTCACGGCCTCACCTGGAACCAGATGATCCCACTCTCATGTGGGCTCCCTGCAGAGCAGGGCCAGGGGAAGTGCTTGTTGGAGGTTGGCAGAACTGATGCAAGAGGGTATTTCTGAATGCAGGGACTATCTATGGGTTCGGGGTGGTGGGGGCGGAGATGGGGTCTGTTTTTATTTTCTTTTCCCTGCATTCCCTGCCCTTTCACTGTCCTGCAGGGGCAAGGTGAGCCCAAGCTTGGGCTGGCTACAAAGGAACCAAATGTGGCCTCAAGTCCATTACCTTCTCCTCCATTGGGCGTGGGTAACAGGGAGAGCCCCTGGGCAGGGCAGGAGCAGGACAGCATGTCCTCCAACCTCCCATGGAGGAAGGGGCAGCAGGGTGGAAAGGCTTTGAATGGGGGCCAGAGGAGGGGAGAAGGTGCAGACTCTCAGCCCCACGAGGGGGGAGGGCTGGGAACCTGCTTCCAAGGCTTTAGATACAGACGGGGGAGGAAAGAATGGCTACAGAGCACACCCTCTCTATCTGTGGGAAGGAGAGGTGGCCGCAGGCGTCCAAGGTCTGTCTGGGGCCCACACTAAGATCCTCAGATGAGAGGTGTTGAAGGGCTAAACAGCTGACCGAAGCTTCTGGCTGAGTCAGGAAGGCAGAGTCGGGTGTTAACCTTTGTAAAGGGATTTACCAGGGGACCAGCTCCTGAACCTCCCGCCATCTCTGGGCCTCACCTACTAGGAGGGGAAGACAGGTCCGGTGATAAAGGCGCACTTTCCACAATAACAAATCACAACTTCGTACATACCGTGTGAACGATGATGGTTGTTATGAACGCAGACTTGTGGTATATGCACAGAAGTATTCTTGTATGGAGGGACGGCCTACGTTCGCAGTTGTTCTCAGATTTGGAAGCACAAAGGGAGCTTTATGTACTTCTTAGGAGTTTGGTGTGTTTGCACAATTTCTGTTACGTCTACTCCCAGTAGAATGTTGTTCAAAGTTGCCTGGATGAACACAGGAGAGAGACACGTTGCACGAAGTTGGAATTCGCTGCAGATTTTAATCCCTGGTTGCCCAGATCATGGTGCAAGAGCATCTTCCCAGGCAGAACGTGGGGTCCTTTGCTTCCAAGCATAAGCTTGGCTCTCCCAACTCAGACCCTCAGGACTTCTATCCATGGATTGGTGCCTGTGTCTCACATGTTCCAAATGCAAAACTCACAAATGTGGTCCCTGTGGGAATTACTTCCCAGACCGTGGCTCATAAGTCTTATAGATCCCAGCCAGGCTTGTGGGACACCCTAGTTTTAGTGGGACTTAGTTTGTGAATGTTGTCTCCGCCAGGCAGAGAGATTCTTTATTTATTTATTTATTTATTTTTAATGGAGACAGACTTTTTCTTACCTGTTCTCCCTTCCTTTCTCCCCACTGTCATCTCCAGCCCTGGGAACCCTTCTCCAGATTGTAAAGAGAAGGAAAGAGCATGGGAGAGAGGAAAGATAATGGCCCACCAGATCAAACAGATATGCACCTTATTCCCTGGGGGAAAACAGTTCCTTTCCAAGTGCCCTTGGACTTCAACTGGAAGATGAAGTCAGTTCTTTCTAACCTATGTGGTTGTTCAGAGAATTCAAAGGTATCAAGTGCTCTACATGCCCAAAGATCCTTTGACACCAAGTAGGGTCTTCCTGGCCATGATCCATCCATATGTGAATTTCTTTTCTTCCTTTTCTTTCTTTCTTTCTTTTTTTTTTAAAGATTTTATTTATTTATGAGAGAGAGAGAGGGAGAGAGAAAGCATGTGTTGGGGGGGAAGGCCAGAGGGAGAGGGACAAGCAGACTCCCCCGGCAAGCAAGGAACCTGACCCGGGGCTTGATCCCAGGTCCCAGAGACAGTGACCCAAGCCGAACACAGATGCCTGACCGACTGAGCCACCCATGCGCCCCACCATATTTGATTTCTTAAGTCCCAACAACTACATCTGATGTACCTCTGGCAGTCCTTGTTTCCACCTGTGAGGACCCAGAGGCACAGAGAAGTGAATAACTTTTTTAGATCACATTACAGGGAGGTAGTGCACTGAACCTTCCATCCCAGATGTGCAGAGGAAGGATCACATTGGGGTAGTCTGTTTCTGGCTCTGGGAATGAGCCCACTCAAGATAAATGGGCCCCACACTCTTTCCCCAAGGCAGGAATCGGCCATGATCAATGCCTGTCCGTTCTCTGTGGTGACCACCAACTGCAAGGTAGGCAAGGAATGTCATCCCGTGAACTGGGAATTAGGGGCTGTCCGTATGGGGGCACTGCTCCCTTGTGCCTCTCGGGTTAACCACGTCAACAACGCATTCGTGTTTTCATCAGCTGGTTTTGATTATTTGATAGGTGCAAGGCATCTTTCTAGGTGCTGAGGAGAAAGCAGTGAACACAATCCAGGAAAGTCTTGCATTCATGGCACATTCGTCCTTGAGAGGGGAAAGACACAAGACACATAAGTAAGGAAAAGCCTTCGAATGACAAACTGGGTTAAGCATGTGCGAGAAAACTGGAGAGGGATGTGGCCAGCATGGTCAGAGAGTTTTGCACACACATACAGATATTTCCTGTTTACCCATGAGCACGTTGGCAAGCCTCACTTAATTGAGTGACACTTAGTAGATGAAAAAGGGAGGTACAACTGTGTGGCGCTGTCTGGAGGGAGTGAGGCAAAGGCAGAGAACTGATGGGAAAACTCATTTCCAGGCCTCCCTGCTCCTTTCCCCCAATCACACCCCATTTCTAGTGACTAATCCAAATATGGCTTCCTCTCTCCCCATCACCCCCAGTGTAAGTCTCTCCCACTATAATCATTTCTGGTCTTTGTCTCCCTTGGACAAATTAATGAATAAAGCTCAAGGGAAACAGATCATCGAAACCTCTTCAGCCCCCTTTCTTGAACTGTCCCATCCATCTCTCAGAGGGGTGCTACACTGGCCCGTCAGACCACATCTGGAGCATCAGGCTCTGGCCCTGGTGACCCACTTTGGGAGGGGTGTAGTACCGCTGGAGGTCACGCTGAGGCCAGTGTCCAGGATGGTCATACCTGAAAGGGACTGAGCAACTCCCTCACAGATGCTCAGTGACCCCAGGTTTGTCGTATGTGAAAGGTTGTCCTGTGGATGTGGGGTTAGACAGGCTCTTTGTAGGCCAACTTCCAGAACTACAAGTGAAGTGAAGAGGGACTAGCGAGAGAGATTCTCTACCAGCATTAATTAGTACCTTATGCTAGACCTAATAAAATGAAATGGGGTGTCTGGATGAGTTCTGAGTATCTGGAGGAATGCAAATGCAGACAGGGTGTACCCTCTCCTGGGAACATTATAGAGAGGATGCAGGTGGCTTCATCTGAAATTTATGGTTCTGTGATCTAGTGGGCTGCCTGAGGGCAGGTGATGGGAATAAATAAAGCTGGAGCCTCCCTCTGGGACTGTCTCAGGAATGGGCGCGAGGATGTTCCAGTTCCTTCTGCTGGGGATATTCACAGTGCTCTTCATGGATGAAGGTAAAGCCTGGTGAGGGAGGTGGTGATGGGTGACTTTTTGGGCTGCTGTAAAATGGTTTAAGGAGATTTTTTTTCTTTTTCTCTTTGCAGGAGACAGAGTCCTGACATCAAAATGTATGTTGTAGTTGGTTTGCAATTTTTGCATTAATAATGCCACAATGAGAGGGGACGTTCCCGATTTTTTCAAACATTGTCCCTCTACCCACCCTGACTATATTCTACTCTTCTCACTCACTGCTCTTGTGGTTTTTTTCTGCCCCCAGCCTTGGGTGAATGGGGGAGGAGGCTTGAATCCTTGTGGTCATAGCTGTCACCCACTCAAGGGAGTAAGGACTCCTGGCAGAAGTTGGGAAGGGTGTCAACTTCCTTCTTGTGAGGTCTACACCTCTACAGTGTAAATGTTGATATTGGGGTAGGCTTCTGAAGCAGACTTAACTTTCCCTAGAGCTCTGCTTTCAATCTTTCCTCTCTTTATTTAGTGGTTCGGTTTTGCTATCAATGTGCCCACTTTAATGGATATAAATGCCTCACTGGCTTGAAAAAGTGCTGGAAGTTCAATCTAACAATTCACAACAGGAGTTGTTCCATAGATCACTACTACTATAGTGATCGAGTAACAGGTAAGTGCGGGTTATAGGGAGACACAAAACATTACCAGTGGTGCCCACCAACCCTGGAGTTAAGGCGTGGAGGGAAACGGGGACGATGGGAAAGTCTGGGGAAAGTGAAATTCTCCATAAACTACCTGGGGTGGAGCCTGTGTGGGAGGCAGATATCTTTTGTCTGGTCCTACCTAGAGAGACTTAGATGAGATTTAGGCACAGCTTTGGGGCTCATTCCCATCCACAGAAACCCAATGAGGTTCTGGAGAGATGTTATTGCTAGGAAGATGGTATGATTAAGCAAGGAGATCACATTTGCTTTTTTTCTCTCTTTAGGGAGATCTCTGTATCGTTACACAGAACTGTCTTGTAAACCTTGTGAAGAGGGAATGAAACAAATATACCATGACTTACTGAAAGAAACATTGTGCTGCAGTCATGATGACATGTGTAATAATGGCCACATAAATTTAGATACTACAATTATATTTGGAAGAGGGATCGATAACATGACTGATGTGATAATAGAAAGCTAAACATGTGCTTAAGATTTTGAACCATATAGGAACACACATCTTATTAAATAATACTTTCCCCTCCCCCTAAAATAGACAGAGTATAGGGGCACCTGACTGGCTCAGTCTGAAGAGCATGGGACTCTTGATTTCACGATTGTGATTCAAGCCCCATGTTGGGTGTAGAGATTTCTTAAATAAATAAACTTAAAAAGAAAAGAAAAAGAGATAGTATAAAAGGAGATAGACCATAAAGTAGAAGAGATACACACAAATGCACACACACCGTAAAACAATATAACAGCATTGACTAAACATATTAGCCAAAGTAAAAAGATTTTAGTTTAGTATACAGTGCAATATCCAACTCTGTGATGATTTAGAAATATGACCAAGTCAAAACAATTCAAAATGTGTAAATATAAATGAACGGGAAAAATATGTATTAAAAACCCATAGGGATTTTGAGCCTATTTATGGGCTCAATCATCAAAAGAGATAATATACTTTACGTTATCAAAGCCACTAATCTACAATAAAGATCTAAATTATTAAAACAGGCAGCCAATACCACAGCAACAACTTTTCTTAACAACTCTCCTATAGAAATTATAAGAGAGATGATGAGAAAAAGAAATGCATGCTAATCACCAGATCATGTGGATAAATAATGAGCAAGGGGATTAAAGACATATATAACATGATTATTAAGGTTTATTATCATAAACCTATATCTAATTCTGAACCCAGATAATAGAGAACACGGCTTTTCAAATGCACATGGAACATTCACAAAGATTAGTCACATATTAGCCCTGTGGAGGATTGAGTTGATTTACATCTGAAATGTAAAAGGTCCGTATTTTTCTCAGTCCATGTTTGGAATTTTGGCCAGGATAAAAACCTTTAAAGTCTGAAACTCTCCTGGTGACTCCCAGCATCATTTTATTTACTGATATAAATAAACTATTTTCCAGCCTGGCTTGATCACATGGTCAGAGACATTATAATCCCACCCCTCGCCACCAACCACATGCACTGTCATTAAGAACTTCTGTTTAAAATAGTCCTGAAGCTGAGATTCCTCACACAGATTTTGATTGTGCAGTGCAGTGACAGAGAGCAGTCTGTAGGTAAATGAGGACTCTGGGAGCTTGTGCATGGAATGTCTCTTGGATTTCCCCCAATTTTTGTCTGTACTCTCCTTTTGCTGCACTGTATTCTTTGTCTTTAAATAAAAGCTCTATTCAATATGCACTATAAGTATGTTCCTAGAGAATAAGTGTGTTCTGTGAAGTCTGATGAGGTGTTCCAGATATCTAAATTTGGGAAATCTTTGCAAACCCTCAAAGAAACACTTGATAAATTCCGAGAAATAGAAATAATAAAAGCAATATTCACTTACCACATGCAATAAAGTAGAAGTTAAAAACAAGACCAAAAAGGTGCCACCACCTGGAAATATAGAAAGGTGTTATCAAGGAGCTCTTAATAGGAAAATCTAGGACCAAAAAAAAAGCAGAATTTCTTAGCAGAAAACATTACGTATCAAAAGTTATGGAATACAGCTATAGCATTTATCAGAGGAAAATTCATAGCATTAAATACACATAAAATTTAAAAAGTGGTAAACACTCAACTCAAAATAGCAGACCAAGAACAAAGTAAGCAGAAAAAAGGAAAGAAGTAGCACTACGTAAAAGCAGATATCTCAGAAGTAGTGTATTCACTCCATATGGCCATCATTCATTCTGTGGCTGTGTACATAGACTTAGTGGCTTAAACACATTATCTCACAGTTTCTATAGGTCAGAAGTCCAGACAGAGCTTAGCTGGGTCCTCAACTCAGAATCTCACAAGACTGCAATCAAGGGGTAGACCAAGCCATGTTCTCATTTGATAACAATTTAGGAAGAATTCACTTCTAAACTCTTTTGGCCTGTTGGTAGAATTCATCTCTGTAGTAGTATAACTGAGGTTCTTTTCTTTCTAGCTCTTGGCTGGGGCCTCTTTCAGCTCCAAAAGGCCATTCATTCACAGCTCTCTACCACGTAGCTAGCTATCCCCATAGTCAATTTACAACATCACTGCTCCTTCAAGGCCAGTGGGAGAGTGTCTCTCCTGTTTGCTAAGATCCAGTCTTATATAATGTAACATAATATGAATGATATTCTTTCACCTTTGCTACATTCTATTGGTTAGAAGTAAGTCACAAGTTCTGCCCACACTCAAGGGAGGGGGTTATTCAAGGGGTGAATCATTGGGTATATCCCATACCTTAGGATGTGTCTGCTACATATAGAAAACAGGAAATAAATACAACAAATGAATTAAAAAGTTTAAATAAGCAAATCACAAGTTAACCTGTTATTTAAAAAAGGAGACTGCACAAATACAAAATATTAGATATTGCAAAGGAGTAATAAACATCCAAACTGAGGAAATTTTAAAAAATATTTAAATTTCAAAATTAATTTGTATAATCCTATGCAAATGAATATAAACATCTAGTTGAAATAAGTAATTTTCTAGGAAAATAGAATTTTTACCCAGACTGACCCAAGCAGAATTAGAAAGGCTACCCAAACTCATTTCTATTTTTAAGAAATAGAGAAAATTGGGGTGCCTGGGTAATGCTGTCGGTTAAGCGACTGACTCTTGGTTTCGACTCAGGTCATGATCTCAGAGTCCTGAGATTAGGCCCTGCTGCAGGCTCCGCTCTCAGGGTGGAATCTTCTTGAGATTCTCTCTCCCTCTCCCTCTGCCCCGCCGCCCACCAATGCGCTCGATCTCTTTATCTTTCTCTTTCTAAAATAAATACATAAATCTTTAAAAAATAAAAAACAGAGAAAATTATAAAAGAGCTCCTGTCACTTCCCAAAAAACACACATCTACATGGTTCACAGAAGAATTCCAAAAAACTTTTTTTTTTTAAGGAGGGTAGGGGAGAGAGAGAATCTTAAGCAGGCTCCATGCCCAGCATGGAGGCTGCTGTGGGGCTCGATCCCACAATCTTAAGATCATGACCTGAGACAAAATCAAGAGTAGGATGCTTAACCAACTGAGCCACCCAGGTGCCCTCCCCCCAAAAAACCCTTTAATAAGTAGATGATTCCAATGCTACTTAAACTATTTCAGAGTATAGATAAGGAAAGGAAACATTCTTTTTATTAAACAGTTATATCCAAATCAGTTTATGTAATATAGAGCATTCTAAAAGTCTCACTTTTTTTGGCTAACTGAACATGATGAAAAAAAGAATTGGAAGAGATTGTCTTTAAAAAGACGATAAAAAAAATAAAGCCTATCTTGTCTGATATTAAAAAAATCTCACTTATCAATTTAAAAATCTTTGACAAAGTATTAGCAAACAGATTTCAATACCAGATAAAAGGATAACATAAAATGAATTATTTTGTTTCTGTTGAATAACAATTCCAAAACTCAGAGGCTTAAAATTACAAGTTATTTTCCTGTGTCTGAGGAATTCAGATAGTCCCGATTTGCTCAGCTGGGTAGCTCAATCTCAGTGAGACCAGACTCACTTATACGTCTAGTGGGTAGCTAGAGATTGGTTGATTGAGCCTGGCCTTGGCTAGGGTGACTGAGCTCTACTCTGCATGCTCATCTTCTCCTGGGACCAATAGATTAGCTTAGACATGTCTTACTCATGGCAATGTCAGAATCATAAGAGAGCAAGACCCAAGCCCATTTTTAAACCTCTGCTTACATTAAATTTGCTAACACCCCAATGGCCAAGCAAGTTACATGGCCGTGCCTGGAGTTAAGAAACTGGGCAGGTAATCCCACCTACAATGGGAGGACATTGAGAATTTTCACATTAAAGGATGTAGACATATAGGAGGGGTGAAGAATTGGGGCCAGATGATACAATCTACCATACATTATGGCCAAGTGAGCCTTATTCTAGGGATGCAAGAGTGGTTCAGTGTTAAAAATGTCAATTAAAGGGGCGCCTGGGTGGCTCAGTCGGTTAAGCCTCTGCCTTTGGCTTCAGTCATGATCTCAGGGTCATGATCTCAGGATCCAGTCCCGCATTGGGCTCCCTGCTCCACGGGTGTCTGCTTCTCCCTCTCCCACTGCCCCTCCCCCCACTCCTCCCTCTCTCTAAAATATAAACAATATGTTTTTAAAAAAGCAGTCATTAAATAGACCAATCAATAAATAAGTAAACAAAAACAGTAGACATTTGTCCTAAAATAAAGTAGGATATCATAAATTCTAAAAAAAAAAGTCAATAATACAATAACAAGAATCAGATGATCATCCTAAAGGGTAACAAGTAGTCATTTCACAAAATTCAACACCTGTTCATCTATAAAAGAAACTCAAAAGTGGAATTGATGAATGTCTTTAACATGATAAAGTGATATATATCTCAGTCCAAAATCCAGTAGCTTATTTAATGGGGGAAATATTAGATGGCTTCATGCTAAAATAAGAAATAAGGCAAGGACGTTCACTACCTATACAGCTAATTAGTATAATAATAGAAAATTAATCAATGTAATTAGACCAGAAAAAGGAACTAGGGGCCTTAGAATTTGAAAGGAAGAGACAAAACTATTTTCTTTAGCAAATGAAAGGGTGTATATCTGATGAAACCAAAAGAATCAATAGACAAACTGCTACGAATAATAGAAAAATTAACATTCAATTATCAATAGCATTATGTGAATGCAGTAACTATGTAGAATATAAAATGGGAAGTCTCACTTAGAGCAGAAAAAAATCCATATAAAGAAAACTATTAAACTATTTTGAAAAAAAAAAACCTTTAAGATACCAGTGAAAAAATACCAATAAAAGCATACCATCACTTTTTACCCTGGAGTTAGACAAGCTGACTAATTGGAAGAAGACACAAACAAGAAATGCCAAAAAATGCTGAAGACAAAGAGCAATGAAGGAGAGCTAGCTCTTCCTAACATTGAAATCAAGAGCAAAGCTTTTATAATTAAAACAACATGGTTATTAATACGTGAATAGACAAAGAGGACTTCTTGAAGAGATTTCCTTGATCATTTAAATGGCTGTCAAAACAATTTTTTTATTGAAGTAATGCTTTCTCTGTTCCTTTCTGTGTCATAACCTCAAGTATAACTACTTCTGAATTCTTTCACCATATTTCTATCTTGTTTTTACACTTCATATGAGTGAAATTGTATAAGTGATATGAACTGTATTCTTTTGTGCCTGGCTTCTTTTGCTCATCCTTATCTTTGGAAGTTATCCATGTTGTTGCATATAGCAATAGTTCAGTCTTTATATTGCTGTGCAGTGTTACACTGTATAAATATACCACATTTTATCTTTTCTGCTGTCTATGAATAATTGGGTTGTTTCTAGTTTTTAGTTATCACAAATAAAACAGTCATGAACCTCCACCTCCTCCAGCCTCCCAAGCCCCGTCCTCCTCTTTCTCCTCCTTCTTCTTTTTTTGGCAAATCCTTCATTAGAAAATAGCACTGATAAAAAAAATAATTGATATTGTGTGGGTTGTTCGTTCAAAGGAAGCAAAATAGCTATATCAGGTGCGGTAAAGGCCTGAGAAACAACGCTTAAAACAATTTCCTAACTTGATCTAGGACGAACATGGTTGGGAGCAATTAAAGGGCTCAAGAAGAAGGTTAGGGTTTTAAAAGAAATTACATTCTTGATGGGGCATCTGGGTGGCTCAGTCGGTTAAGCTTCTTTCTGCCTTCAGCTCAGGTCATGATCCCAGGGTCCTGGGACTGAGTCCCACATTGGGCTCCTTCCTCAGCGGGGAGCCTGCCTCTCCCACTCTCCTCCCTCCCCCTACTCATGCTTGCTCTCTTTCTCTCTCTCTCTCTCAAATAAATAAATAAAATCTTTTTATAAATAAATAAATAAATGAAATTACATTCTTGAAAAGTAGCAGGCAATGAAACTATTAAATAATTCCTTACAGGTTTTAAAGATTAAAATGTAACACATTGGAGTCACATGCCTGTCATAGGAGAATTCAAATGGAAATTACACATTGGCCCTCCAGTGAGCTACTTTCTATTAAAGAAAGAAATGCTGTCTGGGGAATTTGGAAGTTTGTCCAGTTGCCCACAATGACATGAAAGAAAGAGACAAGTCTTTAGAATCAGAGGAATTAGAGCTATAATTATGACTTTAGGTTGTGTGATTTATAAAAATTCTGTCATGTCTCTTGGCCTGTTTCCTCCTCTGAATATTCTTGTAAACATCTTTTGGTGGACCACTCACTCATTTGCTACATAGGGTAGAACTGCTAAATCATAGAATGCACTTAATGATGAGGTTGAGAAGATACTTACCATATATTTTCAAAATACCAATTACATCAACATTTTTCAGATGCTTATTGACCACATAGGTAATTTTTTTTGGTAAAGGACCTGTTTAAGTCTTTTGCCTCTTTTTTTGGTGGGTAGTTTTTCATTATCAAATTGATTTGTAAGAATTCTTTTTAAAAATTTTACTGAGGGGGCGCCTGGGTGGCACAGTCGTTAAGCGTCTGCCTTCGGCTCAGGGCATGATCCCAGTGTTCTGGGATCGAGCCCCACATCAGGCTCCTCCGCTAGGAGCCTGCTTCTTCCTCTCCCACTCCCTCTCGTGTTCTCTCTCTCTCTGGCTGTCTCTCTCTGTCAAATAAATAAATAAAATCTTAAAAAAAAATTTTACTGAGATATGTGATATATAACATTGTGTAAATTTAAGGTGTATGATGTATCAATTTGATACATTTATATATTACAATATAATTGCCACTGAAGCATTAGCTCACACCTTTATTATGTCACATTATTATCATTCTTTTTTGTGGTGGAAACAATTAAGATCTAGTCTCTAAGCAACATTAAAGTTTATAATACAGTATTGTGTGTAATCACTGTTTTTGCATTAGATGTCCTGGATTTATTTATCTACTGATTGCACGTTTGTATCTTTAAACATCTCCTCAATTCGTCCACCCCCTAGACCCAACCACCTTTCTTACTCTCTATTTGTACTAGTCTGACATTTTTAGATTCTACATGTAAGTGAGATCATAAAGTATATGTCTTTCCCTGTCTAATTTATTTCACAAAATGCCATCAAGTTTCATCCTGTTGGGGCGCCTGGGTGGCTCAGTCAGTTAAGCATCTGCCTTCGGCTCAGGTCATGATCACAGGGTTCCTGAATCAAGCCCTAAGTCGGGCTCTCTGCTCAGTGGGGAGTCTGCTTCTCCCTTTGCCTCTCCCCCTGGCTCATGCTCTCTCTCTCTCTCTCTCTGTGAAATAAATAAATGCATAAAATCTTTTTTAGAAATTTAAAAAATTTAAATTTAAAAAAGTTTCATTGTGTTGTCACAAGTGGCAGAATTTCTCTCTTTATCGTGGCTAAACAATATTCCTTTGGGGGGGTATCACATCTCTTATTTATCCATTAACTATTGAGGAATACAATTTGTTTTCATAGCTTGGCTATTATAAATAATACTGCAGTAAACATGGGAGTGCATGTATTTCTTTGATGTCCTGTTTTCATTTCTTTTGGAAATATACCCAGGAGTGGAGTTGCTGGACCATATGGTAGTTCTATTTTTAAATTTTTGAAGAACCTCCAAGCTGTTTTCCATAGTAGCTGTACAAATTTACATTCCCACTAATGGTGCCTAAGAGTTCCCTTTTCTCTCCACATTCTCAACACTTGTTATCTGTATTTTTCTTGATGATAGCCATTTTAACAGGTGTGAGGTGATAGCTCATTGTGGTTTGGATATTTTTGATGATTAGTAATGTTGAGCATCTTTTCATGTACCTGTTGGCCACTGGAATTCTTCTTCGGAAAAATGTCTGTTTAGTTCTTCTGCCCATTTTTAGTTGCATTTCCTTTCCTTTCCTTTCCTTTCCTTTCCTTTCCTTTCCTTTCCTTTCCTTTCCTTTCCTTTCTTTCCTTTCCTTTCCTTTCTTTCCTTTCCTTTCCTTTCCTTTTCTCTTCTTTTCTTTCATGAATGCATGAGAGAGTGATGTGTTTTAAGCCCAAAGATCCCAATATGAATCATTCCGGTTCTGTTACTATTTCACCAAATGGCCCTGGACTACTCTCTTAACATCTCAGAAACCCAGTTTCCTTATTTATGAAATAAAAATGATAACATCTTCTTTACTGAGTTGTTGCAAGAAAGAAATGAGATCTTACATTAATTGCCTGGCATGTGCTCAATAAATGCTAGAAGTTGTTTTATTGTAATTGAATTGTATGAGTTCTTTATAGATTTTGGATATTGACCCCTTATCTGATATATGGCTTAAAATATTTTCTCCTATTTTGTAAGTTACCTATTCATTTTATATTCTTGTTTCTTTTTTTTTTTTTTAGAAAAACTCATTTTTATTTTTCTAACACTTGGAAGTTATTTTATCCATTTATAGCAATTCTATTGTCTCCCTTTGTTAAAATTATTTTAAAACTAATTAAAATAGGTAAATGAAGCATTATATGGGTAAGTAAACCCTTAGAATCTTATTTAATAGTATTAATTCCAATTACATCATTTGAAATTTTTTTCATATTATTCTTTTTTTTCCCCAGTGGGTCAATTTTATTTTTTTTCCTTCTCATTTTGTAAAAATTTTAAATCAGTTAATTAACATATAATGTATTATTAGTTTCAGAGGTAGAGGTCAGCAATTCATCAGTTTTATATAATACCCAGTGCTCATTACATCATGTGCCCTCCTTAATGTCTGTCCCCCAGGTTCCCCATCCCCCAACCCCCTTCCCCTCCAACAACCTCAGTTTGTTTCCTATGATTAAGAGTCTTTTATGGTTTGTCTCCCTCTCTAATTTCATCTTGGTTTATTTTTTCTTCTCTTCCCTGATTATCCTCTGTTTTGTTCCTTAAATTCCACATATGAGTGAGATATGATAATCGTCTCTCTGATTGACTTATTTTGCTTAGCTTAATACCATCTAGTTCCATCCACGTTGTTGCAAATGGCAAGATTTCAATTTTTTTGATAGCTGAGTAGTATTCCGTTGTATATATCTACCTCATCTTCTTTACCCCTTCATTTGTTGATGGACATCAGGGCTCTTTCCATAGTTTGGCTATTGTGGACATTGCTGCTATAAACGTTGGGATGCAGGTGCCCCTTTGGATTACTACATTTGTATCTTTGGGGTAAATACCAAGTAATGCAATTGCTGGGTCATAGGATAACTCTGTTTTCAACTTTTTGAGGAATCTCCATACTGTTTTCCAGAGTGGCTGCACCAGCTTGCATTCCCACTAGCAGTGTAAGAGGATTCCCCTTTCTCTGCATCCTCGCCAACATCTGTCGTTTCCTGACTTGTTAATTTTAGCCATTCTGACTGGTGGGAGGTGGTATCGCATTGTGATTTTGATTTGTATTTCCCTGATGCTGAGTGATTTGGAGCGTTTTTTCATGTGTCTGTTGGCCATTTGGACGTCTCCTTTGGAGGAATATCTGTCCGTGTCTTCTGCCCATTTCTTGATTGGATTATTTGTACTTTGGGTATTGAGTTTGATAAGTTCTTTATAGATTGTGGATACTAGCCCTTTATCTGATAAGCCCTTTACAGATATCTTCTCCCATTCTGTCGGTTGTCTTTTGGTTTTGTTGACTCTTATCTTTGCTGTGCAAAAGCTTTTTATCTTGATGAAGTCCCAACAGTTCATTTTTGCCTTTGTTTCCCTTGCCTTTGGAGACGTGTCTAGCAAGAAGTTGCTGTGGCCAAGGTCAAAGAGGTTGCTGCCTGTGTTCTCCTCTAGGATTTTGATGGATTCCTTCTCACCTTTAGGTCTTTCATCCATTTTGAGTCTATTTTTGTGCATCGTGTAAGGAAATGGTCCAGTTTCATTCTTCTGCATGTGGCTGTCCAATTTTCCCAATGTCATTTGTTGAAGAGACTGTTTTTTTTCCATTGGATATTCTTTCCTCAAAGATTAGTTGACCATAAAGTTGAGGGTCCATATCTGGGTTCTCTATTCTGTTCCATTGATCTTTGTGTCTATTTTTGTGCCAGTACCATACTGTCCTGATGATTACAGCTTTGTAATATAGCTGGAAGTCCGAAATTGTGACGCCACCAGCTTTTCTTTTCTTTTTCAACATTCCTTTAGCTATTCAGGGTATTTTCTGGTTCCATACAAATTTTGGGATTATTTGTTCCAGCTTTGTGAAAAAAGTTGATGGTATTTTGATAGGGATTGCATTGAATGTGTAGATTGCTCTAGGTAGCATAGACATTTTGACAATATTTGCTCTTCCAATCCATGGGTATGGAATGTTTTTCCATTTCTTTGTGTCTTAATTTTTTTCATGGGTATTTTATAGTTTTCTGACTATAGATCCTTTGCCTCTTTGGTTAGGTTTATTCCAAGGTATCTTATGGTTTTTCATACAATTTTAAATGGGATCAACACCTTAATTTCTCTTCTTTCTGTCTGATTGTTAGTGTATAGAAATGCAACTGATTTCTGTGCATTGATTTTATATCCTTCCACTTTACTGAATTCCTGTATGAGTTCTAGCGGCTTTGGGGTGGAGTCTTTTGGGTTTTCCACACAGAGTGTCATGTCATCTGTGAAGAGTGAGAGTTTGACTACTTCTTTGCCGATTTGGATACCTTTTATTTCTTTTTGTTGTCTGATTGCTGAGGCTAGGACTTCTAGTACTATGTTGAACAACAGTGGTGAAAGTAGGCGTCCCTTTCGTTAGGGGAAAAGCTCTCAGTTTTTTCCGCATTGAGAATGATATTCACTGTGGGCTTTTCATAGATGCTTTTTATGATATTGAAGTATGTTCCTTCTATCCCAACACTGTGAAGAGTTTTAATCAAGAAAGGATGCTGTACTTTGTCAAATGCTTTTTCTGCATCTATTGAGAGGATTATATGGTTCTTGTCCTTTCTTTTATTAACGTAGTGTATCACATTGATTGATCTGCAGATGTTGAACCACCCTTGCAGACCAGGAATGAATCCCACTTGGTCGTGGTGAATAATCCTTTTAATGTACTGTTGGGTCCTATTGGCTAGTGTCTTCATGAGAATTTTTGCATCCAAGTTCATCAGGATATTGGTCTGTAATTCTCCTTTTTGGTGGGGTCTTTTCTGGTTTTGGGATCAAGGTAATGCTGACCTCATAGAGTTTGGAAGTTTTCCTTCCATTCCTATTTTTTGAAACAGCTTCAGAAGAATAGGGATTAATTCTTCTTTAAATGTTTGTTAGAATTCCCCTGGGAAGCCATTGGCCCTGGATGCTTGTTTATTGGGAATTTTTTGATTACTGCTTCAATTTCCTTGCTGTTTATGGGTCTGTTCAGGTTTTCTGTTTCTTCCTGTTTCAGTTTTGGTAGTTTATGCATCTCTAGGAATGCATCCATTTCTTCCAGATTGCCTAATTTATTGGCATATAGTTGCTCATAATATGTTCTTATAATTGTATTTCTTTGGTGATGGTTGTAATCTCTCCTCTTTCATTCATTATTTTATTAATTTGGGTCCTTTCTCTTTTCTTTTTGATAAGTCTGTCCAGGGGTTTATCAATCTTATTAATTCTTTCAAAGAACCAGCTCCTAGTTTCATTGATCTGTTCTACTGTTCTTTTGGTTTATGTCATTGATTTCTGCTCTAATCTTTATTTCTTTTCTGCTGGGTTTAGGCGTTATTTGCTGTTCTTTCTCTAGCTCCTTTAGGCGTAAGATTAGGTTGTATATTTGAGATCTTTCTTGTTTCTCGAGAAAGGCTTGTATTGCTGTATACCACCCTCTTAGGACTGCCTTTGCTATATCCCAAAGGTTTTGAACTGTCGTGTTTTCATTTTCATTTGTTTCCATGAATTTTTTAAATTCTTCTTTAATTTCTTAGTGACCCATTCATTCTTTAGTAGGCTGCTCTTTAGCCTCTATGTATTTGAGTTCTTTCCAAATTTCCTCTTATGATTGAGTTCCAGTTTCAAAGCATTGTGGTCTGAAAATGTGCAGGGAATGATCCCAAGTTTTTGGTACCAGTTGAGACCTGATTGTGACCCAGGATGTGATCTATTCTGGAGAATGTTCCATGTGCACTCGAGAAGAATGTGTATTCTGTTGCTTTAGAATGGAATGCCTTGAATATCTCTGTGAAGTCCATCTGGTCCAGTGTGTCATTCAAAGCTCTTGTTTCCTTATTGATCTGCTTAGATGATCTGTCCATTGCAGTGAGTGAGGTGTTAAAGTCCCCTGCTATTATTGTATTATTATTGATGTGTTTCTTTAATTTTGTTATTAATCGGCTTATATATTTGGCTGCTCCCATGTTAGGGGCATAAATATTTACAATTGTTAGCTCTTCTTGTTGGAGAGATGCTTTAAGTATGATAGAGTGTCCTTCCTCATCTCTTATTACAGTCTTTGGTTTAAAATCTAATTTGTCTGGGGCGCCTGGGTGGCACAGCGGTTAAGCGTCTGCCTTCGGCTCAGGGCGTGATCCTGGCGTTATGGGATCGAGCCCCACATCAGGCTCCTCCACTATGAGCCTGCTTCTTCCTCCCCCACTTCCCCTGCTTGTGTTCCCTCTCTCACTGGCTCTCTCTGTGTCAAATAAATAAATAAAATCTTTAAAAAAAAATAAAATCTAATTTGTCTGACATAAGGATTGCCACCCCAGCTTTCTTTTGATGTCCATTAGCATGATAAATGATTTTCCACCACCTCACTTTAAATCTGGAGGTATCTTTGTGTCTAAAATGGGTCTCTTGCAGACAGCATATCGATGGGTCTTGCTTTTTTTTTTTTAATCCAATCTGATACCTATGTCTTTTGATTGGGCCATTTAGCCCATTTACATTCAGAGTAACTATTAAAAGATATGAATTTAGTGCCTTTATATTTATCTGTAAAGTTAATATTTATGTATATTATCTATGTTCCTTTCTGGTCTGTGTTACTTTTGGGCTCTCTCTTCACTTAAAGGACCCCTTTTAATATTTTTTGTAGGACTGGTTTGGTGATCACAAATTCTTTTAGTTTCTGTTTGTCCTGGAAGCTTTTTATCTCTCCTTCTATTTTTAATGACATCCTAGCTGGATAAAGTATTCTTGGCTGCATATTTTTCTCATTCAGCACCCTGAATATATCATGCCAGTCCTTTCTAGCCTGCCAGGTCTCTGTGGATAGGTGTGCTGCAAGTCTAATGTTTCTACCCTTGTAGGTTATAGACCTCTTGTCCTGAGATGCTTTCAGGATTTTTATTTGTCTCCAAGAGTTGCAAGTTTCACTATTATATGTCGGGGTGGTGACCTATTTTTATTGATTTTGAGGGGCGTTCTCTGTGTCTCCTGTACTTGAATGACTGTTTCTTTCCCCAGATTAGGGAAATTCTCTGCTATAATTTGCTTCAGTATACCTTCTGCCCCCACCCTTCCTCTTCTTCTGGGATCCCAATTATTCTAATATTTTTTCACTTTCTGGTTTCACTTATCTCTCAAATTGTCCCCTCATGATCCAGTAGTTGTTTATCTCTCTTCTTAGCTTCTTTATTCTCCATCATTTTGTCTTCCATATCACTAATTCTCTCTTCTGCCTCATTTATCCTAGCAGTTAGAGCCTCCATTTTTTATTGCATCTCATTAATAGCTTTTTTAAAATTTAGACTTGATTAGATTTTAGTTCATTTATTTCTCCAGAAAGGGATACTCTAGTGTCTTCTATACTTTCTTCAAGCCCAGCTAGTATCTTTATAATTGTTATTCTGAACTCTAGTTCTGACATCTTACTTATATCCATACTGATTACGTCCCTGGCAGTCAGTACTGCCTCTTGTTCTCTTTTTTGAGGTGAGTTTTTCCATCTTGTCCAGAGAAGAATAGATAAATGAGAGAACAAAATGCAAAATGACCCCAGAGTCATATACACTAAACAAAGCAGAAGAGACCCGAAACCGAAAAAAAAAAATTAAAATAAAAAAAGTGAGAGAGAGAGAGAGAATATAATCAGGCAGGTGAACAGAATAGAGCAATATACTGGATCCTGTGTGTATTTTGGTCTCTTTGTTAGAAAACTAGATCCCAAAATTGTAAAGAAAGGAAAACTAATATAGGTACAAAAATAAAATTAAATACTTTGAAAAGATAGAAAATTAAAAAGAATTTAAGAAAACAAAACAAAAAAAGAGGAAGAAAAAAAGAGAGAGAGAGAATACGATCAGGCAGGTGAAGAGAACAGAGCCATACACTAGATTCTGGATGCATTTTGGTCTGTTTGTTAGAAGAAACTGCATCCCAAAATTGTAAAGAAGGAAAAGCCTATATAAATATATATACAAAAATAAAATTAAATACAATGAAAGGATAGAATGTAACTGTAAAAATGTGAATTAAAAAAGATTTTATAAAAAGTGATAAAATCAGAAATTGGTTGGAAAAGGAAAGAGAAAAAAATTAAAATTGAAAGACTAAAGAATCATGGGGAAAAAACCATGAATTCTATATTCCATATTCCCCTAGCGCTGGAGTTTTGCAGTTCTCCTTAAGTGGTGAACTTGGTCTTGGCAGCATGTTCTTGCAGATCTTCTAGGGAGGGGCCTATTGTGCCGATTCTCAGGTGTCTTTGCCCCAGGTGAATTGCACCGCACTTACCAGCGGACTAGCCTAACTAATCCGCTCTGGATTGCTCTATGTAGCTTTTGTTTCCTGAAGGCTTTCCGCTCAGCTTTAGAGGATGAGAATGATAATGGCGACCTCCGGATCTCCAGCCCGCGAGCCAAGAGCTTGGGCCCCCCCCCCTCAGTGCATCCTCGGAGAAAAGCAGTCAATCACTCCTGTCTCCCTGGTCTCCATCCTCACTCTGTGCTCACCCAGTCTGGGACTGAGAATTTGTATCTCAGGCATGCGAACACATTCTAAGTCTCCAAACCCTGCAGACTCCTGCAGCGCACACCTGCCCTGCTCCTCCCGGGGGAGGAGTGGGGGTCTCACTGGTCCTGCTGCTTGCTGAGCCCCTTTTTGGAGAGCAGTCGCATGACTGCGCCCTGGTTCATGGTATATGGCAACCCTGAGCTGAGAGCCCACTCCTGGGCTCACTGTTTGTAGCTGACTTTCCCACTCCAATGCCTGGGAACTCTGCCAACTCAGGCATTCCCAGTCTTCCTGGGACCCCGAGGATCCTGAGACCACACTGTCCCACCTAGGATTCTGCCCTGCTTTGCCACTTGAGCGCCTTTTAGGCTGGGATGTCCCTCACCAGAGCAGACTTCTAAAAGTTCCAATTTGGCACTTGGCTACTCTATCACTTGCCAGTAGATGGCTGACAGAGACTCCCTCCCCCCGAGGTCTACCTTCCCATATGTCACCTCAGATTCACTTCTCCGCACCTCCTGCCTTGTAGAAAGTGGTCGCTTTTCTATTCGTGGTGTTGCAGCTATTCTTTTCTTTGATCTCGGGCCGAGTTTGCAGGTGTTCAGTATGATTTGATAGCTATCTAGCTGAATGCCTGAGACCGGATGAAGCTAAGGTCTCCAACTCCTTTGCCATCTTGGACCACCATCAGGACTGCCATCAGCCAGCATGTTTCTAAAGACAAAGAGCTTTTCATTTTATATTTTATTTTTTGGCTACACAGAGTCTTTTAGTTTGATTTAAACCTACTTGTTGGGTTTTACTTTTGTTGCTTGTGTTTTGGTGTCATATCTAAAAAGTCTTTGCCAAGACCAAGGTCAAGAAGCTTTTTTCCTATGTTTTCTTCTAGGAGTTTTGCAGTATTAGGTCTTATTTGAACTAATTTTTGTGAATGGTGTAAGATAGGGGTACAATTTCATTTTTTTGTGTCTGGTTACCCACTTTCCCAACATCATTTGTTGAAGGGACTATCCTTTTTCCATTGAGTGTTCTTGACTCCCTTGTCAAACATCAATTGACTGTAAATAAGTAGTTTAGTTCTGGGCTCTCTGTTCTGTTCTATTAGTCTATTCTATTTTTATGCCAGTACCATACTGTTTTAATTTATATAGCTTTAAGATATAGTTTGATACCAAGGCTTGTGATGCTTCTAACTTAGTTCTTCTTTCTCATGATTGGTTTGGCTACTCAGGGTCTTTTGTGGTTCCATACAAATTTTAGTATTGATTTTTTATTTTTAAAAAAATGCCTTTGGCATTTTGATAGGAATTGTGTTGAATATATAGATGGCTTTGTGTATATGGACATTTTAACAATATTAATTCTAATTCATGAACATGGAATATCTTTCCATTTGTTTATGTCTTCTTCAATTTCTTTCCTCGATGTCTTGTAGTTTTCATTGTACAGATTTTTCACTTCCTTCTTTAAATTTATTCCCAAGTATTTTTGTTTGTTTTGATGCTATCATGTATGAAATAGTTGTCTTTATTTCTTTTTCAGTTGTTTTGTTGTTAGTGTACAATTGCAACCAATATTTGTGTGTTCATTTTATATCTTCAACTCTGCTGAATTTGTTGCTTACTTCCAATAGCTTTTTGGTTATGCCTTTAGAGTTTTCTATATATATGTTCACATCATCTGCAAATAATGATAATTTTACTTCTTCCTTTCTGATCTTTTATTTATTTTTCTTGTCTAATTTCTCTGATTAGGACTTCCAGTATATCTTGGATAAGAATGGTGAGAGTGGACACTGTTGTCTTGTTCCTGATCTTAGAGGAAAAGCTTTCAATTTGTCACTGTATGTATAAATGTTAGCTGTGGGCTTGTCATATATGGTTTTTATTATGTTGAGATATGCTCCTTCTATAACCACTTTGTTGATGATTTTTTCTCATGAAATGCTGTTATATTTTGTCAAATGCTTTTTCTGTATATATTGAGATGATCATATTATTTTAATCTTTCATTCTATCAATGTGGTACATCAGATTTATTGATGTGCAGATTATTGAGCCATCCTTGTATCTGAGACATAAATTCCATTTGGTTATAATGATCAGTCCTTTCAATGTGCTATTGAATTTAGTTTGCTAAAATTTTGTTGAGAGCTTTTATATTGACCCAGGGATATTGGTCTATAGTTTTCTTTTCTGTTAGTGTTTTTATCTGGCTTTAGTATTAGGCTAATGTTGGTCTTGTAAAATGAATTTAGAAATGTTCTTCCTCTTTAATTTTTTAAAAGAGCTTGAGGATTGATGTTAATTCTTTTTTTAAATGTTTGACAGAATTTGCTGGTGAAGCCATCTGATCCTGGGGTTTTCTGTGTTGTGAGGATTTTACTCATTATTGGTCTATTCAGATTTTCTATTTCTTCCTGACTCAGACTTGTGAGGTTGTATGTTTCTAGAAATTGATTCATTTCTCTAGGTTCATCAGTTAGTTGACATATGATTGTTCTTAGTAGTCTTTTATAATTTTTGTTATTTTTGTGTTATCAGTGTAATGTCTCCTCTTTCAATTCTGATTTTATTATTTGAATCTTCTGTCTTTTTTCCTTAGTCTAGCTAATGGTTTGTCAATTAGTTTATGTTTTTGAGAAACTAGCTCTGTGTTCTGGTGATTTTAAAATTGTTTTTCTTGTCTCTATTTCATTTATTTCTATTCTGATCTTTGGCATTTCCTTGCTTCTGCTAGATGTTGGCTTATTAATTTTTCTTTTGATTTCTTCTTTGAGCCTTTGGTTGTTCTGGAATGTGTTAATTTCTGTATGTTTGTAGATTTTTCAGTTTCTTCTTGTTACTGATTTCTGGTTTCATACCATTGTGGTGAGAACATACTTGGTATGAGTTCAATCTCCTTAAATTTGCTTAGACTTGTTTTATGTCCTGTCAGATGATCTACCTTGGGGAATGTTACATGTGCACTTGAGAAGAATGTGTATTCTGTTTCTGTTGGATAGGATGTTCTATAAATGTCCGTTAGGTCCATTTCATCTAAGGTACGGTTTAAGTCCATTGTTTACCTGTTGATTTTCTGTCTGGGTGATCTATCCAATGTTGAAAGTGTAGCATTAAAGTCCCCTGCTACTATTGTATCATTGTCTATTTCTCCTTTAATTTGTTAGTATTTGCTTAATACATTTAAGTGCTCCAATGTTAGGTTTGTATGTATTTATAATTATTATATCTTCTTGACGAATTGACTTCTTTATCATTATGTATTGACCTTCTTTGTCTCTTATTACTGTTTTTGGCTTAAAGTCTGTTTTGTGTGATATAGGTATAGCTACCCTGCTTTCTTTCGGTTTCCACTTCAATGGAATATCTTTTTCCATGCCTTCGCTTTGAGCCTATGTGTGTCCTTAAAACTGAAATGAGTTTCTTATACACAGCATATAATTGGGTTTTGTTTTATCCATTCAGCCACTCTATGTCTTTTGATTGGGGAGTTCAATTCATTTACATTTAGACTTGTTATTGATATGTAAGGACTTACTACTGCTATCTTATTGTTTTCTGGTTGTTCTGTATTTACATTACTTCTTTTCCCCTCTATCTTTGCCTATATTTGTAAATTGGTAATTTTCCATAGTTGTTTGCTCTGTCTGCCCTTTCTTTAGCTTTTGTATGTCTACTATAGGTTTTTGCTTTGTGCTTGAGTCTTATTGAAGTTACAGTAATTATAGTTGCATCATTTTTGCACATAAGTCTGATTGCTGAGATCAAGTGTCAGGTAGATTAAACAGTCCACTTTAAGCTGATAGAAGCTTACCTTTGATTGTCTACAAAAGCCTAACCCTTTTACTCCCCCTTTTTTATTTTGATGTTATTATTTACCTCTTTTTATATTGTGTATTAATAAATTATAGTAGCTACAATTACATGAGTGCTTTTTCCCTTTGCCCTTTGTACTACAGTTAAGTGGTTAACACACCATCTTATTACAGTTTTCTAAGTCTGACTGTATATTAACCTATAGCAGCATGTTGTATATTTTTATATGTTTTCATGCCATTGATTAGCATCTTTTTATTTCAGCTTGAATAGCTCCTTTCAGCATTTCTTGCAAGGCAGGTCTAGTGGTGATAAAGTCCCTCAGCTTTTGTAAGAATGATTTTTATGTTCTGGATACAAGTTCTATGGAAGATATAAGTATTGCAAATATCTCCTCTAAGTCTTTAGCTTGCCTTTTACTCTCTTAGAGATGTGTTTTGATGAACAGACATCACTATTTTAATGTGGTCTAATTTATAATTTTTTAAAAATGGTTTTGCTTTTAGGTGATGTTTAAGTAAGTAATCTTTGCCTCTTCCAAAGTTATAAATGCATGCTACACTTTCTTCTAGTTTTATTGTGTACTTTTCATATTCAACTTATAATTCAGTTTGAATTTGTTCTTTGTGCATGTTATAAGATAGAGGTAATGGATAGAAAAATTTAACTGTGTAGAGGACCCAGAATTAGTATTCGTGCTAATGGAAATGCAGTGTACTATGAAAGGAGCATCTCAAATTAGTTGCAAAGAATATAAACTTTTAAATAAACATCATTGAGCTAATTGGGTAGTTACGTAGAAATACACTGAATTGGGTCAGTTTCTTACAAGGATAAATTCCAAATGGAGAAGTTGAGTGTTAATTTAAATGTAAGTATTAGAAGGAAACATGCATGAATTATTTTCTAACTGGGGCATAAAAGGTGGCTGAATTCCATTAATCATCAGGAAAGTACAAGATATCCTTTACAACCACTAGAATAGCTAAAATTTAAATGACTGATAATAATTGGTGATGGGAAGTATGTGGAACTCTCATACAGGGCTGGTAGAACTATATATTTGTATCACCACTTTCACAAGCTATTTGGCAGTTTCTTTCAAAAGTATGTATATGCCTATATGGTTACCCTATGACTAATGAATTTTACTTTTATTTACTACTCAAGAAATGAATGTGTATGTCCACCAAAACTCTTATTACAAGGATGTCCATAGTACCTTTATTTATAATAGCCCAAACCTCGAAAAACTTCATGTCCATCAATACGAGAATTGATTTAATAAATTATTGTATACGTATACAGTGGGGGGGAGAAAAAGAACAAATTCTTGGTGTAAACAAAAACATGCATTAATCTTCAAAATATCTGGTGAGTGACAGAAGCCAGACTTGAGAGAGTAGTTTGTGTGTACTTTCATTTGTTCAAGTTCATAAATTCAAGAACAGGTAAAATTGTACTATGGTAATATAAGAACAATAACTTTGAGAGTGGGTGGTTACCTGAAGAAACTTACTGGGTTAATGGAAATGTTCTGTGTTTTATCTGGGATGGTGGCTATATAGGTTTATACTTTTCTCAAATCACATCAAACCATATACTTAACATATATTTATTTTATTATATATGAATTATACTTCAATTAAGAAGATAAAGTAATTAGGGGTGGTTGGGTGGCTAATTCAGTTAAACATCAGACTCTTGATTTCGGCTCAGGTCATGATCTCAGAGTTGTGAGATGGAGCCCCCATATTGGGCTCTGTGCTGGGTGTGGAGCCTGCTTAAGATTCTCTCTCTCCCTCTGCCCCTCTCCCCTCCCTCTCTAAAAAAAAAAAGAAGATAAAGTAATTATATTTCAACTCATAATGAATATTAGATCTATTTAATAATAATCAATGGAGGCTAAAGCTGTCAGATAAAAGATTGAAGGGAAACTTTATATTGTATAAAATAAATCTGAGATCAAAAGTATCTGTGTGATCAATCTTGACATCATTAAAACTAGGAAAACATGTGCCTTCAGATATTTCCAATATGCTGGGTCAGATTACCCTTTCTAAACTTACATTTCTATTTTATAATGGTAGCATTGATTATGAATTTTGAAGTAAGATTAGCTAATGAGTTTTGGAAGAATCCCATCAAAAGTAATTGTTGGTTAAGATATTCGAATACTGGGGCGCCTGGATGGCTCAGTCAGTTAAACATCTGCCTTTGGCTCGGTTCATGATCCTAGAGTCCTGGGATCAAGCCCCATGTCAGGCTCCATGCTCAGCGGAGAACCTACTTCCCCCTCTCCCTCTGCCACTCTGCCTGCATGTTCTCACTTGCTCTCTCTTTCTCTGTTAAATAAATTTTTAAAAATCTTTAAAGATATTTGAATACTAAAGTGTCCCACAAAAAGAAATGTCTTTTGCATAATCTACTTCAAGGAAAACACTTAGTATAGTGAACATTCTTTGTTTGGTAAGAAGTAGAGATTACCATTCCTAGTACTCAAGAAAATAGGTATGTAGCCAGAAAAAGCATAAAAGCATCGTTAAGTCCTGTAAACTAAATAGATGCACAAGAAGAATTTCATCAACATTACTGGCCATTCAATTAAATGCAATAAACTTTCACTGGCCAGCTAAAGGCAGCAGAAATGAGTAAGACAGGGATCTGTTCTTGCTGTGATTTGTAACATACTGGGGCAAATAAGACAAACAGAGAAATGATTCATTGGGAGTGTCAAAGTATCCATAAAGTGACTTGGGTATTCAGAGAGGGAGAATTTGTACAGCAATGGTGTGGGTTGCTGGGGAGGTGATAGTGGAAGTGGATAGCAAAAGAGGAAAGGAACAGATTAGGAGAGGAAGGAGAAGAAGGGAGAGTTGCCATGTATCTTGAGTGTACATCTTGACAGACCTCCAAGCAGCCGTGCATGAGCTGTGACTATCACAGAGGCAGGATTTTCCTTATTTTCTGATTTGTACTGACATTGTATATGGATGTACTCTGCAAAGGCTAAGAAAATCATAACTGAGTTTGAAGTGAACACTGTCCACTTGGGAAAATAATGTGTCCATAGAGGCAAATCTCAAGTGTCCACCATCCATTTTGCTGTAATTTCTGCTTAGTTATAGTAAACAATAAATGGGCATTTTAGATCCAAATATTTGTGAACTTTCAGCTGAAGTGTTTCTAGTCCACCTCAACTAATTTAAGCTAATCATAAGGTTTGGGAGCAGTCATGTTTTAAATTTTGCCGTACGGAGCCTCTTGGGACAGGCTTCTTGGAGTATGGAAATGCCATTCCCTGTCATGGGAGAAATCTGTTGTTCAGGATCCTTATCCTCTGACTGAGGTAGAAACCAAGCCGGAGGCATGAAGAAGGATGACACTGAAAGAAAGAGCTGCGGTACATCAAAGATGGACAAGGAGGAAGGCAAGGGCACGCAGAGCATGAAGGGGGAGAAACGTCGACAACATTCTGACTTGAGACCTCAGGAGGGCCAATATTTTAGATTTTGAGGTTACAAAAATTGTGCTTGCAACATTTATGAACGTAAGTCCGATTGTTGAGATCAAAGGTCAAGTCTCTGCAGAATTTCTGACACACCATATATGATAACTGCAGAATGTTACCTGTAATAAGAAGGAACATAGAAAATAGCCCAGTGATCCAAGTTCTGTAAAGACAGGTCAACCTGGCACCAGTCCTGTCTGAAAATTTAATTAGGCATCAGGGTGGGTTTAGGAATGGCTTCGCAGCTTACACCTACCAAAAGGACGGAGGCAGGAAGATGTAGAAATCACTGGCCCCCTTCATGGTTGTTTGCCTGAGGTCCCTAACGACCCTTAATTCTCTACAGCTGCTTCATTCCTATTCCTGGTAGAAGATTAGCAACTAATGCTTTGGTGTCTTCAGAGTTCAAATCTGTTTGGTCAGTTTTATTGGGAATATAGAACCGCCCTCTCCTTCCTCCTGTCTCATCTTCCCCCCCCCCCCCCCCCCCGTCCTCTTCTGTCTGCATGCACAGGGACCTGAGCTCAGGAGCATTCTGCTCTTTGGGCCCTCTCCTGGATTAGCCTGAGTGGAGATATGACATTGCTGAAGTACTCTCCTAAGAATGTTCCAGGAATCTCACAGGGCCTCCCCTGACCCTCTAACTTACCCTGGAAGATCTTTAAAGTCATGCATGACTCGAACTTCTGAGCAACACAGAAGCCAAAGCCCCTTCTACAGCGATCTGTCCGTGTGCGAAGGTGGCAGGTCATGCACTTCAGCGACGTTGCTGCTGGAGAGCATAGAGCTGCTGTGAGACCAGGGGGACTTTGGAAGGAGCTGGAATTATCTAGATTGTGGGGGGTGGGGGTGGGGTGCAAGGGGTGGATGAAGAGCTGGCGGTGGGTAGAAGAGCATGTAGTAAATGGTTGGGAGCTCTTACCAACTTCATAACCCAGAGAAATGCCACTGTGAGAAGAAAAGGATTCTTCTGGTCCCTATTTCAGTCCTCTTCACCTGGATTACTTAGAGCAATGGCATTGGTTTTTCCAGCTTTAAAATAGGTCTATGAATGATGGCCTAGCCTACCTGACAGCAGTGTAGATAGACGGGAGTGTAACAATGAGGGTGAGTGCTTTAAATATTTTACCCAAGCTCATGTTGCTAACATTTGCTGCTTTAAGATATTGTTAGGTAATGTACTCTGTAATTTTGAACTTTGAACTGAATCTATGTAAAGTCCTCATAAATTATGACAGTAACGTGGTGTTGTGGGATGAGCTAATCGAAATACAGGTTTAATAAAAGAAACAAACAAAAATCCTCTCCCTGGTGCACCTAGGTGCGAAAAGAAAGTAACATTTATTAAGTGTCTCATTTGGGCCATGTTCTCTCACTTTGTATCTGATTTAATCATCACAAAAGCTTTGTAAGTATTTCCCCATTTCTCAGATGAGCAACCAGAGGTACAGAGACTTTAAGACAGCGACTAAAGCTTTTTTTAAAAAATCTGATTCTAGAGCATCCAATATTTCGTCTCCTATAATAATTTGTTTTCATGTAAAGTCCCTTGTAAGTGTATCAAAAGCCATTGTTCAGCACTTAAACAAACTACAGAATTATCCATTATAGACTGACCAGCTCTGTCAGCGAATGGGATACAGATTTATGAATGAAAGGATGTCCTCAGGAAAATCTTACTAGGATTTTGAATTATGGAGAATGGTAGAGACAGAATGGAGAAAGAGTATGAAGGGGCAGCCATAGAGGCTTGAGCCCCTGGTGAGGAATGGCAGAATGTTGAGAAGGTCAGAAAAGATGGCCTGTAAGGCAGAAGGAGCATTCTGAAGAATGGCTTCCTCTCCCTCATAAATGTGGTCAAGGCTCAGCCCTCTGTGGGTGCCTACAGTACATGCAGAGTTTCCAGGGGCTCCCTACAGCCTGTCTCTGGAGCCCACTTCTCAGGTCTGTGACTCACCTACAATGAAGCAGCAAAGGAAGAAAACCATCAAGAAGTGTTTGTCCATCCTGAGCCAGAAGTCCCTTGCACAGGAGAAGCCAGGAACTGCAAGAACAGCTCTTCAGGCTATAGGGACGAAACCTTCATCATAGGGTAGGGATTATTCATGCCTAAAGGGAACCAGTCACACAAGGTTTCCTCTGGCAGCTCCAGATTCTCTGTTTACCCCATAGCAAAGTATAATGATAATTAGTAAATTTGGGGGTTTACGTTAAGCTTTGTTTTTTTAAATAAAATCTTTCTCATAGTAATTATTGTTAGAGTTATGACGTTATCATTCTTATCCTAATTTACAGGAGAGGGAACAGGCTTGATGAGGTCTAGCAACTTACCGATGATTACAATAGGGAGTGGAGGCCACGCTTGTAACCACCTTGATTCAGTACCTCTTGGAGACTTTCTAGATTTTATTTTTTTATTTGAGAGAAACCACAGAGGGAGAGGAAGAGGGAGAAGAAGACTCCCGCTAAGCAGGGAGCCCGATGTGGAGCTCAATCCCAGGACCCCGGGATCATGACCTGAGCTGAAGGCAGATGCTTAATCAACTGAGCCACCGAGGCGCCCCATGCCTCTTGGAGATTTATTTACATTCAACAGACATTTACTGGGATCTTTTGTGTGCCAGGCATAGTCCCATGTGTGAAAGTACAACAATGTGTAAGTCAGGAAAGCTCATGTAGCTCCTCACCCTATGGGTGAGAAACAGGAGAGTGAAAGAGATGAAAATACGTCTACTCTATGATCAAGCTGGGCCTTCAACCTAGAACTGCCGATTCTCAGCCCAGGACTACTTCACCTTCACGGAAATCTGTTCTCCACAGCCAGAGACTATTTATTCTGTAGGGCTATGAAATCCCCCCTAGAATTATCACACAACATGATCTTCACCAAACTTATATTGTGAACCAGCTGGTTTTTCTATGATTTAGGTATCTGTCTCTACAAAAGTTAACTCAGTTAAGGTTCACCATGGATAAAGTTCTGGGAAACCATGGCCAGTCCTGGCGTTCCAGGGCTCCTAAACCAATCAGTGAGCTGATGGCACCTTGGCTAGAAATATTAGGAATCTTCCATACAGAACTAATTTAACAACATCTTCTTTCTTGTAGGAACAATATGTTCATTAAAACATCAAGTCTGACATTTTTAGACATCAGGTGAAGATTGGAGGACATAGGTCTTAGTTCAAATGCCACAGAATTTACAATGTTCTTTTTCTATGACCACTCAGAGTGTGGAGCCCATCTTTGCCTAAGAAGAGAGCCAAAAGCCTTAGTCAGGGAATTGGTTTCTTTGAAAAGAATTGATTGTAGAATGGAGAGCAAGACCGAATCTAATTTTCTATTCTGTCATATTTCAGGAGAGCATCTTAGAAACTGAATGGCATTTTTCAGGACTTTCCAAAGGCTTATCAAGAAGGCAAAGCCCTGAGCCTTTGGTGCTTGAGTTTACAAGGCTATTGGAGCATTTCCTTTGTCACCCATTTTCTGGAAGCAAAGGACATTCTAGGTTAAACAGCAGTTGGTTTTCGGGGCCTACTCTTTCCTTGGCAGCTGCTTTCCGAAAGGCCCACTGAGTTTTGAATCTCTCTTCTACTGGATTATTTCCAGTTAGGATTGTGAAATTTTGCAATTCTACCCAAACACTGGGGTCCTCTGACTTACTTCTCATCTTCCGCCAGTACCTTATCCATCAAATTTTCTCTTGAAAACAATTTCTTTCTTCATTTAGCATGACATAGGAAAGAATAAGTATTAGAACCTACTAGAAGCAGTGTGGTACAACAGAAAGAGGATTTTCCTGGGAGTCTGGAAACCTTTGGTTGATTACTGTGTAATTCACGGCATCTTTAGCAAGCCATTTATCCGTGATGTTAGACTTCAGCCATTCTTATGGCCCCTTACAACTTCAACATTCTATGGTTTCATAATGTAAATCATGAGGTTGGGTACTAAGTTCTGTTATTCTGACCTAGCAGTTTGCTTGGCACATGATGATGTGCTGAACATGTGATGGCTAAATGAAGGAGGGAATGAATGAAGGCTAAACCTCACCTGATACCACTACCCACTATCCCACTGATACAGAGTCCCAAATTAATGCACTCCATGACAAGACGGCCATCTACTCAGCATAGATGCCATTTGCCCTGCTCTGAGGAGGAGAAGGCAGAACATTGTGTCCTCATATTCATGGTCTTTCTTGGCTTCAGGGTAGGTAACAGATCTTGACGATACCACAGGTGAGCAACCCTCTTAACTTGTGCTTCTAAATGCTGCTCTTTGTTTTGGGGAATGGACCTTGGCATAGAGTCAGAAATCGGGCTACTTTGTTCCTGGGCTCCCAGGGGCAGCAATGGCTTTCCAGAGTGTGTATAGAGACTAGAGTGTGAGATAATGATTGTTTAAAAAGTCTGGTGGAAAGGAGCCTGTTTGCAGGGCCCAGGGAAGTCACCCTCACACATCCAATTGCTGGTGGGAAAAGAGGTGAAGGAACGAAGAACAAAACCAACATTTATTGAGTGCTTGCCAATGTCCACGCATGAGGCTAACCACTTCTACTTAGATCATTTCATGGAGCCCTCACAACACCCCGGTGGTGAAGTGTCTATCAAGGAGCCCAGCTGAGGTTCAAGCATAGATCATGTCAGTAAAATTCTGGCTTCATTCACAATATTGCTGTTAATGCAATACTTCAGGTGAAAAGTCCCAGTGTAATGAAAAGTTTCAGGGGCGTCTGGGTGGCACAGCGGTTAAGCGTCTGCCTGCGGCTCAGGGCGTGATCCCGGCATTATGGGATCGAGCCCCACATCAGGCTCCTCTGCTGTGAGCCTGCTTCTTCCTCTCCCACTCCCCCTGCTTGTGTTCCCTCTCTCGCTGGCTGTCTCTATCTCTGTCAAATAAATAAATAAAATCTTTAAAAAAAAAAAAGTTTCAAAAAACGCTTTCAGAATTGTTTATGGACTGATCTTATGCATGTGAGTCGCAGATTTTTGTCAGCACCTTACCTTCATTCCTGAGCAAAGTTTATTAATATGGGGTCTAGCGTCCTCTTAGTTTCATGGGTTCTATGAACCTTGGTAGAAAATTTTGTATTTTTCATTAACCTCTTGTCGGGGAGCAAGAATTTCTGTCCCTTTCAAGGTCCTTCTAGCCAGATTAAGAATCAAATTGACATGAAACAGATTAACAGGAGAAAAATCAAATTTAATAGCATACATATGGGGAATCCACTCAGACATGGAAATTCCAAAGACAGGTAGGCAAAATGAGGTATATATGTCCACCCAAACTAAGGAGAAGGGGGTAGGAGTCTGGGACTTCAGAGGAAAGGAATACAACTTACTGGAACATAAAAAAGTAAATGTTTGGTAAACAGAAGTTTGCTGGGCCATTTAGAAACAATGGGACATAGACGGTTAGGTTCCTCCCCATCTACCAAACCTAGTTCTTACCATAGTGCCATTGTATCAACAGTGATAGCTCTCTTCCTGGAGCAGGTCTCCATCTGAATTCTTTCAGGCTGTTGAGAGGTAGGTAAAAAACTTTTCCTGAATCTGCTGCCTTGTGATTGATTACTTTTTTTAAATTTAGATTTTATTTATTTATTTGAGAGAGAGAGAGCAGAATTAGGGGGAAGGAGGAGAAAGAGAGGGAGAAGCAGACTCCTCACTGAGCGGGAAGCCCAAGGTGGAGCTCGATTCCAGAACCCTGAGATCAGGACCTGAGCCAAAGGCAGATGCTTAACTGAGCCACCCAGAAGCCCCTGATGGATTGCTTTTTGACTCAAAATAATTTTCATACCAAAGCAGCCCACCTTGGGGTGGCCTGCTATTGGCTTCTACACTATAAAGGATATTTCTTTTCCTTCCATATTTAATGTTGGCAACAAACTGCAAAATGTTAGCAGTGTCCAAGACTTTATTACTAATAGAAGTAAGTGAAAGAACAGGAATTAGATGTTTTCATTTGCATCTTTGAACTTACTAGGACACAAAGGCCACAGTGGTTGTGTGTGTGTGTGTGTGTGTGTGTGTGTGTAAACTCATGAATGCAAGTGTGAAGCCAGATACAATGAAGTTGCGTCTCACTTCTGTCTGTCTGGAAAATTAGGAATCTTTCCTAATAAGAAAGCTCAGTTTGAAAAACTTGGCATATTTCTGGGGCACCCGGGTGGCTTAGTGGGTTGAGCATCTGCCTTTGGCTAGGCTCATCTCAAAGATACTTTAAACCATCTGAATGTGATAAATGTTTGCACTCAAGGTCAAGAACGTATTGTTAAGGTGCTACTGAAAAAAATCAGAACTTTCTTGGCTAAATTGCCCATGTGAATGAAGAAGGTAGAGGCCAATATCCTTACAAATGTATGTTCCCCCCTCAACTTTATTCTTATATAATTAACATATAGCTTTGTGTAACTTTAAGGTGTACAGTGTGTTGATTTGATACACTTACATATTGCAATAGGATACAACCCAATGGTGGTAGTTAGCTGACTAGTATTGTTGCCTTAGCTAATGACTCTATCCTGTCACACATAATTGCCATTCTTTTCTGTGGTGAGGACATTTAAAATCTACTCCCTTGGCAACATTCAAGTAATGTAGTATAGGATTGTTACCTGTAATCACAATGCTGTGCATTACATTCCTAGAACTTGCTCATCTTCTAACTGTAAGTTTGTATGTACTGTTTGACCAATATCTCCCCTTTTTTCCCCTTGCAAATGTTCAAGTTCCATTTACCAGAATGGAATTGAAATACAAAATTCTGTGTCAATTTATTTGAAAGGAGAAATCCATGATCATCTGGAAACACCCCAGAAGTCTTTTGAAAGTCATTTCTGTCTTGATGACATTAATGTTGAGTCCAGGAATCACACTATTTCATATTTTAAAAATTTTTTTAAATTTTATTTTATGTACGCTCTACACCCAAAGTGGGACTTGAACTCACAACCCCAAGATCAAGAGTCGCATGTTCCACAGACTGAGCCAGCCAGGTGCCTCCACAATATTTTATGTTTTATATATTTATAAATATATATTTATAATATATATGTAATGTAAAATATATTTATATATTGAAATTATTCCAAACCTACAGAAAAATTTCCAAAAATAAAAACAATACAAAGAATACCATTTCTCCTTTCCCCAGGTTCGCATGTTGTTAACATTTAATCCCATTTGCTTTTCTAGTTGCTGTATGCTCTTTCTCATTTACTGCCCCCTTCAGCCCCACCTCATTCCCCACTTTCTGAACCATTTTGGTTAAGTTACCTGCATCATGGCTTTAGAGCACTTAAAACTCTATTAGTGTTTATTTTCTAAGAATAGAGTTATTGTCTCACATAACCACAGTGACAAGTTATCAACTTTGGTAAATTTAACACTGATGCAATACTTTCATCTACTTGATCACTCATATTCTAATTTGTCATTTGACCCAATAATGTCCAATTTCCTCCTTGGGTACAGGACCCAGTCTAGGGTCAGGCATTGCATCTGGTTTCTGCAGCCTTTCTTTGTCTTCCGTGGCATTTATATATATACATATATATCATAGAGTCCTCCCTCCTTTTTATGTGGAACATTTCTCATTTGGAGTTCATTTGATGATTCCTCGTGATTAGTCTTAGATTATCCATTCAAGGCTGAAATATTTTGTCCTTCTTTGTAACATATCTGGAGTACAAAATGTCCATCTGTCCCTCAATTATGATTTTAAAATACATTACATTCTATTTTAAAATAATTTTCTTTATTATAGCTTTATTGTGGTATCACTGATATCCAAAAAGCTGCACTTATTTAAAATGTACAATTTGATAGTATTTGGCATGTTCACGCCTGTGAAACTATCACCAAAATCAAGACAGTGAACATATTCATCAGGTCTAGAAGTTTCCATGTGACCCTTTATAATTTCTTCTGTCATGCCTCTCTTCCATCTCACCTCCCCTCCTAGCATCTGCAGGCAACCACTAAGCTGCTTTCTGGTACTTTTAGATCAGTTTGTATTTCCTAGAATTTTATAAAATGAGATCATACAGCACGTAACTTTTTTTTAGTTTGGCTTCTTTCAGTCAGCATATTTTTTGTGTGATTCATCCACGTTATTGAGTCAATGGTTTATCCCTTTATATTGCCTGGTAGTATTTACTCTGTAGACATACCACAATTTGTTTATCCATTTGTTGAAGGACATTTGAATTGATTCCAGATTTTGGCTATGACAAATAAAGCAATTATGAACACTTATGTATAAATCTTTGTATGGACGTATATACTCTTTCCTCTTAAGGAATTGTCTAAGGGTGGAATAGCTGGGTCAAATGGTAAATATAATTTTAACTCTAAGAAAATACCAAACTATTATCTGAAGTTGTACCATTTTACATACCCACCAGGAGTGCTCACTCACTCGTCCCTCCTCATCCTTGCCAACCCTTGCTAGGATCAGTCTTTTTACTTTTAGCTTTTCTAATGAGTGAAGTGGTTTTAATTAGTGTTTCTCCAATGAGTTCAAATCTTTTGCCCCTTTCATTAATTGTCTCAGATTTATTGGCACATACTTGACATATAATGTTGTGTATGTTTAAGTTGTTAATAATGCTCATTATTATTGTTAAAAAATCCGTAGAGTAAGTAGTTTTATTCCATATTTTTAAGGAAATAGTCCCTCTGCTTCTATTTTCTGGAAGAGATTGTAGAGAATCTGTATAATTTCTTCCTTAAGTTCTTGGTAGAATTCAAGAGTAAACCTATAGAGGGTATGGAGGGGCTCTCTATTTTGGGGGGTTAACCATTGATTCAATAGCTTTAATAGATCTAGACTTATGCAGACTATATCTTGCTTCTGTGTAAGTTTTGGCAGATCATGTTTTATAAGGAATTGGTCCTTTTCATTTAGGCTATCAAATTTGTAGGCATGGTGTTGTTCATAATGTTATTTTATGATCACTTAACATGTCCAAGGGATCGGGAATCATGGCCTCCCTTTCAATTCTAATATTAGCAATTTGTCTTCTCTCTCTCCCTCTCTTCTTAGCTAACCTGGTTAGTGCTTTATCAATTTTATCCATCCTTCCAAAGAACCGGTGTTTAATTCTGTTGATTTTTTTTCCCACTGGTTTTCAATTTGATTGATTTCTGTTCTAATTTGTATTCTTTCTCTTCTGCTTACTTTGGTTTTATTTTCTCTTCTTTAGTTTCCTAAGGTGGAAACTTAGATGACTGATTTTTAAATCTTCATTCTTTTCTAATATATGCATTCAGTACTATCAACGTGTCTCTAAATACTGCTTTCTCTGCATCCTACAAATTTTGATAATATATTCTAATTTTCATTTAGTTCAAAATATTTTAAATTTCTCTTGAGACATCTTTGACCCATACAGTAGTTAGAAGTATGTTATTTAATCTCCGAGTATTTGGGGATTTTTTTTCCATCTATATTTCTGTTACTGATTTCTAATTTAGTTCCATTGAGATCTGAGAACATACACTGTATGACTTGTATTCTTTTAAATATGTTTAATGTGGGGCACCTGGGTGGCTCAGTCGTTAATCGTTTGCCTTAGGCTCAGGGACTGATCCCAGGGTCCTGGGATGGAGCCCTGCATCGGGCTCCCTGCTCCACTGGAAACCTGCTTCTTCCTCTCTCACTCCCTCTGCTTGTGTTCCCTCTCTCGCTAGCTGTCTCTCTCTCTGTCAAATAAATAAATAAAATCTAAAAATAAATAAATATGTTTAATGAGGTATGGTGGTCCTGAATATGTCTATTTGGTGAAAGGTTCATCCAAGCTTGAGAAGACTGTGTATTCTGTTGAATAATATATTCTATAAATGTCAATTAGATCTAACTGATTGATTGGTGCTATTCACTCAGCTATGTCCTTCTGAATTTCTGCCTACTGGGTCATCCATTAATGATAAAGGGGTGCTGAAATCTACAACGATAACAGTGGATTCATCTATTTCTCCTCACAGTTCTATCAGTTTTTGCCTCACATATTTTGGTGCTCTGTGGCAAGGCACATACACATTAAGGATTATGATGTCTTCTTGGAGAATTGACCCATTTTAAAGTCTATGATGCCCCTCTTTATCTCTACAATGATCACGGTGGTCACCATAGGAGCTGAGCTCTGGAGTACCCTCGGTGCCACCCTGTGCTCCTCTTTGAGCATCTCATAGTCTGGGGGAACACCGGTGTGGGCAGTAGGGAAGAAGGGCTGGGAATTGGGGCTCATGGAGCAGCTGTCTGTTATTATCTCTTAAAATCCTGGTTGGCGTTCTCTAATCTTCCTGGATATGAGGTTTGGTGTTTCTAATTAATTTTGAAAAATTCTCAGTCATTACTTGCATTATTTCTTCCATTCCTTTATCTCTTTCTTTTCCTCTGGCATTCCCGCTGTGCATGTTACCCCTTTTCTAATCACCCCACAGGCTGGATTATTCTGTTCTTTTTCATTTTTTTTTCTTTTTGCATTTCAGTTTTGGAAGTTATTCTTGACATTATCTTCCAAGCTCATTGGTTATTCCTTGGCTGTGTAGCTTTTAAATAATTACAACAATAAAACAAAAGCCAGGTAGGCCTACATGAATGTGTGTTAAGGTCCTAGAATTACTGGTAAAGTGGGAAAAGTAATAATTGGCCATTTTCTGTAATAAGTTAAAGATGTAAGCAGTATTATCAAGGTAACAATTTAGAGAAGAGCTTAAATAAAAAGTACAGCAAATAAGTACAGTGAAAATGAAATAATAAATATTTTTGAGAAATCCAAAAGAAGTCCAGGAAATAATTTAAAAGAACCCAAAACAGATAGTTCAAAATAGGAAAAAAAAATTAGGTGCTAAATATAATCTTCTATAGACAGCAGTAACTGAATTAAATAGAAAAGATTAGATATTCTAATTAATAGTCCAAAATTGTGAGATGGTATTTTCAAAAACCCAGCACTGGTATTTATGAGCTCTATCAAAAACAAGATCGATTGAAAGTAAAAGACTAAAAAAAGTCATACCATGAAAACCCTAACTGAAAAAAAAGAAAGCTGGCAGGTTATACAAATATCAAAAAAAAAGTATACTTTCAGGCAAGAAACTTTACGGCTGATGAAGAGAGACTTTTCATAATGAAAAAGGGGTTAATCTACCGAGAAGATATCATAATTTGAAGTATTTGTGCACCTAATAACATGGCATCAGAATATAGAAAACAAAAGAATGGCAGGACTAATAAGGGAATTAAATATTATTTCTCATCTCATTATGAGGTATCTCCTTAGGAGAGATTTTATTACACCTTTCTCAATAGCTGATAGAACAAACATACAAAAAATCAGTTTAAGGATATAGGTTATCTGGGTAGTAAAACTTAAGCTGGTTGACAGATATGGAATAGTACCTCTAACAAAGGCAGGGTACATATTCTTTTTAGGTGCACATGGAATATTTACCAAAATTGGACAATAAATCAAGAGGTAAAAATTCCAAAAGAATTTTTGGAAAGAATTCAGGATATATTCTTTGACCATTGTGGAATTAAGGAATGCATCGATAATAAAAATAAAACTAGAAAATTTCCCTACTGTTTGGAACAAAAAGAACCTTTAAATTACTGATGGATTAAAGAAGAAATCATAATGGAAATTAGAAATAATTTGAAGTGAGTGCTCATGAATGGGTGACATTCATATTGTGGGAAGCAGCTAACACAGGGCTAAAAGGAAAGTTTATAGTCTTAAAATGGATATAGTAGTAAAGAAATAATGCAGAACATTAACTATTTAAGTATCTACCTCAAGGAGCTAGACAAAGGAGAGCATATCAAACCTGGGAAAAATGTAAGAAAGGAAATAAAGAGAAGAGCAGAGGTAAATATTCAAAAGACGAAATCAACAAATCCTAAATGTATTTCTTTGAAAATCACAGCTTTAATGAAGAAAAATGAAGAGAAAACAAAACTTACACGCATATCAGGAATAGGGGAAGAGAGGAGGGGGTGGGCAAAATGGGTGAAGGGAAGTGGGAGGTACAGGCTCCCAGTCACAGAATGAATGTAAGTAACGGGGATCCAGTGCACAGCAGAGGCTGGGCAATGGTATCGTCATGGCGCTGTATGGTGACAGATGGTCGCTATGACACCTGTGGTGAGCACCTGAAACTAATGGAACATTTGTGTGTCAACTCTACTTCCACAAAAATAAATGAATAATACATTTTAAAAACAAGGTTTTTAAAAAGGCAAATGAAAAAACCAAAAAAGAGTAAGAGGAATAAAGAGCTGTATCACTACATTTCCAACAGACATTTGAAAGAAAATAAAGAGGATAGTACAACAATCTATCTATACTGATAAATTTAACAATTTCACAAAACACAACATTTTGAAAAAATCAACTTGTGAAAACTGTCAAAAGAAGAAATATTACTACTAATGAAATTGGATCTGTAATTATAACTCTGTTGCTAAGGAAATCATAACCTTCGATGTCTTTACCAGTGACTTCCCTCAAACATCAAGTGAAAAAACCTCATGGAAATTCTTTCAGAGAACAAAATATCAGGAAGCACTCCCTAACTTAGTTTTATGCGTCCAGGATAACCTTGACATGATAAGGATGTTAGGAAATTTTTTGAGACTGATCTCTCAAACTCTGATGCAAAAATTCCAAAACAAACATTACAAAACTTAATTCAATAATATACAAAAAGGATGGGGCGCCTGGGTGGCGCAGTCGTTAAGCGTCTGCCTTCGGCTCAGGGCGTGATCCCGGCGTTATGGGATCGAGCCCCACATCAGGCTCCTCTACTGGGAGCCTGCTTCTTCCTCTCCCACTCCGCCTGCTTGTGTTCCTTCTCTCGCTGTCTGTCTCTATCTCTGTCAAATAAATAAATAAAATCTTTAAAAAAAATAATATACAAAAAGGATAATCTACTTCGACCAGGTAGATTTACTTCAGGAATGCAAGTGTTGTTTAACATTAGAAGAAGGAGTCAATTTAATTGTCCACATTCATGGAAGAAGAAAAACAAAATATGATGATAAAATTGAGTATCAATTTATAATAAAATTATCATCAAATAGCAGTAGAAGAGAACGTTTTCAATTTGATAAAAAGTGTCTATAAAAATCCACTTAATAGTGAATTATTAAATCAGTAGTCTTTCCAACATATCCATATGGCAAAAGATGTAACTTTTCCTTTACACCGTACAGAACTATTAACTTTAAATGGATCGTATACTGATATGTGCAAACTAAAATGATAAATCTCCTAGAAGAAAACTTAGGAGAAAATATTCACAAGATTCAGGTAGGCAAAGGTTTCTATAACAGAACATGGAAGCACAAATTACAGAAGAAAAAGATGATAAATTTAACTTCATCAAAATGTATGTCTTTTGATTTTTAAAAATCACTACTAAGAAAATACAAAGGTCAGCCACAGTTGAGGAGAAAATACCTCCCATGCCTCATGAATATACCATTTTGTTCGATTAATGAGGCCTTTGGGGCCGTTCCCACCTATCAAGTTATTGAGTCTAAGTTGACTCGCTCCCAAATGTGAATATCAGGCCAGAAAAGACATCACAGGGCTCCCTTGGATCGGCCTTCAGTTTTCATGAGCACTCTGTAGCAGGTCAATAGCTGTTTTCCAAAAGGGCTAGAGCCATGTCAAGGAGGTGACAAGTCCAAATCTCCAAGGAGTATCTCCATGTGGATGTTGCTTCTCTGTTGCCAGAAGCTCCAGCAGATGGTCATCAGTGACAATGCCTGTAGCTCAAAGAGGCCGTTAGTGTTGTAGACTCAGAGATGGAGAGCGGAACAGCACAGCTACGTTATCTGGGCCCCACTGCACGTTTTCCCCAAATCCTGCCATTTGAATCCAGGTGCTTTTTCCCCCTATGGGAAAAAGACCAGGTTGTTTAACAGACACACTTGCCAGGAGATTGTTGTTCTCTGGTCAGGAGTGTGGTGCGCACAGGGAGGAAGAGAAGGTAGTCTGCAGGGATGGCTGGAGCAAGGGGAGGCTTTTCCCTCTTTTGCACTTTGTCTCACTATTAGGACTGCCTCCCTCACTCCTACATAATTCCCATTCTCTGGGGCTCTCTCCTTTTATCCCCGCACGTGCTAATATATCCATTACCTATTGCCCCATAGCCAATTTCCCAAACCTTAGTGGCTTAGGACAGCAGACTGTATTACTTCAAAGTTTTGGGTTAGGAATCGGTGTGGCTTAGCTGGGTCCTTGGCTTCAGAGTCGTTCACAGACACAGTGAAGGTGTTGGCCAGGCTGTAGTCATCTTGTGCTTGGGGAAGATCCACTTCCAAGCTCGCTCGCATGGTGGCTCACAGATTGAGCTCTTCCCTGGTTGTTGGCTTCGGATGAGAACCACACGCCTTGATTTTAGCCTGGTGAGACCCTGAGCAGAGAATCCAGTCACACTGTGCCCACTCTTCTGACCTACAGAAACTGTGAGATCATAAATCTGTGTTGTTTTAAGCCACGTGTGTATGGTAATTTGTTCTGCAACAATAGATGAGTAATACAAACAGCTAGGAGAAGGGGCGTTCCCTTACCTCCCCCCACTTAGGGTGAGAGCACCTGCTACTGGACCCCAGACGTCTTCTCTGTCTCTTAACCCAATCCCGTGGGAGCCCTTGTCCTTCATCTTCCAGAAAGCCATGTCCCTGTCACTATCTCATCCTCATCTCCCAAACTGTCAAGAACAGTGAAGGGTCTGGGGTTTCTCCTACTTGCAAGCTAACAAGCTGGCTTGTTCTTGTTTTGCAGATGCTGGTAGGAGAAACAGAACTCTTGGGTCAGAGACAAAGGACTTTATTTTTTTTAATTTTTATTTTTCGAAGTCAAAGATAGTATTTTTATTCTTCTAATACAACTTCCAGTTTTAGTCAGTGTGCAGATTCAAAAGGTTGCAGTTTTATACTATGATCATACAGGTGGGATTTTTATAGTCTACATGTTTACTTCATTTTTTACTGCAGCTTTTTCCCCGTTTCCCTGGGAGCAAGATGTTGAGGCAAAGGACTTTATTCTCGGTGAGAGCAGAAGCCAGAGCGCCATGTTGCTCGTGTTCCCTGAGTCCCACAGGGCAATATAGCTGAGGCCCAGTGAGATGCTACTCACCGTGGGTTTCTGTCACAGCTGGGGAACACTGAGCTTGAGGAATCGACCACTTATATACTAAGTGGAAGCAAGTCTGCTCTTTGTCCTGAGGGAGATGTTACGTCATTCTTCAACATTTTTTCTCTGTGAACACAACCCTGAGCGATGGCCTGAGAAAAGAGTAGTCAAGGCCTTGCATCTTGGCATACCCAAAAAGAAGACGCTGTGATGCTCGGGGCCAAGGTCCACCATCTCTACTAACCAAAGTTGAAGAATATAAGCATAAATAGTGAAATATTGACCTAAGAAAAACAGAAAGTGAAAAAGGCAGAAATTTTAAAATCTAAAAGAAATGATTTATTGATTTTAAAATGTTGTAATTTTTTAAATAAACAAAAAAGATTCAATATACCCATAAGCTCGGGAAAAAAGAAAACCAAGGAAAAAGAACAGAATACTAAAAATTAATAATCATAAGAAAATTTTTCTGAAATGATTTTAAAAGACTTGAAATTTTACACTGAAACAGCACACTGTGTCACTGATGACAGCAACTTAGAATGCTCAATATCAAGACATATTCTTGTAAAATTACCAAACTTAAAAAAAGGGAAAAAATATCCTTTGAGCTGTTAGGCCAATGTCCATAACTTACAAGGGATAGAAAATTTGTTAATCATTAGACCTTTTTGAAGGAAGTACTATGTTTATGGTATGTAAGGAAAGAAAATGTGAACCAAGGATTCCATACCTAGCAAAATTCACTTAAAAGTGCAAAGAACAATAGAGTGTTTGAACATATAGGAATTTCAGGATTATTATTCCCATAAGCCATTTCTAAAGAATCCATTGAAAAAAAAATGCTTTGGATAAAGGAAATGACTAGAGAGACCTCAACATATGAATTACTGGTGAGTTTCAGTGTAAACCTTCAAGTAAAATAAAAACTCAATGAAAATTAAAAGCCAGAGAAGATAGCATGTAATGGCTCTAGGATGGGATGTAGATACAATATAATCACTTAAAAAAGACAAAAAAGAGTGATGATGGTTAAGAAGTGGAGAGCATATGCAAAATTTTTAAACTATTTTAGTAACTATAATTCGTGGTGGTAGCATTAACATTGTTATGTTTAGACTGTTGTGTGTGTACTGTGGGATAAAGCAAACAATTATGGGATATTCTAACTCTATTCGATTATAATTTTATTCAGTTTTATATATGCCAATATTGTAATTCATATAGATATAATTTTATGTTATGCATGTTATATATGATTCTAATTTTATTCTGTGTCCTTAAGAACCAGAATTTGCAGTTTGAAACAAAAGAGATGTAAAAGAAGTTAAGTATTCGAACGGGAAATATCAGTTGGTACTCACAAGGTATTTGACATCTCTTTATCTATTTATTCCCTGAAAAATTTTAGGAATAATGACCAATTCAGAGGTAAGAAGATTCTGGTCCTGAAATAGCATTTCTGACTACAAAATTACAGAATTTCTTGAATTTCAAGTCTGGGGCAAGCAACATACAAGATAACATCTTTTCATTCCATGTAACAGGATAATTATCAAACACCACAAGGGGCAAAGAGAGGCTTCTTCAAATGGCTCCCATAAAGATGTAATCATTTGAGCTTTAGTAATGATAAGAAATATAGTATATTGAAACTGAAAAAATATGTTTGAATTCATGAGTTCAAAATGATATTAGAAAAAATTGGTTGCTTTTGAAGGGTAATCAGGACCCATATGAATGGAACCACTGGCTAACCAAATAGTAGATCAGGAAAGTGTCTCTATAAAATTATTCCTGCTAACAACTAAAAATGAGTTGGGAGACTAAGTATCACTATTTTGGAATGCAAACTCGCGCAGCTACTGTAAAAAAACGGTATGGAGATTCCTCAAAATATTAAAAATAGAACTATCATATGATCCAGCAATTGCACTACTAGGTATTTACCCAAAGGATACAAAAATCCTAATTGAAGGGATACAGGCACCCACTGTTTGTGGCTGCATCGTGTACAATAACCAAATTCTGGAAAGAGCCCAAATGTCCATCAACTTATGAAGAGATACGAAGATGTGGTATCGATATACAAAAGGAATGTTATTCACCCATAAAAAAAATGAAAGGACACGGATGGAGCTAGAGAGTATTATACAAAGCGAAATAAGTCAGTCAGAAAAAGACAAATACCATATGATTTCACTCATGTGGAAATTAAGAAACAAATTAAGAAACAAAACAAATGAACAAAACAAATGAACATGGCTGTGGGGGGGGAAGAGAGGGAAACCAAGAAACCAAGAAACAGGCTGTTAACTATAGAGAACAAACTGATGGTGACCAGAGGGGAGGGCACTTGTGATGAGCGCCAGGTGACGTACTAAGTGTTGAATCACTAAATTCTACACCTGAAACTGACATTACACTGTAGGTTACACATTACACTGTAGGTTAACCAACTGGAATTTAAATAAAAACTTGGGGGAAAATCGCCATTTTGAAAACCGGATGAATTATGGATCTAAATAATAAGCATAAATGGCTGCTTCCATCACAAAGAGAGAGAAGCCCAGACATATTCTGCCCCTTGTTTAAACGACAGCACATCACCTATTGTCTTTCCAAAGAGATCAAATCTGAGTCTGATCAAGTCTATGGGTCGGGTTTTGAGCTGTTGGAAATATGCGGACATAAGAACGCGTTTAACTGAACCATGAGTTTGCGGTCATCAAAATTTGGCTGTGGGAAACTCCACAAATCAAACAGCCTTGATTTTTCAATAGGTAAATTTCAAGTACATAATTTAAAAGAGTCTTCAAAACATATTAAATTAAAAAAAAAACAAAACTGGGTGAGATGAAGCTATAGTTTCCGAGGATACATATTCCAGTGATAAAATCATAAAGAAATAGAAAGAAGTGATTCCTACAAAATTCAGAATAGTGGACAGTTTGGGTATGAAGGAAAGGGCTGGGACTGGGATGGGCCACATGGAGAGGCTTCCGGCGGGGGGGGGGGGGGGGGGGAGGGGCAAAGTTGGCTTTCTTAACCCGGATGATGGAGCAGTATACAGAGTTTCAGTTTATGGGATGACTTCAATGAGACTGCATCATCACCATTGACCAGGAGTTGAAGAGGAGATCATTGTTTTTTAGTTAATTATTATTAGAGGGAAAGAAATGCCCCAAATCCGGATAGTTATATGACATTCATCAGTATCTGTGTCTGGCAGAGCTGGCTTAAAGGTTTTTTATTCCTTTACTAAATTCAGTTAAAAATGGGCTGGGGGGCGCCTGGGTGGCACAGCGGTTAAGCGTCTGCCTTCAGCTCAGGGCGTGATCCCAGCGTTATGGGTTCGAGCCCCACATCAGGCTCCTCCACTGTGAGCCTGCTTCTTCCTCTCCCACTCCCCCTGCTTGTGTTCCCTCTCTCGCTGGCTGTCTCTATCTCTGTCGAATAAATAAATAAAATCTTTAAAAAAAAAAAATGGGCTGGTATTGAGTATTGCAAATGTACAGAAGAGTGGCCAGACGAGCAATCTAAAAGCTAATGGTGTTGAGAAAGTACTGTATTTGAAATATAACAGCAGGCTTTTCAAATCAATCTCTATTTTTATGTAATAGTCTCCTAATGATTTTTTGATAAAATTTCAGCCTTATCCTCATTTCCTAGATCATTTTGTGAAGGTTAAATTCAGCTTCAGCCGAATAGGATGTTGCTTATTTAGTCTAAAAGGTATATTTGATGTGTTACTAAAATTCACTTCAAAAAAGTCGTCTTCATTTCTTTTTTTTCACCTGCATAATATTCCGTTGTGTGGTTGTATCATAATTTATTTAGCTCTTCCCAACTGGTCCATAGACTTTCTCTTCTTTCTTCCCAACTGGTCCATAGACTTTCTCTTCTTTCTTCTCCCAACTTTATTGTTTGTTATATGTAACAAACAAAATTATATATATTGAAAATGTACAATGCGAAATGATCACCATAGTCAGGTTATTTAGCACATCTATCATAATTACCCCACATAATTACCTCTGTGTGTGTGTGCATACGTGTGCTCATGTGTGTGTGTATGTGGGGAGAATGTTAAGATCTACTCTCTTAGCAACTTCCAAGTACACAGCACAGTATTGTTAACAATCATCACTATGCTGTACATTATTAGGTCCCCAGAACGTCGTCATATACGTGAAAGCTTGTACCCTTGGACCAACCTCCCTATTTCTCCCACCCTGAGCCCCTGGTAGCCACTGTTCTCCTTTCTGTTTCTGAGTTTGACTTTTTTTTTTTAGATTCCACAGATAAATGAGATTAGTATAAGTTGTTTTCAATCCTGCAGTTATCAAGCTATGAAGAACTAGGTGTATTCACCTTTTCACACATGTGCAAGGCTAATTCCACAGAAATGACTTGAGTAAGATCGCTAGATCTTTATAATTTTGATAGCTGCTCTCTAATTGTCTTCCTTACTGGTGTATTCACTTACCCTCCGATAGCAATGTGTGAGAGTGCGGCTTTACTCCAACCTCAGCAATTTAGGGGTGTTATCAGATTCCAGTGATTGCCAATCTGTAATGTCAAAATAGTATCCGAGTTTAGTTTCAGTTCACATTTCTCAAATTATGAGTAAGGCTCAGCACATATTGTATAAGAACCATTTTTATTCCTCTCTCTCTGAACTAATGTTATCATTAATCATCTACCTTCCTTCTTGAACTGTTAATATTTTTCTAATCAATTTTTAGGATTTCTTTTTTTTTAATAATAATTTTTTATTATGTTATGTTAGTCACCATACAGTACATCCCTAGTTTTTGATGTAGTGTTCCATGATTCATTATTTGTGTATAACACCCAGTGCTCCATGCAATATGTGCCCTCCTTAATACCCATCACCGGCCTATCCCAGTCTCCCACTCCCCTCCCCTCTGAAGCCCTCAGTTTGTTTCCCAGAGTCCATAGTCTCTCGTGGTTCATTCCCCCTTCTGTTTACCCCCCCC
>NC_048225.1:20878598-20895354 GCF_002007445.2 Ailuropoda melanoleuca | reverse complement strand
TCCTAGTTCTTATGTTCCATAGATGAGAGAAATCATATGATAATTGTCTTTCTCTGCTTGACTTATTTCACTTAGCATTATCTCCTCCAGTGCCGTCCATGTTGCAGCAAATGTTGAGTAATCATTCTTTCTGACGGCTGAGTAATATTCCATTGTATATATGGACCACATCTTCTTAATCCAGTCATCTGTTGAAGGGCATCTCGGCTCCTTCCACGATTTAGCTATTGTGGACAATGCTGCTATGAACATTGGGGTGCATATGGCCCTTCTCTTTACTACGTCTGTATCTTTAGGGTAAATACCTAGTAGTGCAATTGCTGGATCATAGGGTAGCTCTATTTTTAACTTTTTAAGGGACCTCCACACTGTTTTCCAGAGTGGCTGTACCAACTTGCATTCCCACCAACAATGTAGGAGGGATCCCCTTTCTCCACATCCTCTCCAACAATTGTTGTTTCTTGCCTTGTCTATCTTTGCCATTCTAACTGGCGTAAGGTGGTATCTCAGTGTGGTTTTGANACGTAAGGTGGTATCTCAATGTGGTTTTGATTTGAATTTCCCTGATGGCTAGGGATTTCTTTGTATAATAGGAAGAGTTAGCCCTCAGTCTGCGTTATGAGTTGCAAATATTTTGTAACTGATTGTTTATTTGTTATTTGGACTTTGCTTACAAGTTAGCGGTTGGTTCCCCACCCCACCTCTGGCTCCAGAAGTTTTTTTTTAAATGTAGCCAAACATATATAGTTTTTTAATGGTTGTATATTTTGAGCCATGTATTGAAAGGCACTCCCCCCAAGACAATAAAAACTGTGGGAGCTGTAAGAATGGACCCAATTCTCACCCAGTCTCAGTGTGTCAGAACTCGACTTGTTCCTAGCTGCTCACTTACCCAAGGCAAATTAGACAGCTAGTTCTGAATCTGACTTTCTGTCTTCAAAGTCCATTCTAGAAGAGATGGTTACTAACTTCCCATCTTTTCGAACACCCAAACCCAAATGTCAGCCTTGTTCAAAGTTAACCCTTGACAGGATGCTCCTGGTACCTCCCTCACCACCAGGCTCTTGCCCCTCGAATGCCAGAACCACAGCTATAGCCACTACCCTATGCCTTGCCTAGCCAGATGTCCTTTCCTGTATATGACTCCTTATGATGGAAATTTCTGACACCTACCCTAGCAAAAGGGCCCATGCCGCTTCTGAAATTGTAAGCCCTGCACAGGGAGTCAGTGCTTGATAGTTTCCAGGGCCTTAACAAATATAAGCTTCTTTTTTTTTTCTTTTACAAACTTTAATATAATCCTAATACTGATCCTATGAGAGATGACAATTATTCTCAACGTCAGTAACTCACCCAAAGTCACATTGTTGGCAAAAAGCAGAGTTGGGATTCGAGTCTATATGTGTCACAAACTTAAGTTTGGGATTAAGGGAGGTGTCCCATAATTCAGTATTGGTGCAGGGGAGTGGGTACTTTCATATCTTTCCCAACTCTAGGAAAAATGGCTCTTTTCACTGACATCTTGCAATTGCACAGTAGTGAGCAAGAAATTTCATCCTACAGCAAGTAGTCTCAGCAGCAAGACCACTGCAATGTCCCCCTGAGCCCCTCCCTCCACCCTAATGCCATCAGGTCCACCAAGCTGTGTCCCTCTGTGTGTGAGTTTCTGGCTCACTCATGTCTCTGCAGCCACATGGCCCACTCTCTTCACAGTGTGACAGGCTGTTTGACATCTCTTGACATTTTTGTCCCTTTGGGTGCCTGTTCCTACTCACTTTTTCCAGCTAACACATTGCTAGCCCTCCAAGTCCTGCTCAACACCCCTTCTTCATGGGAACCTTCCCTGGTCAGGCAGTCAAATTTGAATGTCCCTCATCTAGGTGTACGTAGTCAACTGTGCTTGATGTCCTTGTGATCTCTATAACTAGACTTTAACCTCTGTGAGGCCACTGATTCATGTCCTGGTTGCTTGGCATTGCCTCTTCCTGTGATATTGGCATTTGGTATATGCTTAGAAATTATTTAGTTAGAATATCAATCAATTAGTTGGTAACACCTGAGGGCAAACTAGACAAATTTTACCTTTCCTCATCTTTTTCCTCAAGTTTCCCTTTATCCACCACAAAGGGGTACTCCAATGCTCCCCCACACATGCCGACTACACCTGGAGTCTGGGCTTACCAGTGCCTCAGTCTCCGTGAGACGAGGACAAATCTGAAATTATTCTGTGGAGAGTGACCAGGTTAGTGAAGAGAGATAAAAAAACTAGATGTCCAAATCCTGTCTTGAAATACCTGAAAGGTTAAAATGTAGGAGAGAAATTTGATTCTACTTGCAAAGCACAAGGCTTAGAAATTATATACATGTATATGATATAGTAAAGTATGGTATATATTATATTCTAGATTATAATAGATTATGATGTATATAATAATATATAAAATAACATGATAAATACAATAATATATAATATAAAATATAACAATATTATATGTTATATATTATAATATATTCTATATAGTTCTATATTATAGATTATATAATTTTACCACTGATCTTATCATTCAGGAGAATTTTTAAATAGATGCGTTGCAGGGGCAGATGGGCGTCTGGGTGGCTCAGTTGGTTAAGTATCTGCCTTCGGGGGCGCCTGGGTGGCACAGCGGTTGAGCGTCTGCCTTCAGCTCAGGGCGTGATCCCGGCGTTATGGGATCGAGCCCCACATCAGGCTCCTCCGCTATGAGCCTGCTTCTTCCTCTCCCACTCCCCCTGCTTGTGTTCCCTCTTCTCACTGGCTGTCTCTATCTCTGTCGAATAAATAAATAAAATCTTTAAAAAAAAAAAAAAGTATCTGCCTTCGGCTTAGGTCATGATCTCAGGGTCGTGGGATCTAGCCCACATCAGGCTTGCTGCTCAGCAAAGAGTCTGCTTCTCCCTTTCCCTCTGCTCCTCCCCCCTGCTCGTGCTCTCTCTCTCTCAAATAAATAAATAAATAATCTTTAAAAAACATAGATGCCTTAGGGGTAGTGAGACTTCAGTTGGTGGCTTAGTTCTGGGAACACTGAGGTACTGTCTGCCCCTGAAATTTTATGATTTTATGATTTGGATGAATAGCCCAGGGACAGATCAGTGGTGGACATCAACCAGCACTTTCCACAGAAAACTGTACATGACAAAAGTTCCAGGATGTTGGTGGTGTTTCTGCTGGGCATAGTCTTTCTGGTCTGCTCAAGTAAGGGTAAGTCCTGCAGGTAGAGGGAGAGCTGGTTGTTGATTAAGAGATGGGCTGGGAAAGGGGAAATTTCCACAGTTGGTTCTTCAGGAGATGTGTGTTTCCTAATCTTGGCAGATGTGTCTGAGATTTTGACAAAGAAGACTTTTCTTTTTTTTTCCCCCCAGGTGAATTGAAGGAACATCTGAGAGGTATAACCATGGCTAGTCTACAGTCCTTGGTAAAAAGGTCATTTGTGACATGTTGAAGAGAAAACCTCCCAATCTTCAGAGAGGGCTATAATCCATTCTTACTCTACACTCCTAGGATTTTATCTCCTCGCAGACTAATTTAGTCCATTTTTTGGAGTAAGGAAGCTAAAATCTCTTTCTTTACCATTACTGGATGAAATCGTCAGGTTAAATAATGGGTCCATAGATAAACTTCATAGCAACTCTGATCTTTTGAGATCATATCCAACAATTGATTCATGTCTATGTAAGTTATTGTTGACAAGATTATCAAAGGGGTCAATGGCCAAAGAAAGATTAGGAACCACTGGGCAATAGTAAATTGCTGTAGAGAAACCCACAGGCCTGGAGAATCTTCAGACTACATCCTTTAAACACCTCTTTCTGTGTCTGGCAGAGACTACAAAGGCGTGCTATAAATGTAACAAATACCATCTCGGGTTGTGCTATGATGTCATGAGGACCTGCACCCTAAAGCACCAACAGTCCTGTGCTGTTGAGAACCTGTACTTTCTTACGAGGAAAGGTGATGTGGGGTAGAGCGTGACCTGTGTGTGAGTGAGTGGCTGGGTAAAGATGGGGCGGGCCTGTAGCGGGGATGACAAAGATGGACTTTTCCTCCAGACAGAATTGAGTAAAGGAAAGGTCGATATTTCTTATCAGTTGTGGAAATACAGTCCATTCTCTGGTCAATCCTGAATAGCCTCAGCCTTGTAGCTCATTTGGGGTTAGCAAAAGGTCAGTGAAGCTCTGAGGAGAGATTGTTCCTTGGAACATGATAGCAGGAAATGGACTCATTACACTTGTGTTCTCTCTCTTTCCTCTCCTCAGGGCGGAGTATGTATTACTATTCCAAACTGTCATGTATGACCAATTGCGAGGACATCAACTTCTTGAGTTTTGAAAAAAGAACGGAGCTCATATGTTGCAAACATAGTAACTATTGCAACCTCCCTGAGGGAGTCTAGTTCTGCATCTTTCTTATATTGGCTCATTCTTCAACTCACCATCCCCTTTATCTCTTCCCCCAAACCTGTACTTTGATCTCTTCTTCCAACCAACGGTAGAGAGTGAGAAAGCCAGCTGGTGAAAGGCACAAGGAGAGAGAGTGGAGGGTAGCTGAGTCTCATTAATGGTGGAAGACTAGACAACACAGAAGTTTTGCAAATCCCTGTTGCTCACACCTGGCAGTTTTGATTTCCTTATGATGGAAATAGGGTTGCCACAAATAGGGTTGGGTTTGGAACTGGTTCTTTATTATCTCCTATATGGTAATGCAAAGAATTGGGTCAAAATAGTCCCAAACTTGCACTGACAACTCTGTGACCATGCTTTATGCTCATCTATATCCACTTCTCTGGTTGGAGTTGAGATTCTCTTTGGATTAACGCTGACATCTCCTGGTGCTCTCCTTTTACCCGTGGGTTATGGAGATAAAAGAGGAATAACTCTGGCTTCCCAGTTTGTTGGCAACATGAGCCATATCTTTCTTTGGTAGAACTCTTGGAGGAGGGGAATCTCAGGCAGAAAGAAAACTGGACAGGCATAGGAATGAGGCATCAAGGAAAATTGTAGGGAACTTTCAGTCTGTGGAAACTAAGATTTGAGAGACCATTTGGTGTGGCTGAAATTGGCTTGAATTACCAGGGCCCTGCTGGCCAGCCAGCAGCAGATTGAACTAGGTGGTTTAATTGGGAATGGAAACCTTGTTCAAGGATGACCAGCACTCCTTATAAGAATGAAGGGGGGGGGGAATGAAGGGGAAAATGTAAATAATAAAGCAGATGGCATGGTAGTTGAAGATAATAGAATGAACAGAGATGCCATGGGTAGTATTGTAGTTAGAAAGTGTCCTGTGTAAGATGAAGTTATGAGTAAACAGAGGGTGTAAGAGAGCAGAAGTTAGTACTGGTGGGAAGAGAAGCCAGCACACACTGAGTGAAATAAATAGGCAGAGAGAAATGGAGTAGGACTGATGGTGGAGTGTGGCCAAGGTGGTGAAGCTTCCTTGGGTACAGAATAACTCTGCCATTTCTCTCCTTATGAGGCACACTGAAGTTCTTGGTCCTGGATTTCCATGAGCTTTTCCCTCCCTCATTAGACCACATAAAAATTTTAACAATAAACCAACCACTCCTCTACTTGATTAGTTTGGTGCTCTCTGTCTGTGTCTGAGAGTCTGAGAATGTGATCCTTTCTGAGGAATTCTCATTTGGGATTTTACGGGGCCAGGATGAAGAAAGACATGAAGATAACCTTTTGAAAATGGACAAGCAGATTGGAAAAGCCAATGTAACATAGATATTTTGAGTTACGGAAACAAAATATTCCTAGTTGTGTATGGATTCATTCACCCATTGAATCTTTGGGGATGGGAGACATCAGTCTAGGGGAAAAAAGAGAGAGAGATCATTGTTTTGCATTGGGTCTCAAAACAGACTTTAAAAGTATTTGTGAATCATTGTTTAGACAGCTGGGCTTTGTTGAACAACAAAAAGGTTCTAGTTATAAAATCTTTCCTCAGTGTTCAAGAGCAAATGTTGGCATTCTCAGCATCGGAGCATTGAATTTTTTTTTTTTTATGTAGTGAATTATTTTCATTTGGTTCGGGTGCCCTGCCCAAATCCTCCTAACTGATCAGTGCTTCTGCCGTCCAGCTGCATCGAGTGTTGGCTCATGGCAACTCATAGCTATTTACTGCTCTGCAGATTTGCACTCTACCCAATGGGAGCTGCCTTGCCCAAATGCTAAGCTCCCAACGTGAGCACAGACCTCAGCCAATAAATGACTCCTTGCATCAAGATGGGACTAGGTCTGTGGCACATTTTGTGTTCCAGAGCTTTTCCATGAGGTTTGACCAAAGCCCGTCTCCAGCTGCGACCATGTTCTTGTTAACATTTTCTCCCTGACCTCTTTTGCTTCCGTCCCCGCCCCCCCAAACTGTAAGCTGAGGAGACCATATGTTTTCCACCATCGCTAGGAATGGAGAGAATGGAGGAATGGAGAATCTTTCTTACTGGGATTCCTTACCACATAGATAAAAGTGCTATAAGGTTGGAGATTATCTTCTGGCTTACCCCATCTTGGGATTTTCTTCTTAGTTCCTTTTTCCAACTTGAACAAATGAACACAATAAGACCTAGGTGAAAATTTCTTTATCCACATGATACCATCCCCAAGTATCACTCCTCTGATATCCACATGCTCTTCTTTCATATCTATACATAATGATCAGGAGAATTTTCTTCATATATCTTTCAAAAGGTGGTACTTTGAGTACTAATCTAAGTGTTAACTTGGAGGTGACTGGTAAATAATTCGTACAACCTTACACATTAGACCAAAATAAATTTCACATGTATTAAAAGATTTAAACATAATAAACAAAAAACCTGACTTTTTTAAAAAAGATTTTTATTTATTTATTCGACAGAGATAGAGACAGACAGCAAGAGAGGGAACACAAGCAGGGGGAGTGGGAGAGGAAGAAGCAAATTCATAGCGGAGGAGCCTGATGTGGGGCTCGATCCCATAATGCTGGGATCACGCCCTGAGCCGAAGGCAGACACTTAACCGCTGTGCCACTCAGGCGCCCCAAAACCTGACTTTTTAATACCACTGTGACTATTATCGTTTGACCTCAGAGTGTGCTAGACACATGTGAAGTACTTTTCATGTATGATCTCATTTAATCTTCACAACTCCCTATGGAGTAGCAATTATTGTCAGACAATTTAGTAAAGGAGAAACCTGAAGAACAGATTGGTTTCCCGGAAGCTAACTGGATAACTTTTTTTTTTTAAGATTATTTATTTATTTGACAGAGAGATAGCCAGTGAGAGAGGGAACACAAGCAGGGGGAGTGGGAGAGAGAGAAGCAGGCTTCCCACTGAGCAGGGAGCCCGATGCGGGGCTTGATCCCAGGACCCCGGGATCACGCCTGAGCCAAAGGCAGACGCTTAACGACTGAGCCACCCAGGCGCCCCGCTAACTGGATAACTTGACAAGTATGGGCAAGTCTAGTAATTTGGCAAGTGTCGCATGGTTTTCCAGTTATTATTGCTGAATAAAAATATTATTGTACTGACTGGTACTATGGTCACAGTTCAGAAAGTAAAATGGGGATAGCTTGTCTCTTACGCCACGATGTCTGGGACCTCAAGTGGGAAGACTCAGAGTCTAGAGGTGATTCAAGAACTAGAGACTGGAATCATATGGAGGTGTCTTCACTCACACATCTTTGCAATTGATGCTGGTATGAGTTGTGATGTCACCGGGGGCTGGTGGGCAGAATACCTCCATATGGACCTTCATGTTTCTTGGGCCTCCTCACAGCATGGAGCCTCCAGACTTCTTGAACAGAAGCTTAGGGTTCTAAAGGCAAGTGTGTGTGTTCTAACAAAGTGGAAATTGCATCACATTTATTGGCTAGCTTGGGAAATCATGCATTACTACTTCTGATACATTGAGTTGGTTAAAAGTGAGTCACAAGCCTGGCCAAGTTCCACTTTTTGATTGGAGAGTAGCAAAGGTGTAGAAAAGCTTGTGGTGTGGGAGAAGTTGTTGCAGCCATCTGTGGAAAACACAGTTTGTTACAACCAGTTAATGGCACAGCTGGCATTGGATCCAATATCTACACAATCCCAAGGCGCTCTCTTATTCTAAGCTCACTATTATGTTAAAAATATTTATAAATATTCATATAATCTAGTGACAGAGGAAGCTTTTCTAATCATAACATCAATGACAAAACAGGACAAGTTTGACAGATTTGACCACATACAAAAGTGTGTGTGTGTGTGTACACGCACATACATCAAAGGGCCAGTCAGGAACAACTGGCAACACCAAGAGCCCATAATTCCTTAAACTGATGTGGTAAAGCTTTAGCAATCATTTATATATGTGAGTCACTATATATATATATATATATATATATATATATGGAATGGATAAATATAAATGGAATATTATTCAGCCATCAAAAAGAATGAAACCTTGCCATTTGCAACAACACAGATGGACCCAAAGGGTATTATGCTAAGTGAAGTAAGTCAGACAGAGAAAGACAAATACCACGTGATCTCACATATATGTGGAATCTAAAATCAAAACAAAGAAAAAACACAAAAACAACAAAACAAGCTCATAGATGCAGAGAACAAGAAAACAGGTTGGTGGTTGCCAGAAGTGAAGGGTAGGGGATGGATAAAATGGGTGAAGGGAATCAAAAGCTATGAACTTCCAGCTACAAAATAAGTAAGTCATGGAGATCTAATGTACAGCATGGTGATTGTAGTTAATGATACTGCTTTGCATATTTGAAAGTTGCTAAGAAAGTAGATCTTAAAGGTTCTCATTACAAGAAAAATTTGTGTGTGGTGGTGGATATTAACTAGACTTATTGTGGTGATCATTTCTCAATATATACAAATATCAAATCATGATGTCTTACACCTAAAACTAATATAATATAATTTTGTATGTCAATTATACCTCAATTAAAAACAAATCACAAGGGGCACCTGGGTTAAGCGTCTGCCTTCGGCTCAGGGCATAATCCCGGCATTCTGGGATCGAGACCCACATCAGGCTCCTCTGCTAGGAGCCTGCTTCTTCCTCTCCCACTCCCCCTGCTTGTGTTCCCTCTCTTGCTGGTTGTCTCTATCTCTGTCAAATAAATAAATAAAATCTTTTAAAAAAAACAAATCACAAGAAAATAATTTTAATTTGGGGGAAGATTGAGACAAGATAAAAAAAAATACACGTGAGGAAACAAACTTCAGGGTAATATTGGAAACAAAAGTCAAAGAGTAGGAACAATCAGGGGCGCCTGGGTGGCTCAGTCATTAAGCGTCTACCTTCAGCTCAGGGCGTGATCCCAGTGTCCTGGGATCGAGCCCTGCATCGGGCTCCCTGCTCTGCTGGGGGAGCCTGCTTCTTCCTCTCCCACTCCCCCTGCTTGTGTTCCCTCTCTCACTGGCTGCCTCTCTGTCAAATAAATAAATAAAATCTTTAAAAAAAATAAGTAGGAACAATCAGGATTGCCTAAATCAAATATGATACATCCTTATACTGAAATACCATGCATCCTTAGAGTGATATAATATCAATACAAATTTATTGATTCGAAAACATGTTAGAATATGTTCAGTAAAAAAAAAGTTTTAAAAATAGTCTAGTTTGATCCCATTTTCATTTAAAATGTATTCTGTATCTACCTCTCTCTCTCAGTCAACTTTTTTATTCATCAAATTTTAATCATAAAAAATTGTACATTTTTAATGTATTGACTGATTTTAAGCATTGAGTGATACACTTTTCTGGCATAAGTTTATTTTCTTTTCCTATGGAAGTAAAGTCGTGGAGAAAGTTTCAGAGAATCAATATGAAAAGACCTTGCAACAACCCAGATGTTGGAATTAACAGACAAGGAATTTAAAATTCCTATTATAAATATTCTCAAAAACTTACAGCAAAAGAGAGACATGAACGAACAGTAGGGAATCCCAACAGAGGGGTGAAAAATACAATAAGGAACCATTTGACCGAAAATCTCCTATAATAATAATATGATAGATACTTTACATTTTTGTCCTTCTTTCTTTTTTCTTTTCTTTTCTTTTTTTAATGGGCCCTGTGCCCCCTGCTCACACCAATTCTAGAGGGGATAAAAACAGGAGGGCGGCAGGTGCAGGAAGAAGCAACGTGCCTGGGAGCTGACTGATCTGAACACACAGGCGGGCTCCGCGGGAGCCCTCCCAGGGTTCTGACACTTCAGGGCCGTCCGTGTGTGTCTTGCCCCCCAAAATTAGAAGCTTGGTTTTTATTTTTAAAATTAAATAAAGGATGTAAATAATTTAAATAGGATGAAACTATATTATTCAGTGAATCAGAGACATCAAAGTAGAAGATTGTTTAGCTCTCTTTCCAGTTATGATACTGCTGGCAATCTGCTAGGCTTGGTAAAAACAGATAATAAAATCATCACTCATGTCTCATGCATAGCAAACGTACCGGTGAAAGACCAGTCAATAATACAAAACCCTCGAACTACCAAAATGTTTCCTCAGTTCCATTTATCATTGTACAGGTATGTATAAAGCAAGTCACACCAGCTGCAGCGTCGTTTTCATGGCTCCAAGAGCCAGATAATAATTAAAAATATTTTGAGCACTTTCCAAGAGCTTAGCAATGTGCATACATCTCATCTCAACCCTCTAAAACACTTAGATAGATGTTTTCATCATCTTTATTACCCAGATGTAGAAACTGAGTCTTACAGATATTGACGTTTTCTTTCTTTTTCTTTTTAAAGTGTATCCTGGCTCACTGAGCATAATAAAAAAAAAAAGATTTTATTTATTTATTTGAGAGAGAGAGAGAAAGTGAGAGAGAACACGAGTGGAAGGGAGGTGCAGAGGGAGAGGGAGAAGCAGACTCCTCACGGAGCAGAGAGCCTGACGTGGGACTTGATCCCACGACCCCGGGATCATGACCTGAGCTGAAAGCAGATACTTAACCAACTGAGCCACCCAGGCACCCCAAGTTTTATGGCAAATTCTCTTTGCCAAACTCTAGTCAGTGGTGTGGACATTAAACAAGATAGAGGCAAATACCAAACTTGACTCTTTGTAGTATTTGACTCTTTGTAATAGACAATTTTAAAAACAATAATTTCATTGTTCTAGATTTTACAAGTCAGTCTCATCTCCATATATTGAATAATAAAGATACTTATAACCAACCCTACCTATGTTAGTAAGTTATGGAATTGGATTTTAGTGAGAGGTTAAGAGGAAATTACTAGAGAAACAAACTGATCTATTCCAAGTATTTATGAGGATTCTTTCCAAAAAATACTTACTGAGCACTTGAATAAAACCAAGCACTAGAACTCACTGGAACTCAGAGTTACATGCTTACTGAAAGATAATCCGGTTTAGTTACCTACCTCTGCAACCTACTTCATATTTTTACAGATCTATTATTTAAAACTTCATGTTTATATTGAATATCTCACCTTTTCATCAGTGAAGCTATTCAGTTAACTGGCAAGCAAAATGTTATTCTTTCTTCCTCCTTTCAAAAGCTTGTCCTAAGAAGCACTTCCAGAATGGTAGAGTAAGAACCACCAACAGCATCCTTCTCCATAAAAACAAAGAGAACACTAGCAAAAATGGCCAAAATCAACTTGTTTCAAACTCTGGATATTAACCATAGGCTTGCAACACTCTGAGAAGTTTATTTTAGAAAGACTGACTTTTGGTAAAAATGGTGAGCTTTGTGGCTTTTTTTTAAAGCTTTTATTTACATTCCAGTTAGTTAATATACAGTGTTAATGTTAATTTCAGGTGTACAATACAGTGATTCAACATTTCCATACATCACCTGGCGCTCATCACAAGTGCCCTCCTTCATCCCCATCACCTATTTCTCCCATCCCCCTCCCCGTCCCCCCACCCACCTACCCTCTGGTCACCGTCACATTGTTTTCTATAGTTAAGAGCCTGTTTCTTGGTTTCTCTCTCTCTCTTTTCCCCCCTTTTGCTCATTTGTTTCTTAAATTCCCCATACGAGTGAAATCATTTGGCATTTGTCTCTCCTGACTGACTTATTTATGAAGCATAGTACTCTCTTGCTCCATCCACATTGCTCCAAATAGCAAGATTTCATTCTTTTTTATGACTAATATTCCACTATATGTATGTATACATATATGTATGTATATATATGCCACATCTTCTTTATCCATTCCTCAGTTGATGGACACTTGGGCTGTTTCCACATCTTGGCTATTGTAGATAATGCTGCTATAAACATCGAGGTCCATGGATCCCTTTGAATTAGTATTTTTGTATTCTTTGGGTAAATACCTAGTAGTGCAATTGCTGGATCACAGGGCAGTTCTATTTTTAACATTTGAGGACCCTCCATACTGTTTTCCATAGTGGCTGCACCAGCTTGCATTCCCACCAACAGTGCACGAGGGTTCCCCTCTCTCTGCATCCTCACCAACACCTGTTGTTTCTTGTATGTGGATTTTAGCCATTCTGACAGGGGTGATGTGATAGCTCATTGTAGTTTTGATCTGTGTTTCCCTGATGATGCGTGATGTTGAACATCTTTTCATGTGTCTGCTGGCCATCTGTATGTCTTCTTTGGAAAAATGTCTATTCATGTTTTCTGCCCATTTTTAAAGTGGATTATTCATTTTTCAGGTGTTAAGTTTTATAAGTTCTTTATACAGTTTGGATACTAAGCCTTTATCAGATGTCATTTGCAGATATCTTCTCCCTTTCAGTAGGTTGCCTTGTAGTTTTGTTGATTGCTTCCTCCGGATTAGGTGGTAGCATCTTCTCTTCCCTCCCTTTGTGACTGAAGCTCTCTCCTACTCTCTTGCTGAGGTCCTGGATCCCGTCACTAACTGTAGTATGCATGAGGGAGTTTTTGACCTTCCTATCTAACAGAGGGTGATGTGTGAGTTCACGTGATCCAGGGCTTTCCAGAAATAATTGAGTCATTGATAAAGTTCCCATAGTGGTGTATTAAAGCTTGGAAAATTTTTCCTGAGCCACACATGCACAGAATATAGATTGTCTCCCTAAATCCTGATACTCCTGGTAGGCTACCCCCTTCCCTTTCCTCCCAACTACTTCCTCTTCCCCTCCCCCAGCAACCTAGAGAAGATGACCTATTCCCAGAAGTTTGGAACATCTAGAAGGGCTCCTGTAGGTGGCCGGCAAAGCACCGAGAGTTGGTGACTCTACGAATGAAGCAGAGACACAAAGAGAACCTCTCTAGTCATTTAATGTGAGCTTTTTAAGATCTCTGTGTGTTCTCTGGGTGTTTCCCCAGGCTGTGGCCATTCAGAATTATAGTGTAGGGACCAGTCTTGTCCAGGCTCAATATCAGGGCTCAGTGAACATCTGTGTTATTTACCCACCAAGGAAAATCAGAGCCTGCCCTGAATTTGAGTCTCCACCTTCAAAGTCTTTCTGGAAGAAACAGTTCTTGCACCCACTTCAACACACAAGCCAAATCTTAGCCTTAGTGGCAGTTAACCTTTATCAGGACACTCCTGCAGCTGCCCTCACTGTTTGGTTGTTCCTCACCCACACCAGCCGGGAACCTGCAGGCCTGAGCCTGCTATTCTATGAACAGGTGACCTTCTCAAGACTGGCTCCTGCTGGTTGAAGTTTCTGACATCTAACCTGACTAAGAGGTCTGGTCTACTATGGAAAGCCAGAAATACGAAGTGTTTCGTGTTCTTAGTTCTTATCTCAGCCCTATCATGGAGCTTTCTATACTGGTAGCCCTGCTGAGCGCATACCTGGCTCACTCATAGCCTGGGAAAATAGAGAAAATGGATCCCACATTGTCACGTTTGGGATGTCAGCCTCCATTCTTCCCAGTGCACGTTCAGAGCAAATTCAAATGAAGTTAAAGTGGATGTTCTCACTCTCCTGGACCTCACACTTGGGTATTCATTTGTAGACAAGAACATGCAGAAGTGACAGCTAGGGGGCAGTATAACTTCCAGCCCTTCTTCTCCCGCCTGACTTGTCAAAGCCCAGCAGCCTGTAGAAAGAAGCACATCCACTGTGACCACAGTCCTGGAAATCGGCCGAGACTGCTGTTTGGCCGAGAACAGGTGGGAACCTCCCACCCTGTACTCATCACTCCAAAATGTGGTGGGCAACAACCGTACAAGGGGCTGGAAGGTAGTAGGCTGGGGCAGTGGAACAGGGCTTCAGGGAAAGGCCTCAGGGCAAAGCCCTCTCTGCCTTGGAGCCTGCTGACTCCATCTAAGAAATGCCTCAGGAAAGGGGCTCACGCAGAAAGCTTTAGGAGGGGTCCCAGTGAAGAAGTCCACTGTTACTCCTGGCCTCCCCACAGTCGATCCCCTGTCAACTATGTGGTGAGTTAAGGTCTTAAGCAGCACCTGTGGTAGGAGCTGAACCAACGAGAAGGGGTGACCCAGAATCCATGTCTGACCCTGAATTCCTGTTCCTTACTTCTGTCACCGGTCGGACATGAGCCCTGAACTGACAGCTGAGAGGACACGGATCAGGATCTCCCTTTGCCTTGACGCTCTGCTGAAATTTCAGTTCAGTCCTGTCTCTTAGGCATAAAAGAAAGACATGGGGCTCTGTGGCTTCTATGCCCAACTCATTAACCCGTTTGGGAAGATGGTACCTTCCAGGCTGCCCACAGCTAGAAAGTCTGGAGGACAGTTAAAGGAGGGAAGTGGGGCTAGGTCAGGGGGCTAATTTGGGTTGAGTATGGGGGAGGGGGCAAGGGTTTCTGGGGTGAGACCCAGGCCTGCAGGGCAGTGTTGTGGGGTGGGTCCAGACGCTAGGGGGAGCATGGGTCTGAGGCAGGCCTAGGGGAACTGCAGGCCAGGAGAGCTAGTCCTCCAGACCCCATGTCCCCTGAGGGCCTGGGAGTGAGGCAGGTTTGCCACCATGTGCAGAAAAAACGGTCATGGAGAAGAAATGGGACTGGACATCCATCACACACTTCTTGCCTGTGTGGGAGCTCGGAGGGAGCCCTGTAATACAGCAAGTCTCCGTCTTCTCACGGCCTCACCTGGAACCAGATGATCCCACTTCATGTGGGCTCCCTGCAGAGCAGGGCCAGGGTAAGTGCTTGTTGGAGGTTGGCAGAACTGATGGAAGAGGGTATTGCTGAATGCACGGACTATCTATGGGTTCAGGGTGGTGGGGGCGGAGGTGGGGTCTGTTTTTATTTTCTTTTCCCTGCATTCCCTGCCCTTTCACTGTCCTCCTGCAGGGGCAAGGTGAGCCCAAGCTTGGGCTGGCTACAGAGGAACCAAATGTGGCCTCAAGTTCATTACCTTCTCCTCCGTGTGCAGACATAGGGCGTGGGTACAGGGAGAGCCCCTGGGCATGGGAAGGAGCAGGACAGCATGTCCTCCAACCTCCCATGGAGGAAGGGGCAGCAGGGTGGAAAGGCTTTGAATGGGGGCCAGAGGAGGGGAGAAGGTGCAGACTCTCAGCCCCACGAAGGGGGAAGGGCTGGGAACCTGCTTCCAGGGCCTCAGATACAGACGGGGGAGGAAAGAATGGCTACAGAGCACACCCTCTCTATCTGTGGGAAGGAGAGGTGGCCGCAGGCGTCCAAGGTCTGTCTGGGGCCCACACTAAGATCCTCAGATGAGAGGTGTTGAAGGGCTAAACAGCTGACCGAAGCTTCTGGCTGAGTCAGGAAGGCAGAGTCGGGTGTTAACCTTTGTAAAGGGATTTACCAGGGGACCAGCTCCTGAACCTCCCGCCATCTCTGGGCCTCACCTACTAGGAGGGGAAGACAGGTCCGGTGATAAAGGCGCACTTTCCACAATAACAAATCACAACTTCGTACATACCGTGTGAACGATGATGGTTGTTATGAACGCAGACTTGTGGTATATGCACAGAAGTATTCTTGTTTGGAGGCACGGCCCACGCTCTGAGTTGTTCTCAGATTTGGAAGCACAAAGGGAGCTTTATGTACTTCTTAGGAGTTTGGTGTGTTTGCACAATTTCTGTTACGTCTACTCCCAGTAGAATGTTGTTCAAAGTTGCCTGGATGAACACAGGAGAGAGACACGTTGCACGAAGTTGGAATTCGCTGCAGATTTTAATCCCTGGTTGCCCAGATCATGGTGCAAGAGCATCTTCCCAGGCAGAACGTGGGGTCCTTTGCTTCCAAGCATAAGCTTGGTTCTCCCGACTCAGACCCTCAGGACTTCTATCCATGGATTGGTGCCTGTGTCTCACATGTTCCAAATGCAAAACTCACGAATGTGGTCCCTGTGGGAATTACTTCCCAGACCGTAGCTCATAAGTCTTACAAATCTCAGCAAGGGTTGTGGAACACCCTAGTTTTAGTGAGACTTAGTTTGTGAATGTTGTCTCCGCCAGGCAGAGAGAGATTCTTTTTTTATTTTATTTTTTTAATGGAGACAGATTTTTTTCTTACCTGTTCTCCCTTCCCTCTCCCCACTGTCATCTCCAGCCCTGGGAACCCTTCTCCAGATTGTAAAGAGAAGGAAAGAGCATGGGAGAGAGGAAAGATAATGGCCCACCCAATCAAACAGATATGCACCTTATTCCCTGGGGGAAAACAGTNCAATCAAACAGATATGCACCTTATTCCCTGGGGGAAAACAGTTCCTTTCTAGGTGCCCATAGACTTCAACTGGAAGATGAGGCCAATTATTTCTAACCTATGTGGTTGTTCAGAGAATTCAAAGGTATCAAGTGCTCTACATGCCCAAAGATCCTTTGAC
>NC_048225.1:20859208-20878498 GCF_002007445.2 Ailuropoda melanoleuca | reverse complement strand
TCTGTGATCTAGTGGGCTGCCTGAGGGCAGGTGATGGGAATAAATAAAGCTGGAGCCTCCCTCTGGGACTGCCTCAGGAATGGGCCTCAGACTGTTCCAGTTGCTTCTGCTGGGCATATTCACGTTGGTCTTCATGGATGAAGGTAAAGCCTGGTGAGGCAGGCAGTGACAGGTGGTGAGAGGCTATGTGGGGAGGAAAGGGAGGTGGCTTCTAACCTTGACTTTTTGGGCTGCTGTAAAATGTCTCAAGGAGAATTTTTCTCTTCTTTTCGCAGAGGACGGTGGCTCAAAATTGAAATGTATGGTGCCGTTGGTTCGCAGGTTTTGCATAAATAATGCCACAATGAGAAGGGACATTCCTGATTTTTTCAAACATTGTCTCTCTACCCTCCCTGACTGCATTCCACTCCCCTCACTCACTGCTGTAATGTCTTTTCTGCCCCCAGCCTTGGGTGAAGGGGGAGGAGGCTTGAACCCTTGGGGTCGTAGCTGTCACACACTCAAGGGAGTAAGGACCCCTGGCAGAAGTTGGGAAGGCTGTCACCTTCCTTCTTGTGAGGTCTGCCCCTCTGCAGTGTAAATGCTGATATTGGGGTAGGCTTCTGAAGCAGACTTAACTTTCCCTAGAGCTCTGCTTTCAATCTTCCCTCTGTTTCTTTAGGGATTCGATTTTGTAATGAATGTGATTTCTTTGATGGATTCAAATGTCGTAGTCACATGAAACGCTGCTGGAAGTTTAATTTATTCCTGCCACACAACAGGAGTTGTACCACAGATCACTATTACTTTGGGGATCGAGCGACAGGTAAGTAGGGATTAAAGAGAGACACAAGACATTAACAATGGTGCCCACCTTCCCTGAAGTTAAGGTTTGGAGGGAAACAGGGACCACGGGAGAGACTTGGGAGAGTGGAATTCTCCATACACCCACCTGGGGTGGAGGCTTGGTGGGAGGCAGATGTCTTTTGCCTGATCCTGTGCAGAGAGACCTAGATGAGATGTAGGACACAGCTCTGGGGACTCAGTCCTGTCCACAGAAAACCAATGAGGTTCTGGAGAGATGTCATTGCTAGGAAGACGCTGTGATTATGCAAGGCGATCACATTTGCTTTTTTTTCTGTCTTTAGGGAGATATCTGTTTCATTTTACAAAACTGTCTTGTAAACCTTGTGAAGAGGGAATGTTCCAAGTATTCCATGACTTACTGAGAGAAACACATTGCTGCACTAATAGACACATGTGTAATACGGGAAAGGATAATCTTGAAAAGTCAGCGCTGTATGGAGAAGATGCAGATTACACTGTACATGATGATATCCCACCAAAATAAGTCAATGGGAATGAACTTAAACATCTCTCCCAGTAATCTTTGCCCTTCCCCTACACAATGGCCACATAGTTGTGCATTATCTCAAAACCCAGAGCCTACTCTCTACTCTGTTGCAGTAGATCCACCCATGGGAGCTCTGTATTTCCTGGGTCAGTGCTTTCATTAAGAGGAAATGGAAGCACCCATCTCTGCCTTCTGCTCGGATTCCCTCGTCTTTACCACTTGATACCACTTGGCAATCTGTAACTGTCCTTAAGTTCTGATGCTAAACCTGGGCTAAAATCTCTGGCAAAGGGCACAAAGTGTTTCTCTAGTATAGCTTCTGAGTAAAGATCAAGAGAAAGCAGACTGGATGGAAATAGGGACAAGAAATCACAAGAGATTTTAGAAGAAATATTTGGAAGGAGGATGGAAGAGGTATTTGGTGGAGGGCAGGAAGGGCTTGTATTAACCAAGGGCTTGAGAAAATAAATGTGAAGAGGAAACTCGAACTTCCACAAAAGGAATAGTCAATGAACTAGACAAGAGAGTCTTTGTGTTTGCCTCCATTTTGGGGAAACTGTACCAACCACAGCTACACCTGACACATAGCCCTAAGCTACCATGTTTCTAATGATCTTATCTTACTTTCATGGCCAAATCCAAGTACATCAGGATAAGCACTTGGCCTCGTGTTGGCCAACTACTCTGTCTCCTGGCATGTGAGGAATACTGTACCACCCAGTTCTGAAAAATATTTAAATACTACTTTGCATTCAATGAACTCCTTGATAAAAAGCTGAATGTTTATTGGCACAACCCTGCAACAGATTATGTCAAGGGGAGATAAGAGTTTCAGAGTTCACTGTAGTGGTCTAACAAAAATAATAAGCCATGAAGTGACAAAAATGAATCCCTAAATTATTGTTCACTCACTTTAGGTTAAACTTTTCTTTTACCATGTTTGCCTTCCTATGTGTTAGAATCTACAGAAACTATTATATTTATTTTTTAGCTGAATAATTATATATATAAATATAATGTTATCCCATGCTTAGTAATTTTCCTCCTGACCCAGGCTTATAATTGCTTATTGCTTTCTACCACATTGTATTTGCATAGATATAATAAAACATTTTAAAATACCAATTAATTTTGAAGTACTTGCAATATATGTATGCTGGTATTTGCCCCAAATTGTGTCATGTTAGCAGCCATATTATACTTTAGCATCTTGAGAAGCAGAAAATATGGTAGACACTTCCGTTCAGGGTAGCTTCATTTGTTTATATGGATAGAATGGAGACGGTGGCAGTAGGTTCCAACAGTGAAGTAACTCAGGGGGGAATTCCTGTGATGTGTGGGTAGTGCCTAGAATGGTCCCAAACCTGTCAAAATTGGAAACTTCAAATTAGAGAAGAGAAACAATATAGATGGTGAAGACGGTAACCAGTAGCAGGAAGACTAGCAGTTAGACACTGAGTGATACACACAGAGGGAGACTCACTGGCACAGTGTTATAGCTGAGTTTGAAGTGAAGCTTCATGAACCACTATGGCAAAGCCCCCGGAGCTTCATCATATCCAGACTGGCCTCCCAGGTCCAATCTTTCGGAGCCCATCGTATTATGTTTCCCATCTTGGATTTCCGTGAGATTCTGACTCCCCTATTGCCCCATTTACAATACCCCAACACCTCCTAATTGTCTTGCCCAAGTGGAGTACATCTCTGTTCTTCATGTTTGGGGGTGGGGGAAGATAGGAAGAAGAGGAAACAAGAGGGAAGACAGACCCTGAACACGTACCCTAGTTCTAGATTCTGGTCCAGAACACTCATGGAGGCCAAAGATTCCTTACTTGGTGGAAAAATTGTTCAAAGGAAGACAAACCAATTGTATGGAACTAGAAATCTGGAGGATTATGAACAGTAGGAAAACAGGGTTTCTTGTGTAGAAATGTGTGTAAAATCGTAGAAACCCAATAGAAATGTGTTCATGATCGACAAGTTCTCAGAAAACCACACCTCAAAACTTTTGTTCTGCTCACAAATTTTGCACCAGTCATACTGAAATACCAGGAGGCTGGCTTCAGAGCCTCATACAGAGATATGGTATACTCTCTAGACACGTTATAGGATCCGGGCTTACTCTTTGATCTCATGGTTTTTTTATGGACAAAACTCTAAAACAACTGCTGAATATTTCAAAATATACCCTGTAAGTATTCAACACAGACGTACAGATTGCCTGATTTATTCTGGGGGGTGGGGGGTGCTGCTAAAAATGACAAAGAAAAACTGGAAACATAAACATTATTTGCACTCTTTCAACACTTTGGGTGCGTGTTTAGTTATAGTTCTATCACAGATGGATGAGGGCAGGAAAATCTGCCCCCTGGCCCTCAGGCGGAGGAAATAACCTCTGGAAGAACACTGTCTGGAGGTTGAAAGTGCCTGCTTTAAACTTCTTGGGCTGATTTTAAATCTTTGCTTAGGACCATCAAGGTAGGAATGGGGTCTTTCTGTTGGGACAAGTCAGAGACAGCAGTGTGGTTTATGCACCTCGACAAATCCTCTGATCGGTCAGGCAGAAGAGCTAGGACAGCAAAAGGAAAGTGCCATACCCCAAAGCAGGATCTGCTGGGGTGGCCTAGGTTGCTCTAGAGAGATGAAAAATTTTAACTACTTCCCGTTCAATGCCTTCAAGAGATGAAGCTCGAAAGCTCTCCCAGCCCACCGCCAGCCCCAACATAGGAATCTCTCTGGAAAAACACATTTAATTTAAACATGCATGACATAAAAAAACTGCAAAGAAACCCCATATAATGTTATGAGACAAGTGCACTGAACACTATACTTACAGAAAACAAAAGGATACCAGAAAAATATGGCTACGAAATGCTTAGAAACTCAATACTTTAAGTGCAAATGATAGAAACTATGAAAAAGCAGCATAGAAAAAACTTTTTAAAGATTCATTTATTTATTTGAGAGAGAGAGGCGCGCACACACACACTCAGGCACACGCACGATTGGGGGGAAGGGAAGAGAGAGAGAATCTCCAGCAAACTCCCCACTAAGATCATGACCTGGGCTGAAACCAAGAGTCCAACACTTAACTGACTGAGCCACCCAGGTGCCCCAGGAAAAATTTTTTTTAAATGTTCAGCTTCCTTCTCTAAGAATTCAGTCTAAAAGCCATTTGGGGGGCGCCTGGGTGGCTCAGTCGTTAAGCGTCTGCCTTCGGCTCAGGTCATGATCCCAGGGTCCTGGGTCAGGCCGCACCGGGCTCCCTGCTCAGCCCTCTCTCGCTGTGTCTCCCTCTGTCCAATAAATAAATAAAAATCTTTAAAAATAAAAAATAAAAGCCATTTGGGCTGAGCAAGGTAGATCTCCATGAAGGAGGTTACTGGGTATGGGCCCAACATAGGCTGTTGGAAACCCACGTGGGTGAAGACAACATCCATGCACTGGTGCAGATTGTCAGAGTCGGCTGTGGCGAGGAGGGTGTCCCTGCAGAGTGGTGTGGTGGTAGAGGTGGGTGAACATGGGCGGTTGGAGACTGAGTTGATCGAGCAGGGTGTCACTTGGTCCATTGTTGGTCATTGGAGTCCAAACTGCATGAGGAGGGCAACTTGTGGGGTGGACAGCAGTGGCAGGCTGGTAAGGCACATTGAAATGTAAGTGGGGTACATAGTGACCCAAAAAAGGATTTGGCACCTGAAAATTGCAAGGAGGGTATCTGCACGCGGGCATAACACTGGAGTAGCCTGCAGTAGGATGCTGGAGCCCAAGGGCTCAGGTGGTGGCAATGGGAGTTTGGTTTTATACAGAGGGGAATAACAAAATAAGAAATGTATTGAGGATAATAGGAGCCCCATTTCTCAGTTTTGTAGAAAGGATTTATAAATATGGGAAGAGAAAAAAAATAAGAATAAATTCTAGATGGAAGTATGTATGCGGGGAGGGGGTGTGCACACCCGTGCACACTTGCATATGTACATATACACATGTATTCTTCAACTTTGACCATAGCGAAGTGCTAAGGACAGTGAGACTCCAGTAGCCATGTGCATACCTAGTACCCCAATTTTGGCTTCTAAATAACTTTCCCCCTGAGAAGAAGCAGGGCTTCCTAGAGGGAAAGTACAAAATGAGCCTGGAATATTTGGCTCCTGCAGATATAAGGAAATGTTCCAAGAACGATGAAGAATATTGAAAGGACCTAGGAGCAAACTTGAAGTGACTCTTGCTGACCAAACGTAAACGTTAAAATATGCGCAACAGTAACAAATTATAATCAGTTCAACAAAAATAGGAAAATGAGCTTATATTTATATAATCAAATAAATAGGCCTCATCCTACCAGTTTGTTAGAAGTCAGTCTCCTTCCGTGTGAGCATGCTCATTCCCACTCCTATTTTTCCCAGGGTGCTAGACCATACGGAGTTGGAAAGCCTGAGCGTGCTGAGGTAGGGGATGGGGGAAGCATCCGCTCATGGGCACAGCTCTGTATAGAGGTACTGTTGAGATGTCCAGTGGCCAGACTCACATGGCTTGCTCAGATCCCACCAATTTCAGCCTCTTCCATGCCATGCTAGACACTGGGGACTATTTGTGTGGCTGCGTCTGCTCTCATCTCCTTGGAAGTATCCTGCAGCTCTTCCGAATCTAGGGGTTGATGCCTTCCTGTGAGGTTGCCAGGGAAGCAGGGTGCAAGTTACTATCTCTAGACCCCCTAGACGTCCTCTGATCTTCTCCCACCCTCAACCTTGAAGAGAGTCTCATTTCTAGAAGTCAGAAAAGCTTTCTCTCTTCAGGATTCCTGAAGAAAGTTCCTGTCTACTCTCTATGCTTCTCCTCACTCTGGGAATAGCATTCATGAACAAAATTCAAGAAGACCCAAGCTATCTCTTTTCACTTTGCTAGTTCCCTCCTCAAGAGGCCAGGATTATGTACTTTAGCGGGAGTATGATAAGAAGGATAATATTGAGAGAGAAACATTTAAAAAGAGTAAAGAAAGAAAGAAAGAAAGAGAGAAAGAGGGAGGGAGAGGGAGGGAGGGAGGAAGGAAGGAAGGAAAGAAGGAAAGAAAGAAAAGAAAAAAGGAAAGGAAAGGAAAGAAAAGAAAAAAAGAAAAAAAGAAAAGAAAAGAGGGAAGGGGAGGGGAGGGGAGGGGAGGGGAGGGGAGGGAAGGAAAGGNCCTACCACAGAGAGAAGGGGAAAAGCCAGGAAAAGAATTGACCTATCTCATCTTTTTTTTTTTTTTTTTTTTTTTTTTTGAGAAAGAGAAAGAGAGAGAGCACGTGAGGGGGGTGGGCAGAGGGAGAGAGAGAATCTTAAGCAGGCTCCACGCCCAACCCAGAGCCCAAACCAGGGCTTGATCTCAAGACACGGAGATCGTGACTGGAGCTAAAATCGAAAGTCAGACACTTTACTGACTGAGCCACCCAGGCACCTCTCGTCTTATTCTGAAGCAACTTCGGCACACAGTGAAAGCACTAGGTTTCGTAAAAACCTGCAGGAGACCTTGGTCTTACTCTCAAAGTGTTTGTTGTCCCCACTCCACCACCACCGCCACCACCAGGAACCAAGATGGAAAATCTAGAAAAGAAGAGAACTTTTTCTTACATATGCAGAAGGCAGAACCATGTATTTCCGACCTGAAACATGGCTCTCTAGGAAATGACTGGGAAGAGGCGGAGGCAAGAATGCCATCCAGAGATTGGGGCGCCTGAAGGACAAGCAACCTCTATAGGATTTCATTGCATAAGTCATAGCCCCTGCAGCATCTGAACTTCACCCAGTAGACACTCCATTTTATCTTGTCCACATTAGCACAGTTTTTCAGGCAGCCCATGAAGGTTAACCACAGAGTCCCATCTTCTGCAGGGGGAAGGAAAAACAGATTAGCAAAGAGGCTTCTGCAAAGAAACTTCTTTCCAGCCCAGACGAGCAGACAAGAACCACCTTGTGTGTAGTTCAAGTCTCTGTTATTCAAAAGTGCAAGATGTTGCAATGCAAGTTGAAGGTGTCCCGGAAGGAAAGCAGTGGAAGAATAGTTTGAAAAAATTCTTGGTGTATGGGGAGGTGATGACAGCAGCAACGGAGGGATTTCCAAAGCTGGAGGTTTCAGTGGAGAATCTTAACACTGGCTGAAGTCAGGGTTATAAATGCCAAGCGTTCACTTAGCACGAACCATAGGAAAACCGAGAGGGCCGTGAAGCCAGTGTCTATTGGTGACACTGATCCCCCTATCTCCACAGTTTAAAATCACCCCCAAGAAGGTCGAGGCAGAGACAGACAAAGAGCTGCCCTCCCCAGTCCAACAATCACCTACTCTCCACTGGCCATATTGTGCCTCCCCTCTTCTCTCTATCCAGTCTCCCAGTTTTCTGCAGGCTTCTCAAAATACTGGTTCCATAACTACAGATCCCCACCCCTCGGTGACCACCTCCATCTGTTTTTCATTATGGCCTATGATAGGCGTAGAGAGATCAGGCATCCTGCGGCTGGGGCTGCTTGGGGCAAAATAAAGCCCCTCCTTTTTCCTATGGCTCATATGTCCTGGCCAGCTTCCCCCACCCCCATCCCCCAACTTACTCTTGAAAATCCTCCCAGTCATGCAACCCTCATCTTCTGCTGCAGTGCATATCCCTCTGCCTCTGGAACACCTCTCTCCTGGAAACTGGATATGGCACATCCTACACTGAACAATGTCTGTCATTGGGGCGAGAAAACCGGGAATAGAAGTGAGAAGCGGTCTCACACAGCCATGAGAAAACCCGCCTCCCTTTCAGATCTGAAGTCGTCTTGGAGTCCGGAAGGCTTTCCCAGAGACCCATGAAGGGTGGGCCTCTGCCTCTATGAAGAGAGGCTAAGCCAGGAGAAGGACTGGAGTTTATGGTCTTGGGAGTTTGGGCTGGGAAACATGGGAGGGGAAAGAAAGGAGGCGGGACAAGGAAAAGAATGAAATCAAGATCAAGATAATCAGGTCTTCTTCATACTCACTGGTTAGGGCATCCTCAGCAAATAGTTCATGGACTGTACTGGCAAGGAGAAACAAAACCAGTCTGCAGTTTTGTCCAAGATTTAGCCCTGCATAGGGCCCCTGCGATGCTTGTGACACACGGGGTCCACCCTGTGCTGTTCACCTGGGGCCACTCTAGGCTCTTTCTGTCCCTCCAAAGCCTTGGCAGCTGCCTCCTGGCGTCTCTGCACATCCTCCTTCCTTTCAATTCCCTTCACCTCCGTGGGGCCTCTCAGATACCCTACCGACCCCTATAGCACAGACCAGGGGAGAAAGATAAATGCACCGTGTCCCCCTCATTCCCTTCTTTGTAATTGACCTACGTGGCTTTCTTAGCTACATGTGCCTGGAAGCTGACAGTGGGGAAAAGAATCTGAAATTCATGAAGTTGCCACCTGATAGGTATGGCCAACCAGTGCCCGTAAAGTCAATATTGCGCTCCCTCCTTTCCCCTTGACTGGCCCTGTAGTTCACTCACCCTCAGCCTTGTCGACTGCTGCTCGTGCTACTTTGTCCACTTCACATCAGCTCCCAGCCCAACCCATCCTGCTCTCAGAGGCTGCTGAGTGTTGAAATTCAAGGCCTATCCCTGGGTTCCTTTCAACACCCAATGCCCACTCTGCCCGGCTCATCTCCTCCCTCCTCCCATCTTCCCCCTCCCACACCACGATTTATTTCTACTCACTTGTGTGTTCGCTTTCATGCAGTGACCCAGACAGTACTGTTGGGGAAAAAGACACGTGCTCTGCAGACCTCATTTTACAAACCCTGCCTCACAGCTTCTATGAAAATCTTCTCAATTCCCTTATAATCCACCGATTTCCTCCTCTAAGGGGGAGCTGAAGCCTCTGGTGAAGGTTCCAGGGATGTGATGCATTGGAGGCGAATGGCATGGTCTGTGGCATGCATGGTATGTGGCATGCGGCTCCCATAAAAACACCCCCATCATGGGAACTCTGACCCATTCCCCTTTCCTGGACACACCTCACCAACTATCAACCCTAGGGACTCACTTCTAATGCAGCTGAGCAGGATGGGGAGTCCCAAAAGCAGGGGCTTGTCCATTTCGAAAAGAGAAAGGAGCAGGTTAGGGCAGGAAGCTGCCAGCCGCCTATTTATACCTCTGCCAGGCTGGCTTCCCTAGGAAGGGTTAGGGGTGGGGACACTGCGAAAGGGCTTGAAAGGCGTCCTCAGCTCCTAGGGAAACCAGTGACTTTGTGTTTCTCTTTTTGCAGAACTGGGAAGAAAAGGGACCAGCTCTTCAAATCAGGTCCTGGACCTGATTTATTCCAGTCTGACCACCCAGGATGGTTGATGCCATGTTCTGTGGGTTTTTTTCATGGTACCACCCTGTGGGACAATAGGAGGATAAGTCAGACCTAGGTGGGTAGGATTCAGAGTCTTCTATGCCAAGGTGCTCACTGAGTCTACGAGCACGAATCATTGCAACACAGGAAGGACGCCGAGCATAGACGCACGCCGAGCATAGACCCTTAAAAAGGCACACCTGTGGGGAGTGGAGCCTCGTCTCTGCTGTCATTGCAAGGAATTGAGGGAAACGTGAATGCCTGTGCTTAGGGCCAAGCACTAGAGGGAGAGAAACAGCAACTGGAAGGAAGCAGATTGCAACGGGGCACAATTTAGGGCTACAGCAGCAAAGTGGGATCTTGGTGTAAGCCAGATGTTGGCTGAAGACATAGGGGACGAGAATGATGCGTGGAGGAGATTTTCTCCATGATATATGGGACGTTATAAGTATAACTAGTTAACAGCTTACCTGGCGCACCTAGGACCCTGGTGAAGCTTTAAAGTAAGACCATTAAGTATTTATGTGTTACTTACACACACACACGAATGACATCACTGATTCATGTGTTCTGCATGTTTACGAACAGAGCTTTCCCTTTCCCTCCTCCCGTTGCCCAGGAATTTAGCATCTAAACCATCTTTACATTCCTTTCTCTGACCTTTGGAGCTCTCCCTTCTTTACCTCCTAGGAATTCCATGTTTCATTGTTTGGCTAATGGCAGTCCACAAGAGAGAAGGAAATGCTCTCTTCCTTCTTCCTTCGCCTCCTCAGAAACTGTCTCTTCCCCTGATGACACTGCTGTGCTATGATTATACCACTTCTAAAGCAGAATTTTCCTCTCCCAGCCTTGCAATCCACCTGTCTCCCTAGCTTACAGTGAACCTTATTTTATCGACTTACTTTTCACTGAAAATCTCCTCAAATTTATATTTGCAGTATGAGTAGCCCATAATACCTGATTTTCTTACCGGGCCCCCTCTTTCCTTTTCTCAGTGCCCCTTACTCTTTTCTTATCCTCCTAAGTCACCCCACATAATTCATTTTATGTCATGTATTTCAGACCTATGACTTAACAGTATTATGTCATGTATTTCAGACCTATGACTTAACAGTATTATGTCATGTATTTCAGACCTATGACTTAACAGTATTCAGGAAAGAGTCCCTTTTGCCAATTGCCCCAAAGTTTATAGAGGTCTGTCCCAATCCCTTTGCTTGTGATGTTCTCTCTTCTCACCACCACAGAGTTCTGGGGTTACACTTGTTAGTCCAGAAGAGTAGCCCAACTACTCCACTCTGAGAGTGACGAGGTAGGTGCCCAGTCGTGTCTTCGTGTGTATGATTAGAAGCTGCTTCGATTAGGTACTAACATTTTAGGTTTGCATCTCCAATGTTGCCACGTAAAACAGTGAAAACAAAATGATGTTTTTTGAATGGGAATTCACTTTGCAATGCTAAAGTATCATTTTTACTTTTTAAAGATTTATTCATTTAGAGAGAGAGAGCACGTACGTGCATGAGGAGGGGGACAGGCAGAGGCAGAGGGGGAGAGAGAGAATCCTCAAGCAGACTCCGCACTGAGCGCGGAGCCCAACTCGGGACTCCATCCCAAGACCCTGAGATCATGACCTAGGCAGAACTCAAGAGCTGGACGATTAACTGACAGAGCCACCCAGGCGCCCCAAGTTATCATTATTTTTTAAAAGAAACAGATCTACTCTGCACAGGGAATACAGCAAAATATCCAGAAAATCATTGGTAATGAAGATATTTTCACATAATGACTTTTTAATAGGCTCACGGAGCTGGAGGTGAATACCACCAGGATCTGAGAAAGAGACCTCGGCTAAGGCAGATCCCATGTATAAGGAGGCTCAAGAAAACGGAGAACTCCAGTTCTTGTCCCAGTGCAGCACCAGTGGCCTCGGGCTCTCCCCAGCCCCCACAGGACTCGTTCCAGTGATCTAGCAGGGACAGGACAGTTACTTCTAATCGGGGTTTGGGAAAATGGTCCGATCAGAACAGCCTGCCTCTTTTCCCTCAGGCCAGTGACCANATTTTTTAAAAGAAACAGATCTACTCTGCACAGGGAATACAGCAAAATATCCAGAAAATCATTGGTAATGAAGATATTTTCACATAATGACTTTTTTTTAATAAATTTTTTAAAGGTTTTTATTCATTTATTCGACAGAGATAGAGACAGCCGCGAGAGAGGGAACACAAGCAGGGGGAGTGGGAGAGGAAGAAGCAGGCTCATAGCGGAGGAGCCTGATGTGGGGCTCGATCCCAGAACGCAGGGATCACGCCCTGAGCCGAAGGCAGACGCTTAACTGCTGTGCCACCCAGGCGCCCCCACATAATGACTTTTTAATAGGCTCACGGAGCTGGAGGTGAATACCACCAGGATCTGAGAAAGAGACCTCGGCTAAGGCAGATCCCATGTATAAGGAGGCTCAAGAAAACGGAGAACTCCAGTTCTTGTCCCAGTGCAGCACCAGTGGCCTCGGGCTCTCCCCAGCCCCCACAGGACTCGTTCCAGTGATCTAGCAGGGACAGGACAGTTACTTCTAATCGGGGTTTGGGAAAATGGTCCGATCAGAACAGCCTGCCNGTGCCACCCAGGCGCCCCCACATAATGACTTTTTAATAGGCTCACGGAGCTGGAGGTGAATACCACCGGGATCTGAGGAATGAGACCTCCGCTGAGGCAGATCCCATGTATAAGGAGGCTCAAGAAAACGGAGAACTCCAATTCTGTCCCAGTGCAGCACCAGTGGCCTCGGGCTCTCCTCAGCCCCCACAGGACTCGTTCCGGTGATCTAGCAGGGACAGGACAGTTACTTCTAATCGGGGTTTGGGAAAATGGTCCGATCAGAACAGCCTGCCTCTTTTCCCTCAGGCCAGTGACCAGTACAGCCCTGGGTAACAGACAAGATGACATCAGAGAAGTTCTACCCTAGGGAGGGAGGTGAAAACAGGAACTTTTCAGACAATATGAGCAGGTCCAAGAAAGAACGTAAAAGGCGTGTATCTGGGGAGCCTTTAGGTGTGTATCCTTTTCTTTCACGAGACTCATGATCCCCTAGGATTTCCTAGGACTCTCAGAATTGTTCAATATGTCCACAGTTCCCTAGATAGTTCCCTCTTGTGATGCTGAGGGCCAGAGAAGAGAGTGTGGACATTGACGTGATTAGGGAGGTAAGCCTAGGATTCAAGGGTGCAGAAGTCACCAATCATCTACTCATTCTTTCTCTCATGGCTTACAGCTCAAAACAAAAATCTCCTCTCCTTTCAATACACTGTATCAACAAACCTAGCTCTCACCAGGAGAACTCAGTCGGAGGGGGACCTCCGCTAAGGAGAAATTAGGAAATCCTCTTGTGCTTTCCATGGGAAAGTCACCAGAACACAAAGGCCACACTCAGAGACCTCTTTGCAAAAGCTTAGGTACTCCCACGGTGACACATGGCTCTCTGTATTGCTCGGTTTATGACATACTATTTAAATGAATCCCTTCACATCGCAAAAATAATCTCTCTGTGCTCAGAGACTGTCCCTGATGAGTTGACCAAAGCATATTTCCCCCTTAATTCCTCTGTGTATGTGTGTGTGTGTGTGAGAGAGAGAGTGTGTGTGTGAGTGTGTGTGTAGAGCTGAGTGTTTATACTATATACTGATGAAAATAATACACATACCAAAAAGAGTGGAAAACACAAGTGCATATCTTAAATCATTGACAGTGAACCAGGTCATGAAATCGAATATTGCCAGAACCACAGAAAATTCCCCACACCAAGTGCGCCTTCCTAACTACATTCTCCTTTTTCCTCATCTAATGGGAAGCATCCTTTCTCTTATGGAACTTAACCATTGTTTGGTTTTATAGTTTTACCACACTATGTATTTTTTAAAGATTTTATTTATTTATTTGAGATAGAGAGAGTGAGAGAGAGAGCACAAGCACGGGGACAGAGGGAGAGGGAGAAGCAGGATCCCCACTGAGCAGGGAGCCTGACTTGATGCGGGGCTCAGTCCCAGGACCCTAGGACCATGACCTGAGCCGAAGGCAGACACTTAACTGAGTGAGCCACCCAGGCACCCCACCACACTATATTTTTGCTTGTTTTTGAATATTGATATAAATGGAATCAAATGGTATGCATCCTAGGAATTATTCATGTTTTTGTATGAAGCCTCACGTTTTTTTCCCATGTCATATTCCCTTGTGTGAATTTTAGGGCTGAGAACTTTTCAGTACCAATGGAAATCATCAGCTCAGAGATTCAAGAAGCCTGAAAAAATCCTAAGCAAGAAAAAATTTCAAATCCAGCATTACAGTGAAATTCCAGAGAGTCCAAGAAAGTGATAAAATGTTAAAAGTAATCAGAAGGCAAAAAAACATAATACTTGCAAAAGAGTGTTTGACTGGCAGCTGAATTCTCAATCAGAACAATGGAAACTAGAAATCAGTGGGATGATATTTTCAATACTCTGGAAATAGAGAACTGCCAGCATAGAATTCTATATCCAGAGAAAAACATTCTTCAGAAATAAAGTGGAATAAAGACATCGTTAGGCAAATAGTAATGCCATCAACAAATCTGCACTTAGAGGGGCACCTGGGTGGCTCAATTGGTTAAGTGGCTGCCTTTGGCTCGAGTCATGATTGCAGGGTCCTGGGATGGAGCCCTGCATCGGGCTCCCTACTTAGTGGGGAGTCTGCTTCTGCCTCTGCCCCTCCCCTCCACTCATGCTGTCTCTCTGGCGCTCTCTCTCTCTCTCAAATAAATAAATAAAATCTTTTTTTAAAAAAATCTGCACTTAGAGAAATGGACCTAGAGGGTATTACGCTAAATGAAATAAGTCAAAGAAGGACAAACAACATACAATTTCTCTCATATATGGAGTCTAAAAAAGAAAAACCAGAAAGAAGAATCAGACCTATAAATACAGAAGNAATCTCTCTCTCTCTCTCAAATAAATAAATAAAATCTTTTTTTAAAAAAATCTGCACTTAGAGAAATGGACCTAGAGGGTATTACGCTAAATGAAATAAGTCAAAGAAGGACAAACAACATACAATTTCTCTCATATATGGAGTCTAAAAAAGAAAAACCAGAAAGAAGAATCAGACCTATAAATACAGAAAACAAACTGATGGTTATCAGAGGGGAGTAGGTGGGGAGGGATGGGCCAAGTCCCAAGGGGAATGGGACGTACAGTCTTCCAGGTATGGGATGAGTAAATCCCAGGAATAAAAAAGCACAGCGTAGGGGCGCCTGGGTGGCACAGCGGTTAAGCGTCTGCCTTTGGCTCAGGGCGTGATCCCGGCGTTGTGGGATCGAGCCCCACATCAGGCTCCTCTGCTATGAGCCTGCTTCTTCCTCTCCCACTCCCCNGCGTAGGGAATATAGTCAATGCTACTGTTACAGCATTGTATATGACAGATGGCAGCTACACTTGCGGTGAGCCGAGCATAATGTATAAACCTGTCCAATCACGGTGTTGTACACCTGCAACTAATGTAATACTGTGTGTCAACTACACTCGAGGAGGAGGAGGAGGGAGGGGAGGAGAGGAGGACCTTTTGGATGCTGCCATCCATTTCCACAGGTCCACAGAGGCCTCACACTTCAGACTTCCTTAGGTCCTTCCGCCCATCCTCCAGCGATCCCAACCCCAGAATCATCCTCCATGGTCAATCTTCTTGAATGTTCAGAGGTGGGTCCAGTGTTCTTACTGAACCCAGGAAAACACAGACATGTGATCTTTGGGCCAGCAGTATCCCTGGTACTCAAGAGGTTCATAGAAAAGAATCACCCAGACGCAGGAAGAATGCTGTGCAAGTTCATCTACTAAGACATCTACTAAGACTAAGTTAAAATGAAGCCTGAAAGATGCCCATATGATTGAGCACATAGAGGTCATTCATGTCCTCAGTGAGAAGAATGAAGGAGAGAAGAGGAAGCCAGGTGAGAAGGATAAGGAATGAACTGTCTAGGGGAGCCTGGGTGGTGCAGTCAGTTAAGCGTACAACTCTTGGTCTCAGCTCAGGTCGTGATCTCAGGGTCCTGAGATTGAGCCCCGTATCAGGCTCCACACTCAGTGTGGAGTCAGCTTTGGATTCTTCTCTCTCTCCTGTGCCCCTCCCACTTGTGCTCTCTCTCTAAATAAATAAATAAATCTTTTTTTAAAAGAATGAAATGTCTAGCAAAAAAAAAGTTTAAAAATGAAGTTTTAAATAGTGTGGAATAATTTAAGTATCTAGGAATAAATCTAATTAATACAAGTTGTATAATTTCTCTGAAGAGAAAATAGCATAATTAAGAAAAGCCAACTAAGGGACACCTGGGTGGCTCAGTCAGTTAAATGTCTGCTTTCAGCCCAGGTCATTATCCCTGGGATCCAGTCCTGCATTGGGCTCCTTGCTCAGTGGGGAGCCCGCCTCTCCCTCTGCCTGCCACTCCCCTTGCTTGTGCTCTCTTTCTCTCTCTCTGACAAATAAGCAAATAAAATCTTTTTTAAAAAGCCAACTAAGGGGGCACCTGGGTGGCTCAGTTGTTCAGCGTCTGCCTTCGGCTCAGGGTGTGATCCCGGCGTTCTGGGATCGAGCCCCACATCAGGCTCCTACGCTGGGAGCCTGCTTCTTCCTCTCCCACNTAAATAAAATCTTTTTTAAAAAGCCAACTAAGGGGGCGCCTGGGTGGCTCAGTTGTTCAGCGTCTCCCTTCGGCTCAGGGTGTGATCCCGGCGTTCTGGGATCGAGCCCCACATCAGGCTCCTACGCTGGGAGACTGCTTCTTCCTCTCCCACTCCCCCTGCTTGTGTTCCCTCTCTCGCTGGCTGTCTCTCTCTGTCAAATAAATAAATAAAATCTTAAAAAAAAAAAAAAAGCCAACTAAGATCCAAAAATAAATGGAGAAACAGACCATGATTACTGAATGGAAGATTCAATAATGTAAATTAATTTCCTCTAGACCTATAGATTCAATGAAGTCTCAAAAAAAAAAAAGATCAAATAAGCTATCAAAATTTTTTTCATTTGATACAATTTATTTTGATATAATTTTAAGAATCCCAAGAAGTTGGGGTGCCTGATTGGCTCAGTGGGTTAAGCGTCTGCCTTCCGCTCAGGTCATGATCTCAGAGTCCTGGGATCGAGTCCCACTTTGGGCTCCCTGCTTAGCAGGGAGTCTGTCTGCTTCTCCCTCTGCCTGCCTCTCCCCCTGCTTGTGCACTCTCTCTCTGACAAAAAAATAAATAAAATCTTTTTTTAAAAAGGTATGATATTTAAAAACAATTAAATAGCTTCGATGTACTAATTTAGTCCTTGCAATTCTTCCTAATAGATACTATTTTTTTTTCCAGGACAAAAACTGAAAATAGAGAGGCTGAAGGACACCCACAGGGTCACACGACCAGCAAGTGGAGAATCCAGGTTTAAACAGAATGTCATCTGTCTCCTGATCACGGTGCTCTAACGGCCAACTGCGGAAAGACAGTAGCAGGTTTTCACAATTATAAGAAAGTGGTAAGATTTTAAAAACTCTTGTACTATTCCTGTGTTTGAAGTGGTTGGCAGCAAAATTCTAAAACTGAAAACTACGTAGGGAGAGGAAGCCTAGGAGCCTACCTCATGGGCCGGCGTAAATGGAGAAAATCTCCGCAAGGTGCAGGGGGTAGTGGCAGTCTGGGAGGAAAGAAAGACAGTTGAGTCCCCCGGGGTCATTGCAGGGAAGCCCAAGGGGTCCTGGGAAGCTCCCAGAATGGAGGGGTGCTCACTGCTGGTTGCCCCTCTGCAGACGGCCCCGCCCAACTGGCACCCTAGGCCCGCACGGTGGAGAAGCTTCCTCGGTCCCGGGCAGACTCCCCCTCCTCTCTTGCACGTGCTTTCCCCACTTCCCTCCCAGGAACGTGCCTGTACAACTTCAGGGCATCTGTGTTTGTTTTTAGCATTTCACATCATTCATCAATGCAGCGTACATTAGCCGCAAAGTCTGCAATTTCGAAACATACCACGTTTAGATCTTTCAGATTCTTCTGCGGTTTTAGGTTATGTCTACAGAGGTACCCTTAAGTGGATGAACGACACATTCTATAATTATTGAAAATATGTAGTACAGAGTGAAATGATTTAAATATAATTTAGGCACGTATTGATTATGAAAATACATACGTCTCAGTACGATACTTCTCTGTCTTGGTAGAAAGAATAAAGCAAAGAAAATAGTTCATTTCTGAAGTTGCTTTCCCTCACCTGTAAAGGTCTGATCTCCCACTATGCATATTGTAGCCTTGACTCTTAAGGAAAGCTTTGCATATTATATATAGAAGAATAAGCTACGTAAATATTGAAAACGTGTCATTCTCCCAGGGGAGACAAAGTACTTTTTAATGATTCATTGCTTCAAATTGATGAGTCCGTAGACTTCAGAACCTTCCTTCTGCGAAGACGCCTCCTGTGACTCCCGTGTGGTTCCCACAGCACAGCTGAGAGCCGTGTTGTGAACACAGCCCTGGCTTGGACCCTTCCTCCTCTCCCAGTGCACATGAAACCAGTGACAGAGTCCCATCTGTTTGTCTCCATGCCGTCCCGACTCCCACTCCCTTNCCATCTGTTTGGCTCCATGCCGTCCCGACTCCCACTCCCTTCTCCCATTCATGTCGCTCCCCGGGGCCCATTCTTCTCTCAGTTTGGAAGCATGCACTGAGTTCAACGTGCTGGCGTGGAGTCTGACGAGCACTGGATTAGAGGAGAAAGCTCTGCTTCTGCTCCTTTGAGGAAAGGAAGGCTGTTATTCCAGAGCCGGGATGCGGAAACTGCGTGCAGGGATGAAGGAAGAAGGATCTCGGAGCTTGAAGGAGAGACTATTTCAAGCACTTCAAGCTGTGGGCAGATGCCAGGGAGGGAGTAGTAACGTGAGAGAACTGCGAAGGGGGGTTGTAGAAAGTCAAGAAGAGGAGCCCCGAGAGAAATGCATCCCCTGGTCAGGGCCTGAAATGTGGGGGAAAGCCTGATTGGATCCCTGCTCTCAAGGAGGGGGTGATAATGCTGGGGGGGAGGGGGGACTTCGTGTAGCTCCAGATGGGGGAGGAGGCGGGCTGTGGACATAGTAGTTCAAGGGCATGTCCTCCTGACAAGCCTGGGACCGGTGTTCCAGGAAAAGCCTGGGCCCCAGCCCTTGGGGTTAGAGGAACGGAACATCTTCTCCTTGGGGCCCTGAGCCGAGGTGGCTTCTGATGCCTAAAGTCCAGATGGGCAGCAGTTGAGATGTGAAAAGCTTAATCAGATGAGAAAAGGGAACAAGGAGCACTGAACTCTTGGCGCCCGTCAGAGGTGGGCGGGGGAGGAGTGAGAGGTGCGTTTGGAAGATAGCTGTCTTCTCCAGGAAGAAAAAAACCCCAGCTCTTATTATCATTTCAAAGATTTAGGTCCAAGGCTAGAAAGAGGATGTCTTAGAAATTTCCTGAGGATGTGCGCTCGCACAGAGTATAAGGAAGTGAGATACTTGTAACACCTCCAAACCCCTCTCCTGGGCCCGGGAACATTCCTCCTCCAAACAGAAGTCTGCAATGCATGTCCAAAGGTGGTCTGCAGAGAACTCTCCGCTCAGATCTCCCGGGGTCCCCGCGTCTCCGTAA
>NC_048225.1:20847890-20859108 GCF_002007445.2 Ailuropoda melanoleuca | reverse complement strand
TAATTCCCTACCTCTCTAAAACTATCCTGTCCTTTGTTTGAAAGGTGGTTAAGATTCAAAGGGAGCTGCCACTGAAAAAAAAATACTTCCGGGGCACTGAAAACTCTTTTAGCATTGGGAACATTTCCTCCCTCTAGCCACGTTGTTCTCTACTAGATTGTTAGCACCTCTGGGAACTTATGTTCACTTGCATTCTCCAGAGTGCCTAGGACAGGGCTGGGCCAAGGGTAGGAGCTGGAGAAGCACAGGTGAACTGAGTGTTGTCTGTGTGCAAATATTTCTTGTAATGCCCACGCAGAGGGAGAGCTGATGTCAACTGTCTCCCACGTCAGCTAGGAAGATGTGGGTTTAGTTTAACAGCTCATTAAACATATTTTGGGTAGCACCCTCTGCCAGGACTGGGCATGAAAATTAACTGAAACCCTGAGGCGGTGGCTCAAGATAACATATTCCCTACATCCCAGTCCCTCAGTCCTGGTACACTGGGAGCCACAGTGTGACAGTGAGGCATGGGACACCCTGAGCCTGGGGCTGAGGAAGAAGTCGGTCAAGGTGGGTGGAGGTGTCCCCGCCCCTGACTGGCCATCCCATCAACCTGCCACTAAAGTTCACAGTGACCACCCTGAAGGAAAACGACCTCAGGGAGATGAAGAGAATACCCCAGAAAGGGAAAGGGAAGCTGGCCAAGAGAAGAAGATACCAGAGGGTCGTGGCAGAGATCTTGAGCCCCACCTCCAGGCTAAATGAAATTATTAAACCCCAGTAAAATAGAAATAAAAGGGGCACCTGAGTGGCTCAGTAGGTTAAGCGTCTGCTTTTGGCTCAGGTCATGATCCCGGGGTCCTGGGATCGAGTCCCAACATCGGGTTCCCTGCTCAGCAGGGAGTCTGCTTCTTGATCTCTCTCTGCCCCTCCTCCCCCTTGTTCTCTCTTTCTCTTTCTCTCTCATGCTCTATCTCAATTAATAACTAAACTCCAAAAAAAATAGAAACAAGACAAAGTCATGAAAAAAGTGAACACCAAGCCCATGTTATAACTCACACGATAGAGCTCCTCCCTCCTTAGCTCTCAACACAGGCCCAGAGGACACCCCAAAGAATCCTTCCTAAAGGGGCCACCTCTACCTTAGCCAGCTGCTTCTTAAAATGGCCATCGCCCCATTCAAAGGGATTAAAAGTTCGTGCCTGGAGTTAAGCAGACTTGGGCATGAATCCCAACTCTGCCACTGACTAGAAATAACACTGATAATTTATTGAACACTGTACCTGAAACGAATGATGTACGACCAGTTGGCTAATTGAATTTAAATTTAAAAATTTTTTTAAATTAAAAAAAAAATGACACCCATGTGAGATAATTTAACATTATCGGGTCTTGATTCCTCACCTGAAAGGGGAATACTAACGAAGTTGTTATGATACTTAAATGAGATAATACATACAAAATCGAGCACAGTGCCTGATACGCAATGAATATCCAGTGTGTGGTCGCTATTTTATCATTATTATTGTCATGACTATCTCATGGTTGTGCCCAGAGGGCGCAGGGCCAGGCCCATCGCCAGCAGTCCTCCTTTGGGCTATCAGTTACCATCCTTCAGTGTGTGTTCCCTAACACTGACTTCTGGAGTGCTGAGATCTTCATTATGTGTTGAATACATGGGAATACCCCTGGGGGGTCCTGTGCCAAAATTCAGTGGGTAGAATGTGCGACTCTTGATCGCAGGGCTGTGAGTTCGAGCCCCACATTGGGGGTAGAGGTTACTTAAAAAAATAAAGTCTTAAAAAACAAGCAAGACACCTCAGTAGGAATAAGCAAGACACCTCAGTAGGAATAAGCAAGACACCTCAGTAGGAATAAGCTTCGCACATTTCTTTCTAAGCCGTGGCAACAGTGTAGGGAGACGACACTGAGTTCTGGGGTCCAGAGGGAGCCGTGAAGAGCTGGGAAAGGGCAAAGAGCCCCACTCCTCCCCTCCCTCAGGTTCTCTGCAGCCTGTTGTACTTGGACACACTCCTTGAGTCCTGAGCACAAAGGCAGTTAGAAAATCCCCAGACTTGGATTCCTGAAAAGTCACTTCTCCTCTGGCTAAAGACGACCACGTGTTTTCCCCTCATCTTCTCAGGACGTGGGTTTGCCATAAATAGTATGAGATGGGGAGGGATATGGGTTTGGGGTAGGGTTGGGTTGTGTCCAGGTAATAGGTTTTGAAGCCCCACCCCCACCCCCTGCACACCCCACCCCCTAAATTCGGCCGAAAACTGAAGAGATTGTATGGTGCGGTCCCAACAGCACAGGGTGCTGACAGTCCTCTTCTCGGGTCACACCTTCTCAGAGCTCTGTTTCCTCACCCCTAAAGTGAGCAGCCTGTCACCTCCCACAGAGGTCTGTGGTTGGGAGCAAGCAAGAGAAGGTGCCGTTGTTCTGACCCCGGGGTGCCAGGGGTTTGGGTCTCCTCAGCTGTGCTGTAGCCAGCCCCTCACTGCCATGCTAAGCAGTGTTGTCAGAACCCTCGGCTCCCTCCAGGAAGCGGAACTCCTAGAACGTGGGGCGATGACAACGGTCCTTCTTGGGTCTGGACAGAGAAGAGTGAAAGCTGGCGGTGAAAGAGGCGGGGGTGGGGGGGTTAGCAAAGAGGCCTAAAGAAGAAATAATACTTAAAAGGCCCCAAGGAGAAAGAGAGTCACTGCAGGACGACACATGGAAGACCGCCTGGCAGCCTGTGGCTGGTCCCCTTCGGACAGGGCCTCAGAAAGCAGAGTCCCCGGATCGCCCTGCTTTCTTTGCAAGCCCGCACACTCCTCTCTCTGGCGGCTTCACCCCGGCTTCCTTGCAGGGTGCCAAGCCTCTTCGGCACCTTACCCACAAAGCTGTATCCACCATTGTAAGAGCCGACACGGTAGGATCAGATCGACTGTGCCTCTCATCTCAGCTCCTCTGTTGATGAAGCGTCTTAGCTTCATATCTAGAAACGGGGACGATCCCTGGTCCCCAAACTCGTAAGGAACCATGAGCTGTGCAAGGTGCTTGGCGCAGTGCCGCGTGGGGCTCCCAGAAGCGCCCCAGGCTGAAACTCCATCCGTGTGGTTCTCTCCCCAGGACACGATATCATCGTGCAGCCTGAGCCTGCTTGTCGTGCCAGAGCTTCAAGGGCGATTTCACACCGTCTCCCATCCTGCAGCCACCCCTTCCTCTGTCCCCAGCCCGCTGTAAGCCAACCAGAAATACCAGCCATTGGCCCACAACTGCTCTGATAGCTTTACCTGTATTAACTCATTCAGTCATCACAGCAAACCTGTGCTGTGACTACAGTTCGTATCTGTACTTTACCGTTCAGGAAACAGAACCTTCGAGAAGTTACTAATCTGCCCAAGATCAGAGCGCTGTTAAGAGGTTCAGCAAGGATTTAAATGCAGAATGCCTGACTCCCAAGAGGATCTTTTTACCCAGTGAGCTACGTGCCCCCCTCCTCCCCTTTCAGGAATGAGAGCAGGCTGATCCTGTGTCCTCGCCTTGATACCAGATGCATTTCCCTGGTCTCCTCCACGCTGACCAGCCCCCTCTGGCTTTCCTTGCAGGCTTCGGTGCTCCAGAATATTTTAACATTCAACTTACTGACCTCTGCTCAGACAGCGGAGAGTTATGTCTGTGCTTCCGATGGAGAGCAAACAGAAAAAACGCTGAGTCCCTGATGTGTCTGAGTCACTGGGCCATCGCTCTACACATATCATCTGGCATAGTGATTAAAGGCTGCATGGACCGGGGTGCCTGGGTGGTTCAGTCGGTTAAGCATTGGACCCTTGGTTTTGGCTCAGGTTGTGATCTCAGGGTCCTGGGACTGCGCTCAGCAATTGCCCGGGAGTGTGCTTGAGGATTCTCTCCCTGTCCCTTTGCCCCTCTCCTGCTCTCTCTCTCTCTCTCTCTGAAATAAATAAATAAATAAATAAATAAATAAATAAATAAATAATATTTTTTAAAAAATAAAAGCTGCCTGGATGATGCGGCACCTGGGTGGTGTAGTCAGTCCGGTGTCCAATTCTTGGTTTCGGCTCAGGTCATGATCTTGGGGTCCTGAGACCAAGCCCCTCATCAGACTCCATGCTCAGCGGGGAGTCTGTTAGAGATTTTCTCTCTCCTTCTGCCCTTCCCCAGCCCTCTCTCTCTCTCTAAGAAAAAAAAAAAAAGCTGCATGGATGGAACTTGAGGGCATTATGCTGACTGAAATAAGCCAGACGGACACTGCATGGTACGACTTATATGTGGAATCTAAAAAAAAGAAAGAAAAATCTAATTTATAGAAACAGAGGGTGGAAAAGTGGTTGCCAGGGGTGTGGGGTGGGGGAAATAGGGATAGGTTCATAAAAAGGTACAAACTTTCAACTACAAGGTGAATAAGGGGTGAAGATGTAAACCATGGAGACCACGGCTGGCAACGTTGTACCGTGTAATTAAAATTTGCCAAGAAAGTAAGTAGGACTGAAATGTTCTCACACACACACACCCCACCCCGCCAAAATTTAAATAAGTGAGATAATGGATATGTTAATTATCTAGATGGGGGGATGGGGAAGTCCTTTCGCATTGTGTGTGTGTGTGATGTATACTTTAAATATTTTCCAATTTTATTTGTCAATTATAATTCTATAATGCCGAAATGCAAAAAAATAAAAATAAAAAATAAAACCTGCACGGGCTTGGGAACGGGCCCAAGCTGAAATCACAGCTCTGCTCTCTAGCATTTTGACTTGAGCAAATCGCCAAACCTTTCTCAGCTTCCATTTCCAAACCTGTGAAATGGGTAGAAAGATGCTTCAAGGAGAGAAAACAGTCCAGGGTCAATGTTTCAAGAGTTTTCCTCCAAGACCTCCATCAGAATTAACTGAGGAATCGCCTTGGTCGACCCAAGGCAGAAGACACATGGGACGGGCGCAGCGTGCCTTAGCCTGCTTCTTGCACCGAAGGGCTTCTGGGACCAGGGCAGAGCTACTGGAAGAGTCTCCAATGCAGGACACCCACCTCTTAGCTGCAACTCCTCACCAGAGCCACAGAAGGAGGGCAGAGCCTGTCGTCTGCGGGCCCCCTGAGCCGTGGAAAAGGACTTCTCTGACATTTCTATATCCCTATGTGGGGTAGAGAGACAGTCTTAGAAGAGATGATTGCTTGCTGCTTAAAAGTTCGTGTTAGCTCAGAGAAGAGCAAAGGGGAGCAATGAAAAGCCCCTGGGGTTCAATACTGATGTTTGTCTTCCTCCTGGGTGTTGGTACTTGGATCTTTGGAATTCCTGTCATTCTATAGTATAAAATTAACCCAGAGAATGTTTTTGTCTTCATTAATGATGGTTCTTTTTCTCCTTAGAAGATAGCAATAATAATCACTATAGGGGCGCCTGGGTGGCTCAGTCGGTTAAGTGTCTGCCTTCGGCTCAGGTCATAATTTCAGGGTCCTGGGATCGAGCCCCGTGTCAGGCTTTGTGTTCAGTGGGGAGTCTGCTTCTCCCTCTCCCTCTGCCCCTCCCTCTCCTTGTGCTTTCTCTCTCTCAAAAAAAAAAAATGACTATGGTTTTCTAAGCACCTTCTCTGTGTTGTAAACACTGCAAATAGATTATATGAAGTCCTCACAAAAGCAAACTGTAATAGGCGAACTCATATGGTGCTTACTGTGCCAGATAATGGGCAGTCCCGAAGAGCTCCAGCTACCAAAGGACACTCCAAAAGTCCTAAATAGACTTCTATCCATGGAAGATACTGACTTTGTAGTTAAAAACCTCATGAGGGAAGCCCAGATGGCTTCCCTGGTGAACTTTGTGAAACATTTCAGGAAGGTAAACTACTAATTCCAGAACAAGTCTTCCAGAAAATTGAAGAGGAGTTCATTTGTCCTAACTGATTTAATGGCACCAGAATTACCTTGATACCAAAACCAGACAAAGACTTATGAGAAAAACATCTGATCTGTGACATGGGTTCCCATCTCTAGAACTTCTTTACATTATCCCCCCTCCATAAATTGTTTTCCCTTCTTCCAGTCAAGACCAATTCTTCCTCTGAATAGATTTTAGATTATTAGGTGGACTATACTGTGAAACTCTCTGAAAGTAATGGAGTCTTACAGCCATGTTTGGTGATTTGGCTGAATCAAGGAGTCCAACGCGACACACGGGTACGCCATGCCCTTGCATGCCTGTGGGGCAAAGCCTGATGCTGGGCTCCGTGGGGCCAGTTGGTAGCATCACACATAGAAAGTTGAACTAACAGAGAAACTGTGGGATCTGAAGGTGGCTCCCATCTCTGCCTCACTGAGATCCCTGGCCTTCTTTGGGATGAGGTCATCGCTATCCTATCTTCCTTTGAGAGTGAAGGTCACCCTTTTCCGATGCAAATTTCTTGGCCAAGGGCCTGCCTTGGCTGTGGAGTGGGGAGAGGAAGCACACGCCCACTCTCTCACAGGCAGGGCCTTCCAGGACAGGTAAATGAAATGCGCCTCTCACAGTCCAAGACAGTCCCTCACAGGGTAGGAGACAGCTTCTTCTCCAACCCACATCCTGTCTTGTGCTCCATTGCCGAACGCTTCCTGGAGCTTGATTGCCTGCCTCATAATCCTGTCCCCAGCATCCATGGACTGGCTCCTGTTCCTCCTGTTCCCAGGAGCCCTCCTGGTTCTGTGTTGGTCTTCCACAGAGGGTGAGTCCCATGGCAGGGAGGCAGAGGGGGCAGGATGATTGGGTTCAGGGAGTAATGTCCTAGAAAGTCCTGACAATGTTGGTGGGGTCTGGGCCCTGAGCCTCTCTGGCTGCTGCAAACTCCCTTCCATGCCCCCCATGGAAACTCTTCCTGGGGACCCTGCTTCTGCTGCTGTCACAAGAGCTTCACCAGACTCTCACTCTAGGAATGGTGTGAGGGAAACGATGATGCAGGATCACTGGGGTCCTCAGATCGGCAAGCTAGAGAGCTGTATCACCTTTTCTCCCAACTAAGAGCCGGGTCTTGATAAGTAATTCAGAAAAGAGATCCTCCTCTTTCCTTTCCCTCACTCCACCCTGGGTCGTCCCTCTCAGCCAATCTAGCCCATCCCTACCAGCAAGAAATGCCCATATAAGCGTCTCCTTCAGATGCTGCAGCTGCAGGCTGATCCTGGAAAGAAGGGAGAGGGCTTCCTAAAACCAGTCTCCTTGATAAATCCAGGCTCTGTAGGGAGGATCCCCGGAGGTTGGATAGGGGAAGTCTGGGAAGTCAAGGGTCGTGGCTTCAATCTCGACATGAGCAGTGGTGACCACCCACTCTTCCCTCACGACTTGGCGTCCCTCAGTCTCACCCTATGGTTCTCACATAATGTCCAGATCCTGCAGGGACATTTTGCACCTCCTGCGATGAATTCGTTGGCAAGAACTGCAGAAAGAACTTAGGTACCTGTCGATCCAGATATCCTGACTTTGCATGCCAGACCAAAGAAGTGTATATTCAACATTTCACTGGTGGTAAGATGAGGGCAGAAGGAAGGCAATGGGAGATTGAATTGTATGATTGTTCTGGTAGAAAAAAAAGGGGGGGATGCACTGGATCTGGAGTCCAAATTGTCTAGGCTCACCAGCTGTGGCTTAACTCAGCTTGCCTTCTCTGAGTTCAAATGTCTTCGTCTATACAACAATCGGGTTTTATGGCNAAAAAAAAGGGGGGGATGCACTGGATCTGGAGTCCAAATTGTCTAGGCTCACCAGCTGTGGCTTAACTCAGCCAATAGTCTAGGGCATGTAACTTGCCTTCTCTGAGTTCAAATGTCTTCGTCTATACAACGATCGGGTTTTATGGTTGACCTCCAAATTCCCATCCATCCCTGATGTTCAGTGACTGAATCCCTAAGACAGTACAGCTATGGCTGGTCCTTGGCTGTAAAGGCGTGGGGGTGTTGGGACGGGGTGAGGTGTCCCGGAAGGAGACTGTCCCTGGTACGGAGGGGCTGCAGGTCTTGGGTTCTGCCTCAGGGGACAGGAGGGAAGGCAGGGACTGCTTCCTCAGCCACATGCCCTCACGTTCCAAGTCTAACCTGGGCCTCTCTGTCACTCTTCAGAATACTCCTATCAATATTCCACCCTGGGCTGCCCCAAAAGATGTGTGGAATATGTCCGCATCACCAGGGGGGAGAAAAACGTATTCCTCTGCTGTAATGAAAGCTACTGCAACAGCTTGAACGTGAAGGAGCACCTTCCATTCAACCCCGTCCCCATGCAGCCTGACATATTCAGCTGATTTTCAGGAATCTCCTCCTGACGGCATCCTGCCTATCCTTCCTGAACAAACATCAATGTCCAGAAATGCCTTTGCTCTCAACTGCCACCCACACTGTCTCCTAAGAACCGAGAGGCCCAAGAGAAATGAACTGTGGGTGAAGAAGGGGTGCGACGCAACTTTGAAACACCGCCTGGGCCCAAGTAAGCCCCAGCCAGCCTGGTCGTCTGGTTCTGCTCTTCTGGCTGGAGGCCAAACTCCAAGTCTCGGTGGGGTGAGAAAAAGGGGAAGTCTGCACTGGGACACCTGGGGGCCCCAAATAGGTGACAGTAGCAACGCTAACGAATAACAAGTCCATGTGTAGGCGAACTCCAGGGCTGTTGCAATAGTGAACCCGATAACAAGGAAAGGGTGCTGGCAAAGGTCCCCAAATCATTTCTCAAGTGTCTCCAATCCTAAATCCCACCAGGCCAATGACACTCAAGGCCTGGGGAGGTCCCAGAGCAGGGTCTGGCTTCCCACAGAGCACCCTCTGTCTTCTTGGGGCCGATTGGGATGAGGAGGTGTGATGGGGACAGTGGGAAGGGGCATGTTCTGGTCATTGTATGACTTAATTATTAAAGACCACGTATTCTGAAGAAGATTGTCTGAAATTGAATCTCACACCACTCTCTCCCATGAGCGCTAAAGACCTCAGGCAACTACTTAGCTTCTCTGTACCACAGCCACCTCCCACATGACACTGTGAATGTGAGGATTGAGTTCATAGCTTTTAGGTGTTATTAACCACAGGTGTCTTCTGTTTCTTCTCAACTACGTGGCAAGTGCTGGGCTGGTGATTTGAGGCATCACCCCATAAACCCTCCACAGCAATGAGGTTATGACCTCCATTTTACAGGTGAAAAAATTATGGGTCAGAGAGGTTCATGAACTTTGTAGAATGTGGACAGCAGGTAAGCGACAGAAGCAACTGCCCCCATTCATTCTACACTCTAGACATGAGTGCCCTGGGGTGCCTGGGTGGCTCAGTCCCTTAAGTGTCTGCTTTCAGCTCAGGTCATGATCTCAGGGTCTTGGGATCAAGCCCTGCGTCGGGCTCAGCAGGGAGTCTGTTTCTCCCTCTCCCTCTGCCTGCCCCCCACTTATCCTTGCTCATTCTTAAATAAACAGATAGATAAATTAAATAAATAAATAAATAATAGAAATGAGTACCCCGTGAGGATTCCCAGGGGATTGGCACCATCGCCACCATCACTGTGGCCCAGTCCTGGCTTCCCTTCTTTCCCTCCGACGGCCCTGGTCTCCTAAGTCTGGCCCAGGCCTCCCTTCCCCCCTCGACCCAGCCATCAGGCTCTGCTCTAACTCAGCCCTGTGTCTTCTTGACTGCATGGCCCACTGAGGTGGGAGAGCCAAGTGGTGGAGGCACAAGCTTTGGCTTCAGACAGAACCAGGGAGGCACAGCGCTCTGACACGTGCTGGTTGCAGGATTCTGGGACAGAAGACACTTAGCCGCCATGAGTCTAAGTTTCTTCTCCTGTAAAATGGAAGTTCTGTATGTCTCCTTTGTATCGCCGTGTGACAATTGATAGAGATGGTATCTATAACGAGCCCCCCACACAGGGCCTGGAACATGGTAATGACTCAGTGAGCGGAAGCTGTTGCTATTCTTCCTACTTGCTAGACATGTGATATGATTTGTCTCCTTTAATCTGTGGGATAGTCCTATTCACAGATGAGGAATCTGAAACAGAGAGCCGAAATCGTTCACCCAATGTCACACTGTTGCTATGGCATTGGGATGAGCTCGACTGCGACAGAAGGTGACGAGCCAGGGCTCCATACTCAGCTCCAGACCCCCGGGCCCAGGGTCCTTCCCCGAGTTCTGGCTGGGTCCCAGCAGATGGCACGAAATGCCTCAGNCCCAGCAGATGGCACGGAATGCCTCAGCCACAGAAAAACAGAAGCAACAGAGCAGGGCAGAGGGATCTGGGCTCTAATTGTAGCTCACCACTCAGTGACATGGACTTCGGGAATATTCCCCAAGTTTCTCAAGCCTTCATTTCCCCCTCTGCACACTGGGGGTGATGGACACTTCCTCCCATGGCTCTTATAAAGATCGAATGATCGAATGCATGAAAAGCACTTTACGTGGTGTCTGGCACATATTAACTCCCTGGGATGAAGTACCCGCCGTCATAAGTGAGAATCGCATTATAACACAGCTCCTGAATCAGAGGATTCTACGGCACAATAACAGAAAACCAAGACCACGCTAGTTATTTTTTTTTAAATTGTGGTAAAATATAAATGACACAAAATTTACCGTTTTAACCATTTTTTAGCATACAGTCAGTGACATTAAATACATTCACAACGTTCTGCAGCCCTGGCCACCATCCATTTCCAGAATGTTTTCATCATTTCAGACAGAAACTCTGTCCCTCTTTCACAGTAACTCCCCATTTCTCGTCTTCCCAGCTCCTAATAACATCTATTCTGCTTTTTTTTTTTTAAAGATTTTATTTATTTATTTGACAGTGATAGAGACAGCCAGCGAGAGAGGGAACACACGCAGAGGGAGTGGGAGAGGAAGAAGCAGGCTCATAGCAGAGGAGTCTGATGTGGGGCTCGATCCCATAACGCCGGGATCACACCCTGAGCCGAAGGCAGACGCTTAACCGCTGTGCCACCCAGGCGCCCCTCTATTCTGCTTTTTGACTATGAATTGGTCTGTTCTACATACCTCGTACAAGGGGAATTATACAATGCCTGTCCTTTTTGTCTGGCTTGTGTAACTGAGCGTGTTTTCAAGGTTCATGCATATTGTAGCATGTGTCATTATTTTATTCCTTTGTATGGCTTACCAATATTTCATTATCTATTATATATAAACCATGTTTTCTTTTCCCATTCATTTGTTGATGGACATTTTGTTGCCATCACCTTTGGCTGTTACAAACAATGCTTCTGTGAACATTGGTGTATACGTATCTGTT
>NC_048225.1:20818731-20847790 GCF_002007445.2 Ailuropoda melanoleuca | reverse complement strand
AATTAATTAATTTTAATTAATTAAAAATGTTAAGGCCATGACAAGTTACATCATGTTACATCTCAATTCCTCTACCAAGGAAAATGATAACGTACTTAAGTCACAGAATGGCTCTGGGGAAAAAATTACACATACACACTGTCTGGTTTTAGCACAATATCTAATGCAGAGTAAGGATGTATTAACTTGCCTCAATTATCCATATCATCGTTCTGTCTCAATGCTAACAATTATGACTCTCTTAAAAATTGTATTTAAAATTGGTACTAGGAAATATCACAAGCTCAGAGTTAGTGACGCCTAGTCTCTGCCTGTGCGGTCAGCCGTCCTCACTTTGGCCCCAGCACACACGCACTGACACACAACCCGCCATACGGACACGCGCTTCCCTTTCCCCAGCAGCGCACAGAGGCCGCCACCACCTTGCCTCTCCCAAAGGCAGGCCGAGTCCCCGATCCACATCTCCCACCACGCCCCACCCTCTCGTTCACGTTCTACCCCGGGAACCTGCTGCCACCGTCCAGACCAATGACAAAGTGTAGAGGCAAGAACAGGAAGGTTACTTTATGAGCCAGTGAACAGACTGCCCCCCACACCCCCGCCACCAGCCCTTCATCGATTCCCAAATTACCACCATGAACACGCGTCTTCTTCCATCGTATCTCCTGTGGATTCCGTGTAGTTTCATCCATGATCCGCAGTGTAATCTGATAAAAGAGCTGCTTATCCTGGAACATTGATTATAAAACCCCTATGGATAAACCACCTGGACTCAGCCCCTAAATCTCTCCTCTCTGGCGTGCCCTGACCCCGCGCCCCCAATGCCATCCTTATACATGTGAACACCGCCACCACTTTCCTCTCCACCACCGATACCAACCACGAATGCACTCCAGCCATTCTGTGCTCATCACCGCTCGCAGCCAGGACATCTCCGAGGGCGATGTGGGCTGGGGCAGGGAAGAACGCGTATGTGGTGGGGAGGGGCAGGCATCCGGGGCAGAAAGCACTGGGGAAATCAAGCTCTGAGTCTTTGTGTCAGTTTCTGAGATGATATCCGTGTAAACTTTCTTTCTGACGCATCCCGGCCAAGCAGGGAGAATGCTGCAGGGAATCCCCTCCCTCCACTATCTGTTTCAGCATCATTCACTGAACTCCTTAACTACCCCCTACACAGAAAGGAAGGACAAGCACTGGGAATGCTTTCAAGGGCCACTCAGCCCTATTCCCCACAGTGCCACTCTCCTCACAGCTGGAAGTCCTTGTCAGAGTTCCTTATCTTATCCAGGACACTGATGGTCCCTTTGCCCACTTGGGTGGGATGACGTTAGAGCTGCAGGGAGGATGGGCTGTGGAGCTGGCCTGCTGGGAAGATCTCGCTTCCTGAGGATGATGGGCAGGTCGCTAGTTCGGAATGTGGGTCTGCTCTGGGTGATGAGTGATAGGACGGGCTAGGTCATGGCTCACTGTCTGTGATAGGAAGAATTCTATCACAGCGCCATGTTTACTACCTGTTATAACTCCCATGATGCTGTTGACGGTAACACAAAGGGGGTTGATGGTAACCCACAGCAAACATCATAAAAACGGGACCTCCGTCTTATGACCCCAAGTAACCAGAGTCATAAAAACTTCAATGAGCTGGGAACAGATTCTTCTCAGAGCCTCCAGGTAATGTTCACCTGGCAAAAAAATGGAGTTTGATCTTGTGAGACTCCTGCATGAAAGCCAGGTGAACGTACGAGAATATCCAACCTATAGACCTATATGGTAATAAATGGATATAGTTTTTAAGCTGCTAAGTTTATGGTAATTTATTACACAGCAATAGAGAATAATAAAGATTGACATCAGGGGTACCTGGGTGGCTCAGACGGTTAAGCATCTAACTCTTGCTTTCGGCTCAGGTCATGATCTCAGGGTCATGAGATCAAGCCCCATATTGGGCTCTGTGCTCAGTGCAGAGTCTGCTTGTCCCTCTCCCTCCCCTCACTTGTGTTCTCTCTCTTTCTCTTTCTCTTAGATAGATAAATAGATGATAGATAATCTTTTTTTAAAAAAAATTGACATCAGCAAGATGTCAGGAGAGGAGATGCCAGTCCTTGTAGCCCACAGAAACATCAATTTTGACAAACATCCTCAAACAGAAATGTCTCTGTGGAAACTTAGATGTCCCATAGAAAGATTCCAGCACCGCACTTGAGCTAAATATCTGAGAACTGACACATGGGACAGGGCAAGGAGAGCAGTTTAACTTTTCCCACATCACCCCTCTCCCAGGAAGGAAGATCTTGGTGCCAAGAGAGACTCCTTTAGCCCATGGTTTCTCCCACAGGGAAAAGTGAGAGAGGAATGAATGCCCAGCTTCTCCCAGCCTTGTAGGATGTTGTCAAAGTGACTGACTCACTTCTATCTTGCCCCCCCCCCAATCATGTAAGGGAGCAGCAGGGCTGAATAGTCTAGGGGAACCTAGAAGAAGGGCAAAGGGGAGGGGCCAGATCCTGAAAACTGGCCACAGATTCTACTAGTGGGCTGGCAGGCTCCACCAACATGGTGGGTATGGCAGGCCCACACATGGAAACCATGGGACATCTTATCTGCAGGACCCATCAGTTAGCTGACGTTTCCCCATCACACTACGCATACCCTCAGTGGTGCACTGGAGACTACTATGAACAATTTTGCTGACAAACTAGATAAATGAAAAGAAATGCATAAATTCCCGCAAGCATATAACCTACCAAGACAGAATCATGAAGAAATAGAATTTCTCAACAGACCAATAATGAATAAAGAGATTGAAACAGTAATCAAAAGCCATCCAACAAAGAAAAGCCCAGAAGGAGATGGCTTCACAGGTGAATTCTACCAAACATTTAAAGAAAAGTCAATGCCAATATTTCTCAAACTCTTCCAAGACATTTAAGAAAAGGGCGTACTTCCAAACTCATTTTGCAAGACCAGCATTACCCTGATACAGATAAAGACACTAAAAGAAAATTATAGGTCAACAACTCTGATGAACATAGACGCAAAAATCTTCAACAAAATACTAGCAAACGTAATTCACCAGTGCATGAAAAGGATCATACACTATGATCAAGTGGGATTTATCTCCGGAATGCAGTGGTGGTTCAACATGTGTAAATCAATAAATGTGATACACCACGTTAACTGAATGAAAAATAAAAATCATATGATCCTCTCAATAGATGCAGGAAAGGCATTTGACAAATTTTAATATCCTTTCATGATAAAAACTTTCAACAAATTTGGTATACAGAAAATGTACCTCAGTATAATAAGGACCATAGAAAGGAGACACTCAGAGCTAGCATCATACACAATGGTGGAAAGCTGAAAGATTTTCCTTAAGATGAGGAACAACAACAAGACAAGTGTTCCCATTCTCACCACTTCTATTCAACATGGTACTGGAAGCCCTAGCCAGAGTAATTAGGCAAGAAAAATCAATAAAAAGGCACCCAATTGGAAAGGAAGAAGTGAAACTGTCTCTGTTTGCAGATGACATGATTTTAAATGTGAAAAACCCTAAAGGTACCACCAAAAATACTATTAGAACTAAGAAATGAATTATGTAAGGTTGGAGGATACAAAACCAAGATATAGATATAGAAATCAATTGTGTTTCTACACACTACCAATGAACTATCCAAAAAAAAAAAATTAAGAAAACAATCCCATTACAATACCACCACAAACAAGAAAATATTTGCAAATAAATGTAACCAAGTAAAAGAACTGTACACTGAAAACTATAAGACATCAGTGAAAGAAATAGAATAAGACACAAATATATGGGAGGATGTCCCATGTTCATGGTTTAGAAGAATTAATGCTGTTAGAATGTTCATACTCCCAAAGCAATCTACAGATTCAACGCAATCCCTATCAAAATCAAAATGAAATTAACATTGTTTAACTGAAGTGTTAAGGAAAATGTTTTTCTAAAGACCTAACAATTTAACATTATACAATTATCTCCAATATTCTCTAATGTAAAGATAGATTTGGAGGCAAGGTTTTACTAGATGTAGAATTGATTGTAGAATTGGTTATATCAGGGTGCCTGGGTGGCTCAGTCAGTTAAGTGTCTGACTTCAGCTCAGGTCATGATCTCGGGGTTCTGGGGTTGAGTCCCAGATCAAGCTCCTTGCTCAGCAAGGAGGCTATGTCTCCCTCTGCCTCTGCCTGCTGCTCCCCCTGCTTGTGCTTTCCCTCTCTCTCTGTCTCTCTGATGAATAAATAAATAAAATCTTTAAAAGAAAAAACACCTTATGGAATGGGAGAAAATATTTACAAGCCACAAAGGAACTCATGAAACTCAATAGCCAAAACATTAAAAACCCAATTTAGAAGTAGGCAAAGGACTTGAATAGCCATTTCCCCGAAGCAGACTTACAAATGGCAAAAAAGGTGTACAGAAAGGTGCTGTTCATCAAGGAAATGCAAATCAAAATCACAATGAGATGTCACCTCACACCTGTTACAATGGTTATTATTTTAAGAAAAAGAGAAGTCTTGGTGAAAACGTGGAGGAAAGGGAACCCTGATACACTGTTGGTGGGAATGCAAACTGGTACAGTCACTATGGAAAACAGCATGGAGAATGACCATATGATCCAGCAATCCAGCTTCTGGGTATTTATCTGAAGGAAATGCAATCAGTATCTCAAAGAAATACCTGAATCCTATGTTCAGCATTATTCACAATAGCCAAGTTACAGAAACAACTCAAATGTTTATCAACAGATGGATAAATAAAATGTGATATTTGCCTACGATGGAATGCTATTTAGCCATGTGCAGTAACATGGAAACATCAAGCCATGTNTCCCCCTGCTTGTGTTCCCTCTCTCGCTGGCTGTCTCTATCTCTGTCAAATAAATAAATAAAATCTTTAAAAAAAAAAAAAAGAAAGAAAAAGAAATACCTGAATCCTATGTTCAGCATTATTCACAATAGCCAAGTTACAGAAACAACTCAAATGTTTATCAACAGATGGATAAATAAAATGTGATATTTGCCTACGATGGAATGCTATTTAGCCATGTGCAGTAACATGGAAACATCAAGCCATGTGAAATAAGCCAGATGCAGAAGCAGAAATACTGCACATCTTACCTACATATAGTATCTACAACAGATTTCATTTATTTTATTTGCGAGAGAGTAAGAGTCGGGAGCAGAGGGAGAGGGAGAAGCAGACTCCCCGCTGAGCAGGGAGCCCCATGTGGGGCTGGACCCCAGGACCCTGGGATCACGACCTGAGCCAAAGGTAGATGCTTAACGGACTGAGCCANCAGGACCCTGGGATCACGACCTGAGCCAAAGGTAGATGCTTAACCGACTGAGCCATCCAAGCGTCCCCATACTCCCATTTTTTAGGGAAGCCCCCTGATCCTTCATTCTCTCCAGACACCAGTCAACTCTCTAATTCTTGTTTCAAATTTCTTGCAAGCACTGGCTACACTCACTTTCTCCGCTTGCACATGTCTATTCGCTCCTCAGTGACAATCTGACTCATGCTCCCCCTTTGTCAACGGACCTACTCTGGCCAAGGTCATCCACGGTCACTAGGGCTCTCATTCATCCTTACAGCGCTGGGCCTCTCTGTGTCCTTGGGCATTGTGGATCTGACAGTGTTTCTTAGAACTCTTGACTGTCATGAGTCTGGACACTGCTCCCATGTTTCTCTTCCCATCTGTCTGACCAGCACCCCTTGTTGATAGGAGTCTCCCTCACCCAAATATTTATCTTTAGTGTTCCTTAGTATTCCTTTCAGCTCTACCCATTTTGAGGTTTATTTATTTATTTTTTTAGTAATGGCTGTAAAGTGGTATCTCATTGCAGTTTTGATTTGCTTTTCCCTAATGATGGTGATGCTGGGTATCATTTCCATCTTAACCAATTATTTTTTTATAATAATTTTTTATTCTGTTATGTTAATCACCATACAGTACATCCCTAGTTTTTGATGTAGTGTTCCAGGATTCATTGTTTGCANTGTTTGCGTATAACTCCCAGTGCTCCATGCAATACGTGCCCTCCTTAATACCATCACCGGCCTAGCCCATCCCCCAACCCTCTCCCCTCTGAAGCCCTCAGTTTGTTTCCCAGAGTCCATAGTCTCTCATGGTTCATTCCCCCTTCTGTTTATCCCCCCTTCCTTCTTCTCTTTCTACTCCTACCGATCTTCCTACTACTAACTAATTAAAGGAATTCCCTTTTATTTCTAGTTTGCCAAGAAGTGTTTTTGTTGTTGCTCAAAAACAGGTCTTGAACCTCATAAAACGATATTCTCATCAACTGGAATCATCACATGGTGTATCTCCTTCAGGGTATTGATGTGGTGTGAATTGATTGATAGATCTTCCAATACTTAACATTTTGGCATTTCGGGCGTGATCCTGAAATTCTTTTACATGCATTATTTTGCCATTTGTTTTTTAGTTCTGCAGCTAATATTTTATTTGGCATCGTGTGTTTATAATCATAAAGCAGTGGCCTATAATTTTTTCTTTTATTGTAATCTTTTGAATTTGGATTCAAATCAGCCTATTAGCTTTAACTTTGCTTCTATTTCCCAGAAACTTTTCAAAAGATGGAGATGAATAATTCTTGAACGTTTGGTAGACTCACACACATCTGAAGCCATAAGAACCTATTTTGGGTTTAGTTTGTTCTGTTTGTGTATTTTAAGGACGGTCTTTCTCTAGTATTGCAGAACTTTTAATACGACTGCTCTATTGAAGAACCCTCTTCTTTAGCTGATTTGAGAACTTCTTAAAATTTTGTTCAGATGGCTTTAAGTCAATGAACTAAAACAATGAAATATAGACTTCAGCTGAGAAGCTATATGTCCATCTAAAAATGTACTAGGGGCGCCTGGGTGGCACAGCGGTTAGGCGTCTGCCTTCGGCTCAGGGCGTGATCCCGGCGTTATGGGATCAAGCCCCACATCAGGCTCCTCCGCTGTGAGCCTGCTTCTTCCTCTCCCACTCCCCCTGCTTGTGTTCCGTCTCTCGCTGGCTGTCTCTATCTCTGTCGAATAAATAAATAAAATCTTTAAAAAAAAAAAATAAAAAAAAAATAAAAATGTACTAGATGGTAAGAGGGGAGGTGTGGACAGTGAAAGAGACAAACCACGTGTCACATGGAATAAAGTCATAGTTATACATAGAAGCCAGGTGTTGACACCTGTTTTAGAGAGCCCACACCTAGCATCCAGTGTCCTCTGCTTTCGTTTTTTTTTTAAAGATTTTATTTATTTATTTATTTATTTATTTATTTATTTATTTGAGAGAGAGCCTGAGCAGGGGGGGAGGGGCAGAGGGAGAGGGAGAAGCAGACTGTCCACTGAGCAGGGAACCCAGCATGGGGTTCGATCCCAGGATCCCGAGATCATGATGTGAGCCAAAGGCAGACGCTTAACCAACCAGGTGCCCTGCCCCCGTCTGCTCTTTCTTATCAAACAACTTCCCACAAACTCACATAAAAATCCACCCATGGTGATAGTTAGCACTCCTATCCACAGGGATTGGTCTACCCTGTGTCTTCTAAGAACAGCCCAAGTCCCAGGGAGAGACAAATAAGGTCCCAGAGGTCCCAGAACTGACTATTCATTCAACTCCCAGCTGTCAATGAGTCACAGACCCTTTCCAGCTTACTCTGGCCAAGCAGGAGGAGACTGAGAGCATCCCCTTCCCCATTGGCTCTTCCCACTCCACTTCCCCAAGTTTCCCTGGCACTCCCAGATTCAGAAAGGGACCACAGGAGTTTGGAGGACTGTCACTCCTGAAGGCTTCCAGGAACAGGAATTCACAAAGCAGCCCGGTCACACCCTAGGATCACCAGACAGCAACCCCAAGGGAAGGAAACTGGAGTGTTCTCTGCTCACATTCAAGGACACAAAGGCAGAAACCGCTCTGCAGCCAGCAGACCACTGCCTGACCTCAGGCCAGTGTGAGGCCAAAAGCACCAGGCCCTGGAGGCTGTCCCTGCATGCGGGACCTCAGCGCCTGAGGGCCTGGGACAAACAGAGGTGAGGCAGAGGGGGCTGACGGTAGGGTTCCTGCTTCCCCCGATCCCTCGATCCCTCGTCTGAAGGAGGTGAGCTGGGAGGGTGTCTGAGAGGATAGGCTGGAGCAAGATCTAAGCTGCCCTAAGACAAGTCAGGAGTCTGAGGCCTCCTCTGTGGCATTGACCTTGGCCACCAAAGAACAGTTGACGTTCAACATCCACACTCTATGCACGATCCTACTCTTCTAAAACGTGAGCTTAAAAACGTACGTACATGTGCTTGTATAGCTTGCCAGGTATGTACGCATCCACGTCGTGAGAAGTCCTGTACGAGCTACCCAACGTGTACAGTGTTAATTTCTAAGTACTGGTTTCGGTGGAATTCTTTCAATAATTTTTTAAAATGTTAGAACAGGTTTAGACTTAGAGAAAAGTTGCAAAGACAATATGCAGTTTCTCACCCCATTTCCCCTGCTGTTAACAGTTTACATTCTCTTGGTACTTTTGTCACAACTCATGAAAAAATATTGACTCCTTATTATTAACTAAACCCCATATTGTGTTCAGATTTCCTTAGCTTCCTGCCTAATGTCTTGTTTCTCTTCCAAAATACCTCACCTCTTTCACTCCTCATGCCTCTTCATCTCCTCTGGGCTGGGACAGTATTTCAGAAATTCCCTGTTTTTTGTAACGTTGATGACTTTGAAAATGAGCACACGGCTATTTTGCAGGTGCCCCTCAGCTTGGGTATGTCTGACGTTCTTCTCACGGTTAGACTAGGGTTAGGATACGGTGGCAGGAGAACCACAGAGGTGAAGTGCTGTTCTCGTCCCATCCTATCGGAGGAGTATGCTATCACCCCACCATATCACTGTGGGTGTTAACCTTGACCCCTGGCTGAGTCCTGTGTGCCAGGCCATGCCACCTTAGGGTTGCATTTTTCCCTTTTCCATATGGTACCCTTTGAAAGCAAGTCACTAAGTGTAGCCCATTACATCTGTTTTTAACTTTTCTGTTAACTTCTTTGTATTTTTCAGATATTTTACAATAGTTAGGATTTACCTTGTTCACGAGAGTATGGCTATTAAGGCAGCTTTTAAGAGAAAAAAAGGCCTCTTGCTGGTCTAGCCTCTCTCACCCTGACCCGAACATAGCTCTCTTTAGTACAGCGGGACCCTACTAGATAAACTTAATGTAGACGGGAATGCTTGAGACAGTTGTATGACTGTGGATGCTTATGGGGTTGTTCCTGGTGTTTTCAATTCAAGGACAAGGCTATGTCCCACAATGGCTAATACAACTGGCTGTACCTTTTATCTCCTCAATTTTAGGAGGGAAAACAAATCCATCAAAAATATTTACATTTGACATTCTGAAAATGAAAGTCGGTATTGAAAAGAGACTCTTAGGAGTTCCAAAAAATCTTAGGTAAATAAAAATCACACAAAATGTGTTTGTTAGTCTATAAGAGAAACAAAACATTCCTCTTTGTTTTAATTTATGAATGAAAATTATAAGCTTATGTTAAATAAGGAATTTAACAAGATAATGGTCTCCATTTTTGCACCATGGCTGGTTAGGGAAAGAGAATGAAGGGAAGAGATAAGGACAGAGGAAATGTAATATAAAGGGAAAAAGAAAGAGAGGTCAAAAGAGTGGGAAAAATACATAAAGAAGTGGTGATAGGGGTTTTAAAATATACACTGAAAAGATAATAAGATGGTGACGAATATTCCTATAATAATAATAGCAGAAACATTTTACACTAAAGAGAAGATACAAATCTTTCTTTGCCTGAAAACATAGGAAATTCACTGTTCTTATAAAAGATACTGTTCCACTTTCTCAGTTCCTCCCAAGCTCCTTGGAAGAGTTGCCCGTGCTCCCCATGTCCTCCTGTCACGGTCCCTTCATTCCTCAATCCTCTGCTAGGTGACTCCTGTGACACTTCTCCATTCCACCTGCTCTGCCGATCATCTGCCAGTTGTCACAGAAAACAGCGCTGGTCCTCCGTCCTGGGTCCCCACCTGCTTCTGTGGACTTCACCCACTTTCTCTTCCCCTGGCCGCCCATGTCTGTGATTCGCCAGCCCCGCTCCCACTCCCTTCCCCAGACAACGGAAGCCATCAGGAGGCTCAGAGAACATGCATAGCCTCTAAACCTGGTGAGCCCATCTCTTCTGCCCCAGGCCTGGGCACCTTCGTGGACTTTGAGTCTTCTCTGGCCGTCTGCCAGTGGGACACGTTTTCCAGAGTTTTCCACCGACCCCTCCAACTCCTGATGTGTGAAATAGAACCCATCCCCTGTCTGCGTACATCACAGTCACTCCTGAGTTGTGGGACTAGATGCCAGGCAGCCTGTCAACCAGAGAAGCTAAGTGATTATGAGGAAGGAGGAGATGCAGGGTGAGAAGGGCTGGTGATTTGCAGGTGAGATGACATGACGGGTGACCCCAAGAGTGTCTGGTGTTGGGGGGCAGGAGCCAGTGGGCAGGAGGGAAGTGAAGAGGGGAACTGGGAGGAGATGGGAGGATGCTGCCTGCTTCTCTGCAGCAGTGTGGAGAGAGAGAGGACCAGAGAGGGTCAAGGATGGCCAAGGACGGGGATGGGGGAGGGGACACCTCCACCAACAAGGGAAGAAGAGTTAGCGAGGCTTCCAGTACAGCGACTTCCCTCTATATTTATTGCAGAAATCTTCATCTTTACAGCAAAAGCTGGAAACTTTCAGGTCCCCACGAATCAGCTTCCAGGACTTACACTCATTGGAGCAGTCCAGTTGAGTGTGGTTATAGCGAAATCCATCTGGAAGAGAAGGACACTCATACTCAGGGTCAGAGAGCAAGTGTTGGAGCTCAAAGAAAGAGGATTTTCCCCAACCACACCAAGCCTGGCCTCCAACCGAGGGGCACATCAGCCTCACCTTCCTGACGTGGAGTCAAGAGGCAGGCACCCGCTCAAGCCAGCAGAGCCCAAGTCAATGTCATTACCTCTTATATTGAAATAGAATATATCCCTGGTTCTGCATCCTGGGCCTTCCTCCACGGTGCAGTTGCCTTTGCCTGCCATGCATTTGCCCTTTCTAAAAAGACTGCAGACCATACACGTTGTGGCTGGAGCTGGGGAGAAACAGACATGAGCCCGGCATGGAATGAACTCAGACCAAGGTGCGCTAGGATACCTTAGGACCCAGGAGTTTAGGGACACAGCATGCCTCTAAATACTTCTCCCACACACAATTTGGGGCAGGAAATATTCCCACCAGGTTGCTTCCATTAAATATTTAGGGAAATGAGGTCTTCCACATAGTGGTCTCAAAATCTATTAAGGATAAATAACTGGATGTATTCTTCGTGAGTGAATTGCATGGTATGTGAATTATATCACACTAAAGCAGCTTACCAAAAATAACCTTGAACAAAAATATAAGGTGTTACCTGCCAGGCAATGTGAGAGGTACTAGCAAGTGAGAAATAAGGCCAAAAGGCATGGGTTCTAACCAGGCAATTGAAATTTCCAACCTGGCACTAAACACTAAGTGATTATCTTTCTTTAATTTCTGTTCCCTAGGAACCTGACTGAGCGCCCCCCTGGTATCAGCTCTGTGCTCACATGCTCATAAAAATCTAGAAGAGGGGGCACCTGAATGGCTCAGTTGGTTAAGTGTCTGCCTTTGGCTCAGGTCATGATCCCAGCGTCCTGGGATTGAGCCTCACGTAGGACTCCCTGCTCAGCAGGGAGCCTGCTTCTCCCTCTGCCTGCCGCTCTGCCTGCTTGTGTTCTCTCCCTCTCTCTCTTTCTGTCAAATAAATAAATAGAATCTTTTTTTAAAAAAAAATCTAGAAGTTACTATGTAAAGAGTCTCCTTTTAGCGGTGGAGTCATTGTGCAGAAGACAGCCAGAGCACCTGCCTACAGCCACCCTGGGCCAGGGTCTCTGGGGGAAATGGGTGGGCATAAGGATTACACTGGCTTGAAGGTGGGGAGGGAGATTTTAGTCTCCAAAGATGTCCTAGCCGAGCACCAAAAGTCATCCAAAGTGCATACATGTCTCAGTGAAAAGAGTGCTGTGAAAATATTGGTTCAAAATGAGCCATCTAATCACCTCCTCTGGCTACATCACGGCCCCTAGGCTGCTTCTTTATAGAGAGTCTGGAGCTACCCTTGACTCTGCTGCTTAGGGCCATCCCAGCCAGCCCCAAAGCCCTAAAGTGAGACGAGCCCTGGGCCCCAGTCTGCCCCCAGGGAGTGACTGACTCCACTCTGAGATCTTAGGAAGGGACCCGAACTCTTGCCCTGGGAGTAGTCAGGGTGGGGACCGCAGACAGAGACCTGAAACCCTTGGCGGCCAGATCATCCCAGCACCTCATCCTTAACCTCATTCCCTCCCAGCCAGGTCAGGCCTCCATCCTGGGGCAGCTCCCTCACCCCTGCCCAGCCAGCCCAGGGCCTCACCCACTCCTTGGAAGAACACAAAAGAGAAGACTGCCAGCAGCAGGAGCAGAAGCAGGAACTTGCCCATCTCAGGGTGGGACGGCAGCAAGACGCACAGTCTGCCTGGAGCAGGGGAGCAGAGTGCCCAGGAAGGGCTAGGACAGATGGCTCTAGAACCGGGACTGGGCAGCTCTCCCAAGCTGTGGGCAGAAGCTTCCTTTTACATACCCGCCAAGGCAGGTTTCACCACCGCCCAGGCCCAGGAAATGCTCCCACAGACCTAGCCCCACTGGATACTTCCAAGGGCAAAGGATGTCCCATGTGCCCCTCCTGTTCCCTTGAGACCACCTCTGGCTGAGCAGGGGTCCTGCTGCTTGGCCAGCCCTGCTGGGCCCCTCAACAGTTCCTGCCCCTTCACTGTCTGGACCTCCCACTGTGCCAGGGCCAAGACAGGGGCTTCTCATGTGGGCAGGGCTTTGTGAACATACCCACTTCCTCCGGGTCCAATGTCCCCTCATCATCCAAAGGCGATGAGGAGGGAGTAGAAAACAGGAAAACAGGTACAAACTTCCAGTTATAAAATAAGTAAGTCATCAGGATGTCAAGTACAGCGTGGTGATGACAGTTAATAACACTATTGCCTATTTGAAAATTGCTAAGAAAGTAAATCTTGAAGGTTCTCATCACAAAAAGAAAAAAATTTTGTAACCAGGTAAGGCGACAGATGTTGACTAGACTTACCATGATCATTTCATAGTGTGTATAAATATCAAATCATGACGGTGTATGCCTGTTCTGTGCCCGTCAGCCTATCAATCAATAATCAATATTGTAGCTGGCCCGGACTTATAACTGTAAAATATCCTTCAGCAACAACCATCAGGGAACTTGGAGAAAAATAAAGGTTGATAACTTACAAGACCTGGACATGACACGACGTACCTGGGGCCACACAGTGAGGGTGGGGGTGGGGGACGCGAGGGCATGCGTGTCTCTGCTTTTACCAAGGTGGACCATGGGGCTTAGAGTTTCATGGGCTCAGCCTTTATTGGTAAGTTTAAAACATAAGAACAAGAGATTGAAGGATGGGGAGAGGAAAAAAACAAATGGCACAAAGGGTCAGTTATCAACATCAGCCAAGATCTCTGGCCCAAAGGAGTCTCAATGGAGGCAGTGTGGCGGGCCGTGTGTTTCTTCCAGATGAAATGCCCCCTTGAAATGGATGCCTTGGCCATCCAAGCTTAAGTCAGGCACTTGTGTTCTAAAAAAAAAAAAATTTTTTTAATAAAAAATAGAAACCAAAAAACCCAGAAAAACAAATATAATGTGATATGTCAATTATACCTCAATTTTAGGGGCACTTGGGTGGCTCAGTTGGTTAAGCGTCTGCCTTTGGCTCAGGTCGCGATCCCGGGGTCCTGGGATCATGGGGCTCTCCACTCAGCAGCAAGTCTGCTTCTCTTTCTCCCTCTGTGATCTCTCTTGCTTTTGCTCTCTTTCAAATAAATAAAATCTTTTTTAAAAATTATACCTCAATTTAAAAAAAAATAATTTAAAAAGAAAATGGGGAAAGCAGATTATAAACAAATCATCAGAGCTGCCAAAGAGCAACTTTGTTTTACTGAAGACACGCTGTTCTGTGCAAACTTGAAGAATGTCACGAGGACGATGCCCTAATGTGATATTAGAAGGGGACACTGGAAACTGAGTGTTTTCACCTGGGAACCGAGGCAAAGAAAGCGAGAAGAGAAAATAATGATCTGGTCAGATCTCCGTGTGCAAACTTATACTTGTGATCATCCTCCTGGTGCTTCCTAAGGAGAGGACGGTGCAATTCTTGTCAAATGATGACCTGTTCTGTGTAGCTTGCTGGCAATAAACAAGCCTACTTTGAAGATTTATGGGATGCAGCCCCACTGGGAATGGCCCGTGGTGGCTATGGAATGAGAGTAAAATACAATGGAGGTGGTAAGGGACTGCAAAGCCCCACTTGGGCATCTGGGACCAGCCAGGAATTGGGAAGAGACCTCATTGGCTCAGTCTGTCCCAGCAAAGGGCACGATCACCTCACAGAAGAATCTACCGCCCGAGGTTCCTGGCCGGCCTTCCTGCATCCGCTCTTCCGGTCGAGCTGCCTCAACATTACCCCGTCACGTGTCTCCATCAGGTGCCCAGGAAGGTCCTTTTTTTTTTTTTTTTTTAGATTTTATTTATTTATTTGACAGAGAGACAGCCAGTGAGAGAGGGAACACTAGCAGGGGGAGTGGGAGAGGAAGAAGCAGGCTCCCAGTGGAAGAGCCTGACGTGGGGCTCGATCCCAGAACTCCGGGATCACGCCCTGAGCCGAAGGCAGACGCTTAAGGACTGAGCCACCCAGGCACCCCCAGGAAGGTCCTTTGACATGGTGGAACTGTGCTGGATGGCACATGCATGTCCCTGAACGATACTTATGGATGTTTCCTGGCCTTTTAGGAGAGGAGGTTTCAGAGGTCCATTAAAGATTGAGAGCTTGACAAATGTCACATATTAAATTTATCTGAGCCCATGAGGGCCTTGCTCCATACTCCTAAAGTTGGGAAAGAGCTAATAGTCCTAATTCATGACTTCAGTCCAAGCTTATTTACTAAATTATTCCGTTTACTCCCAACATGCCCCAGTCCGGAGGATAAATCATGCGACCAGCCTACACAGAGGTCGCCAGGCACAGCCTCTCTCCCAGCACAGGAAACTCTCCCTCCGCAGCACCCAGACAGGGGGCATCCAGAACCACTGCACTTCCGGGCCCACGCCAGTCCCCCTCAGATCTTCCCGTAATGTGTCTAGGCCGAGACCCAACAAGGGAGAGCCCTGGCCCGAGCACAGACTCAGAAATCAGACCCATCCGGGTTTGAAGCCTCATTCTAACACCTATTGGCTGTGAGACCCTGGCTAGTTATTAATCTATAATCCCTCAATTTCCTCATCGAGGAAATAGGAATTATAATAGCACTTACGTCATTAAGTTACTGGTTCAATTCTTCGTATTAACTTTCTGTTCCATTATTCACTAGAGAATCCAGTTAAGAAAAATTTAATTTAAAAATCGGTACTAGGCACAAAATTGGTGGGTCCTCAATTTTGCCTCCCTACATCTCATCTGTCACAGTCTTCAGTGTGTTTTCCTCAAGTCTCCCTCAGCTCATACGCATTCTTTCACACCTGAGCCACAGCCACCCTCCCCAGATGCCACCTCCACTCCTGTGTGGTCTCATTTCCTCTACCCTTGCCCACGCACATCAAAACCTGAGCCCCAGCTCCCCACGTCTCTGCCTCAGTCCATGATGGAGAAGACATTTAGATGGTCTAATAGGACCAGATGAGGTTGGGTCTTCAATGCCAAGCTGTGAGCTTTCCAGACTATTCAAGAAACGAGAAGGCTGGGGAGTTCATGCACTAGACTAGAGCAAGCCTTGATGGTTGCAATGTGCAGAGAAGGTGATCGTGGGCCCAAGCCTCTGAGACCTGGCAGGGACCTTAGAGGCCACCAGGCCCAACCTCTCCTGCTGCCCCTCCAGGTTCCCTGACTGGGGACTTTCAGCGTATCCTTGTAGAGAATTTCTCAGGCTCCCAGGCTCGCCCAATCCCTATCAGACCTCCAGCGGTGAGTTGAGGCTGGACCAGAGTGGAGCAGCGTGGTTAAAGCCACAAGCTCTGTCACCATCGAGTCAGGGCCCAAATCCTGACTCCAGCTCTTACTGGCCTAAAACACTGGCCAAGTTACTTAACCTTCTGAGAGCATCAGCTGCCCCCTGTGGCAAAGGAGGACAATAATAGAACCTTCCTGCAAGGGTTTTGCCAAGATTAAATAAAATGATGCCTTTTAAGTATTTGATATGTGTTACCTATAGCCTTATTGTCTTATCATTGTTAACTTTGTGTTCTGGTCACACAAGGCCCAGATAAAACCGGGCCTGGGAAAGAGGTGAAGACTGAACATGACCCTCTCCCAAGCTCGCTTCCTGTGTCCTTTTATTCTCTTGATAGCCCTAAGGTTTGAACATAAGCAAACCCTCCCCCACAGCCACACTTCCTCCCACACACACACCGCAGAATGTGAAACCCTACGAGCCCTCAGCCTGCAGAGAGCCTGCAGAGAGCCTGCAGCATCATCCCAGGGCTGGCCCGCCCCACCTCACACTCCTCTCTGTCCCAGAAGTCCCACTCAGAGAGGCCAGTGTCCCAGCCCAGGCCGAAGGGCAAGGTGGAAATGGAGACTGCGAATAGAAGGATTAGCAGGGGCACCAGGCCAGGGGCTCCTGTCAGAGATTACACTAGTGGAAATGGCGCCCCCTGCAGCACTGCTCACAGCAGGTCCCCATCAGCCCACCAGAGGTGCTCTAGTGAAGGAACTCAGGCAGGGGAGGGCCGGCTTCATCTGCCATCCCTGTCAGAGCTCCCAAAATTCTCTTTCTCAGCTCCCTCTCCGCACAGGCACCCCCCCTGCACCCCCCGCCCACCATCGTGACATCCTCAGCCTGGCAACATGGCGAGGATTTGTCTGTTCTCTACCCTGGCTCTGCTGTAGCCGAGACTCTCCATGTTGTGTGCCAGGTATGGCTGGATGTGTGGGTGGTTGGGGAAGGCAAGGGGATGCATAACTAGAAGTAGATGGGTCAGAAAGGCTTCCTAGGGGGGCGCCTGGGTGGCACAGCGGTTAAGCGTCTGCCTTCGGCTCAGGGCGTGATCCCAGCGTTATGGGATCGAGCCCCACATCAGGCTCCTCTGCTATGAGCCTGCTTCTTCCTCTCCCACTCCCCCTGCTTGTGTTCCCTCTCTCGCTGGCTGTCTCTATCTCTGTCAAATAAATAAATAAAATCTTTAAAAAAAAGAAAAAAGAAAAAAAAGAAAGGCTTCCTAGGGGACAAGCAACCAAGAGCCTGAAGAATCAGGCTTTGACTCTCTGATTTGGTCTCCCAGTTGACACGAGCACACAGCGTCTCTTGTCCTGTCTTGGAAAAGAGAAGTGTTCCAAGAGAACTCTTCCCTGCCAGATTTCCAGGGACCTTTGCTCAAATCTCCCTCCCCTGGAGTCACAGGCTGTTACAGACCAGTCCTGCTGCCCCTGCCTGTTCATATGTTGAAGCCCTAACCCTGCAGGTGCAAGTATTTGGAGTTGGGCCTTTGGGAGATAATTAGGTTTAGACGAAGTCGGGGGACCAGAGCCTCGGTGATGGGATTAGCACCCTTAGAAGAGAAGATACCAGAGAGACTGCAGCTTGTCTGCTTGGAAAACTTCTTGTTGGTCCTTCGCTCACTCACACCCATTCCAAGGGTTCTGTTCTCTGTTCACCTTCTCTGTTCCCTGGAGTTCTTGTCCGTTGGCATCTGCAACTCTACCCCTTCCTGGTGCCCCTCCTGCCTTCCTGACCATTATCTCTCACTCTGTCTTAGCCTTCTTCACCGCCCCATTAACACAGACGTTTCCTGGTGTTTCTTCCTCAATGTATTGCTCACACAGCACTTTTTACAGAATTCATGGAGAAAATCTCATTTACTCTCATAATAATAGTCATCAAATGGTGTTGGGATGCATTTAGCCATCTATTGGACAGGTTGATGGTCTCGAGAGACTTTTATCCATGGTCCTGACATCTTTCTGGATCCTCAGACCTCTCTGTCCAGCTTCTCCGTGCCACTGCCACCGGGCTTTTCCTCGGGTTCATTATATTCATCACGTCCCGTAGAGAACTCATCCTCCCCTGCAAACTGCTCTCCCCGCTAAATTCCCAGTCTAAATGCCTCCACTTACATCCAAATGAGAAATCTAGGAGTTTGGTCTGTCCAGCCCCCCCAACCCCCATCCAATCTATCGGTAAGGCTTCACCTGTCAAACATTTTGTAAATCTGCTACCTTCTTCCCATATCTACTAAAACAGCTTGGCACACAAAGTAATCGATGGCCTTCTGCCTACTTCTCCAGACTCCTCTCCCACTCTCCCTTGCTCTTTACTTTATCCTTGAGTAATTCTGAACAGCCTGTGGCTGGCTGCCCACGTACACCTTGCCCAGCTCCAGTTCTTTGGTCTTACGGTATCTTTTTTCTAGAATGTTTGCCTCCCACTCTTTCCTTCAGCTGGCTCTAAATAATCCTCATACAATTCACCCAGCAATCATCTCTTACAAACCTGGAACCCCTAGATTAGCTTAGGTGCCCCTGATCTGTGCTCCCATAGCATCCCATGTTTACCTTTCTCCGGACATGTACTGCATTGTAATGAAATTGTTTGTGTTAGGCTTCCTAACTGAAAGCAAGGAATGTATCTTACTGCTCAGAGAGGGTCCAGCACTCACAGGATATCTGGCAGTAAATATCCGGAAAGGTACAGGGGAAATTGTGAGGTCTTCATTCAGCACCGGACACAGAGTGGACACCTCTTACAGATTACCCTTTTGGAAAGGATCTTACCCTTTGGAAATGTCTATTGAATGAAAAACTACTCTTCACAGCTCATCAAAACTGCTCTGCAAGAGTTCATCTAAAATGAAGAACTAGGGGCACCTGGGGGGCTCAGTTGGTTAAGCGTCTGCCTTCAGCTCAGGTCATGATCTCCAGGTCCTTGGATCAAGTCCTGCATCAGGCTTCCTGCTCAGCGGGGAGTCTGCTTCTCTCTCTCTCTCTCTCTCTCTCTCTCCTCTCTCTCTCTCTCCCCCTCTGCCCCTTCCCACCACTCATTCTCTCTCTCAAATAAATAAATAGATAAAATCTTTTAAAAAGTAAAATAAGATAAAATAAAATGAAGAACTAGAGTTACGATTCAGACCTAACGTCCTGGCAAAGCTAAGGGATGAATTTGGAATCACATTTAGAGATCTTCATTCTTCTCTTAAAGATAAAGAAAACAGTCAGTGTGAATACCAATAGACTTTTTTATGCCTTTTCTTACTTTTAACTTTTGAAGGGAAGGGAGACAGTTAAGAGTCAGCAATTGAATTGATTTGTTGATTACTTCCTACCTCCCCTGGAATCTGGAATCCAAAGAGATCCCAGGTCAGATGACCCTGGGCCCTTCACAAACCCTCCGCATGGTGCCACGAAATGTCATCACATCATCAAGGAGACAGGCATGCTTTCCCACTGTTAGGGTGAGTCAGCATGCTTTATTTTGCGTCTCTCTTTCTTCTCTTCCCACCAACCCAGCTGTGCGAAGAGCTCATACCTCTTAGTTACAAGATCCCTTGTTCACAACTCCCTCAGATAAAAATGTGCTGGATAAGTACTAAAAATCAATTCATTTTGGTGAACAACTCTATTTAACACTCTCTAATTTGCTTTTTCAGATACCTAGAAAAAGATCGCACTTGTTAATACCGTGTGATCTCTCTGCCCATCCTCTAACCAAGCTGTTCAAACCGTAAAACCCAGGGTCTATTTAATAGCTGAGATGTACTCTTGAACAATTTTCTTTTACGTCAGTCCATTCAACACCTTTTTATGCTCCCGTTTATTGAGTATTTTTACAGGTCAGGCAATGTGGTAAGCACTTCACATGCATTACGAGTCATTGCCCAGAGCTCTTTGTGACTTGAACCTCCCCTGCTCCTTTCAGTCTTTACTCAAATGCTACCTTCTTGGAGATGTTTAACTTAAACATTGCAACTCCCGTTCCTCTCCTCAGAACTCCATATCCCGGATCTTTTTTTCCAAAAATGCATTTGGTTATTAATTCGTTTATCGTCCATCTCTTCTCGTTATGATATAAAGCCCGTGAAGGCAAGGTCTTTGTTTTGATGCTTGTTTTTTGTTTGAGTTTTTTGAGAGGTCATTTCTTTTCCACTTCTGAATCCCTGGCTGGCACGAACATAATAAAAAAATAAAAATAATAAAATAAAATAATCCCTGGGATGTAGCAAATGGTCAGTGTTTGTGAACAATGAAGAGTCACGTGAGGCTCACAGACGAGAGAGCTGAGGTCATAGATGGTAAGTAAACAGGTGTTGGAGCCCAAGTTGGATCCGTGTCAGTCACCACAGCCCGAGCTTCTGTCCACTACAAACACCCCCTCAGCTCCACTTGTCTCTCTACCACCTCACCTGTGTCTTTTCCCTGCTTCTTTCCACAACTCCATTTCTTTTCTTTACCTTTCTACTTCTGTATTTCTCCTCCCCTTTCAGTTCTTTACCCCTCTGAATTCTACTTCTCCTGACTTCCTCTGTTTGAACCATTTCCCCCTCTATCTCTCTTTTCGAGGATGTTCCAAAATGCGATTCTGTAAGCTAGTTCAAGAGCAATTCATGCTGATGAATAGTCCCCACTAAATACAAGTACAAAGGACAGGTTTCTTTTCTTTTCTTTTTTAAAGATTTTTAAAATTTATTTGGCAGAAAGAGAGAGAGCACAAGCGGGGGGGGGCGGAAGGCTTAGCTTAGCCAACTGAGCCACCGAGGCACCCCCAAAAGGCAGGTTTCTATGTCATTTTTATAGGGCTTTTTAGCCATTGTTTTAATATACCTGATGTTTGATTTAATAGCCATCCCAACATAGAGTTAACTACTCCCCTTTTGTTGGACATCTAGATTGTTTCCAAGTTTTTGCTGAGAAAAGAAATGTTATAATAGACTTCTGCATCTGGTTTTTCTTCTTTCTTTTTACCAATGTATCTATTTTAAACAGACGACATAGATCATATGTACACGTGATTTTAAAAAGTCACAATGAGAGTGATGTCAACCTCATGGAGGTATAAGACCGTCCTCCTTTCTATCCCGCCTTTTAAACAGCGATTAGAGATTCATCCACAAGCAAAAGCACCTTCGTGAGTGTTGTGGGGGTCTAGTAGAATATGTCAAGAGACCTGGGAGGAGGTCTGCGCATCTTGTAATAGGCAGACAGACTTCAATACAAGCTACAGAGCCCATGGAGCCCGCGAACCTGCCCAGACCCATTTGCCATCATCAGGGAGAAAAATCTAGAAAGTGCTGACCTGGGAAGATCGGCGTGAAAGAATTTGCAGAAGTTCAGCCCTCCGTAGGGGAGGCTCTAGCACCTCTCTGGATCCAAAAAGATTAAAGTATGATTTGGTTGCAGCAGAGACAACAGTAAGAAACTTTTCCCAGCATCGCCCTTCCCCTCCCAAGGGAACACTGCTTGGGGCTAGTCTTTCGGACAGTGGCAACCTTCCAGGTGGGGTAAAAGAGACCAGTGAGTGAGTGCCTAGCTACCCCAGTTGTGCAGGACACAGCTGAAGAAACCCGTTTCTCTTTATCAGCACCCAGAACAGGAAGGAGGGACCTTCATGACTTGGGGGGGGGCGTGGGTAAGAGGATATTGGGAAGGAGTCAGAGAGGAATTTCAAAAGGTAATAAAGGGATTGCGCTCAGTAGGAAGTCCACCCACAAGCCTCCATGAGTACCGCACCTGGAGATCTCTTTACTGAGTCTATGGGCACCCCTAATGCCCCAGGTACTAAACCCACACCTCCCACCACTCTGCTGCCAGCTCCTTGTACCCGGCACTCCAGCAGATGGGGAGAATGGCTTAGAAAAGAGGCTTTGGGGACGCCTGGGTGGCTCAGTCGGTTAAGCATCTGCCTTCATCTCAGGTCACCATCCCAGGGTCCTGGGATGGAGTCCTGCATCTGGGTCCTTGCTCAGCAGGGAACCTGCTTCTCCCTCTCCCTCTGCTGCCATTTCCCCTGCTTGTGCTCACTCTTTCTCTCTCTCTGACAAAAAGATAAATAAAATCTTTTTAAAAGAAAGAAAGGGAGGGAGGGAGAAAGAAAGAAAGAAGAAAGAAAGAAGAAAGAAAGAAAAAGAAAGAAAGAAAGAAGAAAGAAAGAAAAAGAAAGAAAGAAAGAAGAAAGAAAGAAAAGAAGAAAGAAAGAAAGAAAGAAAGAAAGAAAGAAAGAAAGAAAGAAAGAAAGAAAAAGAAACGAAGAAAGAATAAAGGCTTTGGTCTAAGGGTGAAGAAGATACCACAAACGTGAGCTCTAGCACCACCTTCCAGAAACCAAAAGAGAGGTTCCCAGCTGCCAACCTGAGCAGTTGTAAGAACCAGAGAAGACACAGAAACTTATGAATTCTGCATGAGAGAGAGCAAGAAAGGTGGAAAAGATATACCACTACACAGACAGAAAAGTCTATATAATAACAGCATTGAACAGAACACACCATCCAAAGGTCACTAACAATGATTTCAAGGGACGTTTGCTACTTCAGATATGACAGCAGCATTGCAGAACTACAAGGCACATGAAAAAATCAAGGAAGCATGTCATCACAAAATAAAATAATAATAATTCCCCAATAATCGAGCTCAAAGACATAAAATTTTGTGATCTGATAAAATAATTCAAAAGTGCTGTTTTGAAGAACCCAACAAATTAAAAACTCAGAAAGACAATTCAATGAAGGGTCAAAAAATACACAATCAAAATGCTATTTTTACAAAGAGATAGAAATCCTTTAAAAAAAATCAAACAGATTCTAGAGCTGAAGAATTCAATGAGTGAAATAAGAAATGTCATAGAGAACACCTGCAGTGATTAGAGCAAACATAAGACAGAAGAAGTGAGTTAGAGGATAGGAATTTTGAAACAACCCTATTAGAGGCAAACAGAAAAAAAAAAAAGGATGAAAAAGAGCAAAGAAAGCCAATATGATCTATAGGACTCTATCTAAAGGACAAATACTAGAATAATTGAATTTCCAAAAGAGAAAATTGGGAAAGGGGAGCAGAAATTTTACTTAAAGAAATAATAACTGAGAACTTCCCAAGGCTGGAGAGGGAATTGAACATCCAAATAGAGGAAGCTAACAGATCACTCAATTGTTTCAATGCAAAAAGACTTTTTCCAAGACATATTATTCTTATTCTAATTTAACATAGTACTGGAAGTCCTGGCTAAAGCAATTAGGCAAGACAAGGAAATAAAAAGCATCCAAATCAGAAAGGAAGAAGTAAAATTGGCATTATTTGCTGATGACATGATCTTATATATAGAAAATCCTAAAGACTAAAGACTCTTCAGTTTGTTGTATCTAATTAACAAATTTAGTAAAGTTGCAGGATATAAAGTCAACATACAGGAATCAGTTGCATCTCCATGCAAGAATAATGAAACATATGAAAAAGAACTTTTAAACAATATCCACTCACAATAGCATCAAAAACGATAAAAGACTCAAGAACACATTTAACCAAGGAAGTTAAAGATTGTATAAGGAAAACCATAAGACGTTGATGAAAGAAACTGAAGAAGACACAAAGAAGTGGAAAGATATCTTGTATTCCTGGATCAGAAACTGTTAAACTGTTGATACGATCCAAAGACATCTATATGGATGGCACTTCTGCGTGGAATCTAACAAAGCCAGACTCGTAAAAACAGAGAGTAGAACAGTGGTTCCCAGGGACTAGGGGGTGGGGGAATTGGGGAGATGTTGTTAAAGGATACAAGCTGGGAACTAGTAGATAAGTAAGTCCTGGGGAGCTAACGCACAGCATAGCGATTATAGTCAACTACACTGTAGTATAAAATTCAAAGTTGCTAACAGCCTGGACCTTAAGTGCTCCCACCGTAAAAACAAGAAACATGCTATGTAACATGATAGAGAGGGTGGCTAATGCTACGGGGTAATCAGACCACAGCTTAGAAATTTATATACGTATCAAATCACCATGTTGAACACCTTGAACGTTCACAATGTTATATGTCAATTATATTCCGATGTTTCAAAAATTAAAACTAAGTCTAAAAGACTTTTGATCAAACTACAAAACAGTGTAGAGAAAAAGGAAAATTTCCCCTCATCTCAAGCCTCCAACCCCCTCTTTAGGAGCAGCCAATATTTCAAGAGTTTTGTGTATCCTACAAAAAGTATTCTGTGTATTTACTAACAGATAGGATTATGTATCTCCACTTTTTTACACAAATGGTATGGCTTGAGACTGAATTGTGACCCCTCAAAGTTCATATGTCGAAGTCCTGATGCTTAGTACTTCAGCACGTGACTGCATTTGAGGGCAGAGCCTTGAAAGAGGTGATTAAGTTAAAAACAAGGCCTGATGCCCACTGCCTGGTGTCCTTATAAGAAGAGGGAATTTGAACACAAGCAGACTCCAGGAGCACACACACAGAGTAAAGACCAGGTGAGGGCAGAGCAAGGGGACAGACGTCTGCAAGCCAAGGAGAGAGGCCTCAGAAGAAATCAGACTTGCTGATACCTTGATCATGGGCTTCAAGGCTCCAGATCTGTGAGGAAAAATTCCCGTGGTTGAGCCACCTGGTCTGTGATGTGTGGTTCTAGCGGCCCAAACAGACCAATACAGATTTTGGTCCCGAGAATCCAAGGCCACTGGAAAAAATCCCCAGAAGTGTGGAAGCAGCTTTGGACCTGAGCAATGGGAGGTGGCTGGAGGAGTGTGCAGGGACTTTCAGAAGAAGTGCAGATGGCCTTGAAAAGACCTTTGGGAGAAATACGGAGGTCGAAGGTGATTCCAATGAGATCTCAGATGGAAATGAGCAACACGTTATCGGAAACTGCAGGAAAGGCAATCCTCACTGTAAGAGGCAAAGAATTTGACTGACTCGTGGTTTAGGGTCTTGTTTTTAGTGTTTTGAAGGTAGAACTGACAAGTGATGACCTTGGATTTTAGCCGAGGAGGTCTCTAAGCCAAGTGTTATGGGCATGGCCTGATTCTCCTCGGTGCTAACAATAAAATGGGAACAGAGGGAGGCCGACGCCCTGAACACACCTTTTGTCTCTGTCTTCCTCCTCCTGTGACTCAGGGTACAGCTTCATACCAGGCCAGCAGTTGCAGAGAACAGGTCTGAGGTCACTACCAGACGACCGTCTTGAACCTAAATGCAGAGCCAGTGGGTCATCTCCCTCAGTATAGCACTTTGTCGCATCCACACATGACCATTTATTTACTCATTTCTGCTAATCACAGTGATCTTCAACAGCTGGGGCATTTAGCACCCTAAAACACCTACCTTCATCCGTCCATGAGTTTGCAATCAACCTCCCTCCAAATTGTTCAAATACCGAGTAAGAAGATCCAGCCTAACCCTAATATCTGGATCTACTCGAGTGTAGTGCTCTGCTGGGTAACCCCAGGGACCGGCCCTGTTTCTAAACCCCCTGTCCCCTCTCCCTCCCCNAGTAAGAAGATCCAGCCTAACCCTAATATCTGGATCTACTCGAGTGTAGTGCTCTGCTGGGTAACCCCAGGGCCGGCCCTGTTTCTAAACCCCCTGTCCCCTCTCCCTCCCTGTGCTAAGCTCATTTTTACCTGCTGTTTCCTCTCTGTCCCAATACCAGGCTTTTCAATGTGGTTTTTAGGAAAAGAAGAATCTGGAATGGTTATCCAGCCCCTGATCAAAGGGCTGATGGGGTTGGGGGCCAGCAGGGCCCCGAGACAGGGAAGTGAGTGTGGCTGACACAATGCAGGAGAAGGTGTGGTAGATGGTATGGATTAAGCCTCCGAGAGTCCTGGGCGGTCTCTAGTCGGCTGTGTGGGTTGCACATGGTGGACAAAGTGTCAGCCCCGACCCGGCTTCTCCTGCTCCCTGTGCCTTCCCTTGCACTGACTCACTCAGAGTAAGTTGACAAAGAGAAGATGAGCAAGAGAAAGGAGGCATCAGAAGCAAGGAAGCCATGCTTTCTGCAGAAAGGAGAAAAACTGCTGGAAGGATTTGCCTCAGACCTACTTGCCACCGCCTGACCTTTCACTTCCCAGTGTGGACGAACAGCCGAAGTGCGGTGACAGAAGGAATAACTCCATGTAAGGGGAACCAAAAGGGAGAAGGTTCATTTCTGCACCACACCCACCCCGCTGTGAGGGATTTCTGCCACTTTTTCAGACTCTAGAGATGTTAAGGACACTGGGACATTGTAGAAAGCTCGCAGACTTGGGCTCACTACCACACTTGCCATATCTAGGATACCAGGAAGGGTACTTAACCTTGTCCAGCCATCACTTCCTCACCAGCCTCGGGGGGGGGGGACTGGCCACGCTCGAGCCTGTAAAGAGCCCACCACAGTGCCCAGCATGTGCAATGTGTTAGCAGGTAGTGATGCCTATCAGCCTCGCACCTCAGCCTGTGCAATGAGAATTCAAGGCTCTGCAAACAGCTTCCCTGACCACCTTCAGCCCAGCCAGACCCCCTTCCTGCCTCTGAGCACAGGCAGCACCTACAGAAAGCTGCCGCGGTCTCCAGAGCTCTGTTCTCTAATGCTATGTTTCAGTTCCCAGCAGTGGGGACATAAACTTGTGATTTTACACCGTTACTGAGAAAACAAAACTGCGGTTTGTTTCACAGATCACTGAAAATTGCAAGAAATCACATGATGGTAAGTTTGGAAGTTTCAGGAGGCAAGCAGTTGAAGAGGGAAGTCCCTGTGACCTCATCAATTCTACTTTATTTACTCATTTTAGCAGCAGGATGGGAACAAGCTGAGCCGTCCCTCGTACTAAGTCCTTGGAAGTGTCAACATGGGGTCCCCAACACTGCCTGGGTTCCAGGGGACTCGGGGACAGCTGCCCCTCACAGTCCGGGCTCCCATGTGGTGATGTTAGGGGAACGGCTTTACCAGAGCAAAGGGCATCGATCCCAAGGCTTGGGCTCAGCAACATGAAACCAACTAACACATAAATAAGTAACAGAAATGGAGAGAAACATCTTTCAAATGATTTCTGCCTCTTCAATCAAACAAAGAAACAAAACAAAAACCGAGAGGGTGGGGGCCACACAGAAATGGCGTGTGGCCACCCTGTCCTGTGTGCGGCTGCCTGACTCACACCTGGGACAGTGGAGAGCTTGTCCACAAGCCTGTCCTGGGGCCTCACTTCGAGCCTTCAGGACATGTCCACATCTGCGTGTCAGTCGCCAGTCAGCATCCCCGGCGTCTAGCCTTAACTTTGGCCGTTCTGCTCTGGTCCGTCCTGAGGGCAGCAGGGGACCTGATCCTTGGCCCCTGTCCGTCCTCGCACATGCACTCAGTGGCCTGAGGATTCCACGGGGGCAGGCGGAGCAGTCTTGGCTCTTACACAGTCACGACATTGGGAGCAAGGCTGCCCCTGCATGCAGCCTCTGAGGGGAGGGCACAGTCCAGCCTGGCCCTGTGTCCCCCTGTGCTGGGTGCCAGGCAGGCATTGGGCCCCATGGGGATTCAGAGGCTCCTCCTTCCTGAGGGGGGGCGCAGAGTGCAGCTGGTGACCCAGAAGGCATGACTCACTCAGATGGCCTGGGGGACTCAGCCGGCCTCCTTCCCCTCTCTCCCTCAGAGCCCTACGAGGCCGGCCGGGTCTCTCTAGGACATACAGTCACCTCACAATCTTCCTCTCTAGCCCCTGGCTCTCTCCTTCCAAAGAAACACCTGTTTCCTGAGCACCGTCCTCCAGCAGGTGCTGCTGGGTGGAAGCCCCGCGTCCATGGCATTCTGTCTCTGCCCCCGCAGCCCACCGGGACACAGGGGGCCTCCAAGCACCTCTGTCCCAGGCCTGCTCTCCCCTCACCAGGAAAGCCCCAGTTTACTTGGAAATTCTGCATCCGTGCGTGTATGATGCACTTGACTCTCTCATGGCCACTGTGGGTTCCAAGGTCTTCTTCTCCCTGGACTCAGGACCTCAGCCCATTTCACCTGCCACCACTTCCTTTACCTGGGCTGACACCACCCCCGCAAGGAGAGTAGCCCCTTCGCCGAGTGTCAACCCTTCACCTTCAAAGGAACAAAGGGTATTTGGGCACGTGGGGATTTTGAGGGTCGAGGCTTCACAGAGGGGCGTGCTGCACAGGGTGCGAGACTGCCTTCCACACTCCTCTCCCAGCCCCCTCCCCTCTCTTTGCCCTGGAGCCCAGCAGCAAGCACAGCGCGGCCCAGAGTCTTGCTCACATCACTAGGAGGAACGCTTTTCGTCTCCGCTCCTGACGTTGGCCCTGGGTCTACTTCCCGGAGGTACTGGCTCAACCATCTCTCCACAAAAGCAAAGGTCTCAGCTTTTATTTATTAACGATTTCATGTATTTATGTATTTATTTGAGAAGAGAGAGAGCAGGAACAACAGGGAGGGGCAGAGGGAGAGAGAGAGGGAGAAGCAGACGCCCCGCTCAGCTGGGAGCCTGTTCCAGGCTTGGATCCCAGGGTCGGATCCCAGGACCCCGAGTTCATGACCTGAGCCAGGAGCAGAGGCTTAACGCCCGGAGGCACCCAGGAGCTCCTTGGCTTTTAGGAATGGAAACAATTGAAGGTTCCTTGTCTTCTCCCTCCTCAGCAGAGCCATCAGTCAGCCTCAAGACAATGCCAAGTCACTTCGAAGTCAGTTTTCTCTGATTCTGTTTGTCTCTGTTACGTGATTATTTTCCTTTAATCATCCATAACACACATGCGGCCACTCTCTAGGACTCCCCCAAAAGCCCTGGATCGGGACTTCAGAAGTCACTTTGGAGGTTTTCTGCAAATCCGAGGCAGCCCTGTGTGAGGCAGCGCAGGGCAGGGTCCCACTGGCCACACCCAGGGCCAACACGGGAGCCCAGGTCCGACCCACGTGGGCTGAAGCTTGTCAGGCTGCCCGCTGCCGCCGCTCAGGCTCTCACCTCGCACACAG
>NC_048225.1:20813190-20815302 GCF_002007445.2 Ailuropoda melanoleuca | reverse complement strand
CATGGGGTCCCCAACACTGCCTGGGTTCCGGGGGACTCGGGGACAGCTGCCCCTCACAGTCCGGGCTCCCATGTGGTGATGTTAGGGGAACGGCTTTACCAGAGCAAAGGGCATCGATCCCAAGGCTTGGGCTCAGCAACATGAAACCAACTAACACATAAATAAGTAACAGAAATGGAGAGAAACATCTTTCAAATGATTTCTGCCTCTTCAATCAAACAAAGAAACAAAACAAAAACCGAGAGGGTGGGGGCCACACAGAAATGGCGTGTGGCCACCCTGTCCTGTGTGCGGCTGCCTGACTCACACCTGGGACAGTGGAGAGCTTGTCCACAAGCCTGTCCTGGGGCCTCACTTCGAGCCTTCAGGACATGTCCACATCTGCGTGTCAGTCGCCAGTCAGCATCCCCGGCGTCTAGCCTTAACTTTGGCCGTTCTGCTCTGGTCCGTCCTGAGGGCAGCAGGGGACCTGATCCTTGGCCCCTGTCCGTCCTCGCACATGCACTCAGTGGCCTGAGGATTCCACGGGGGCAGGCGGAGCAGTCTTGGCTCTTACACAGTCACGACATTGGGAGCAAGGCTGCCCCTGCATGCAGCCTCTGAGGGGAGGGCACAGTCCAGCCTGGCCCTGTGTCCCCCTGTGCTGGGTGCCAGGCAGGCATTGGGCCCCATGGGGATTCAGAGGCTCCTCCTTCCTGAGGGGGGGCGCAGAGTGCAGCTGGTGACCCAGAAGGCATGACTCACTCAGATGGCCTGGGGGACTCAGCCGGCCTCCTTCCCCTCTCTCCCTCAGAGCCCTACGAGGCCGGCCGGGTCTCTCTAGGACGTGCAGTCACCTCACAATCTTCCTCTCTAGCCCCTGGCTCTCTCCTTCCAAAGAAACACCTGTTTCCTGAGCACCGTCCTCCAGCAGGTGCTGCTGGGTGGAAGCCCCGCGTCCATGGCATTCTGTCTCTGCCCCCGCAGCCCACCGGGACACAGGGGGCCTCCAAGCACCTCTGTCCCAGGCCTGCTCTCCCCTCACCAGGAAAGCCCCAGTTTACTTGGAAATTCTGCATCCGTGCGTGTATGATGCACTTGACTCTCTCATGGCCACTGTGGGTTCCAAGGTCTTCTTCTCCCTGGACTCAGGACCTCAGCCCATTTCACCTGCCACCACTTCCTTTACCTGGGCTGACACCACCCCCGCAAGGAGAGTAGCCCCTTCGCCGAGTGTCAACCCTTCACCTTCAAAGGAACAAAGGGTATTTGGGCACGTGGGGATTTTGAGGGTCGAGGCTTCACAGAGGGGCGTGCTGCACAGGGTGCGAGACTGCCTTCCACACTCCTCTCCCAGCCCCCTCCCCTCTCTTTGCCCTGGAGCCCAGCAGCAAGCACAGCGCGGCCCAGAGTCTTGCTCACATCACTAGGAGGAACGCTTTTCGTCTCCGCTCCTGACGTTGGCCCTGGGTCTACTTCCCGGAGGTACTGGCTCAACCATCTCTCCACAAAAGCAAAGGTCTCAGCTTTTATTTATTAACGATTTCATGTATTTATGTATTTATTTGAGAAGAGAGAGAGCAGGAACAACAGGGAGGGGCAGAGGGAGAGAGAGAGGGAGAAGCAGACGCCCCGCTCAGCTGGGAGCCTGTTCCAGGCTTGGATCCCAGGGTCGGATCCCAGGACCCCGAGTTCATGACCTGAGCCAGGAGCAGAGGCTTAACGCCCGGAGGCACCCAGGAGCTCCTTGGCTTTTAGGAATGGAAACAATTGAAGGTTCCTTGTCTTCTCCCTCCTCAGCAGAGCCATCAGTCAGCCTCAAGACAATGCCAAGTCACTTCGAAGTCAGTTTTCTCTGATTCTGTTTGTCTCTGTTACGTGATTATTTTCCTTTAATCATCCATAACACACATGCGGCCACTCTCTAGGACTCCCCCAAAAGCCCTGGATCGGGACTTCAGAAGTCACTTTGGAGGTTTTCTGCAAATCCGAGGCAGCCCTGTGTGAGGCAGCGCAGGGCAGGGTCCCACTGGCCACACCCAGGGCCAACACGGGAGCCCAGGTCCGACCCACGTGGGCTGAAGCTTGTCAGGCTGCCCGCTGCCGCCGCTCAGGCTCTCACCTCGCACACAG
>NC_048225.1:20809992-20812949 GCF_002007445.2 Ailuropoda melanoleuca | reverse complement strand
CATGGGGTCCCCAACACTGCCTGGGTTCCGGGGGACTCGGGGACAGCTGCCCCTCACAGTCCGGGCTCCCATGTGGTGATGTTAGGGGAACGGCTTTACCAGAGCAAAGGGCATCGATCCCAAGGCTTGGGCTCAGCAACATGAAACCAACTAACACATAAATAAGTAACAGAAATGGAGAGAAACATCTTTCAAATGATTTCTGCCTCTTCAATCAAACAAAGAAACAAAACAAAAACCGAGAGGGTGGGGGCCACACAGAAATGGCGTGTGGCCACCCTGTCCTGTGTGCGGCTGCCTGACTCACACCTGGGACAGTGGAGAGCTTGTCCACAAGCCTGTCCTGGGGCCTCACTTCGAGCCTTCAGGACATGTCCACATCTGCGTGTCAGTCGCCAGTCAGCATCCCCGGCGTCTAGCCTTAACTTTGGCCGTTCTGCTCTGGTCCGTCCTGAGGGCAGCAGGGGACCTGATCCTTGGCCCCTGTCCGTCCTCGCACATGCACTCAGTGGCCTGAGGATTCCACGGGGGCAGGCGGAGCAGTCTTGGCTCTTACACAGTCACGACATTGGGAGCAAGGCTGCCCCTGCATGCAGCCTCTGAGGGGAGGGCACAGTCCAGCCTGGCCCTGTGTCCCCCTGTGCTGGGTGCCAGGCAGGCATTGGGCCCCATGGGGATTCAGAGGCTCCTCCTTCCTGAGGGGGGGCGCAGAGTGCAGCTGGTGACCCAGAAGGCATGACTCACTCAGATGGCCTGGGGGACTCAGCCGGCCTCCTTCCCCTCTCTCCCTCAGAGCCCTACGAGGCCGGCCGGGTCTCTCTAGGACGTGCAGTCACCTCACAATCTTCCTCTCTAGCCCCTGGCTCTCTCCTTCCAAAGAAACACCTGTTTCCTGAGCACCGTCCTCCAGCAGGTGCTGCTGGGTGGAAGCCCCGCGTCCATGGCATTCTGTCTCTGCCCCCGCAGCCCACCGGGACACAGGGGGCCTCCAAGCACCTCTGTCCCAGGCCTGCTCTCCCCTCACCAGGAAAGCCCCAGTTTACTTGGAAATTCTGCATCCGTGCGTGTATGATGCACTTGACTCTCTCATGGCCACTGTGGGTTCCAAGGTCTTCTTCTCCCTGGACTCAGGACCTCAGCCCATTTCACCTGCCACCACTTCCTTTACCTGGGCTGACACCACCCCCGCAAGGAGAGTAGCCCCTTCGCCGAGTGTCAACCCTTCACCTTCAAAGGAACAAAGGGTATTTGGGCACGTGGGGATTTTGAGGGTCGAGGCTTCACAGAGGGGCGTGCTGCACAGGGTGCGAGACTGCCTTCCACACTCCTCTCCCAGCCCCCTCCCCTCTCTTTGCCCTGGAGCCCAGCAGCAAGCACAGCGCGGCCCAGAGTCTTGCTCACATCACTAGGAGGAACGCTTTTCGTCTCCGCTCCTGACGTTGGCCCTGGGTCTACTTCCCGGAGGTACTGGCTCAACCATCTCTCCACAAAAGCAAAGGTCTCAGCTTTTATTTATTAACGATTTCATGTATTTATGTATTTATTTGAGAAGAGAGAGAGCAGGAACAACAGGGAGGGGCAGAGGGAGAGAGAGAGGGAGAAGCAGACGCCCCGCTCAGCTGGGAGCCTGTTCCAGGCTTGGATCCCAGGGTCGGATCCCAGGACCCCGAGTTCATGACCTGAGCCAGGAGCAGAGGCTTAACGCCCGGAGGCACCCAGGAGCTCCTTGGCTTTTAGGAATGGAAACAATTGAAGGTTCCTTGTCTTCTCCCTCCTCAGCAGAGCCATCAGTCAGCCTCAAGACAATGCCAAGTCACTTCGAAGTCAGTTTTCTCTGATTCTGTTTGTCTCTGTTACGTGATTATTTTCCTTTAATCATCCATAACACACATGCGGCCACTCTCTAGGACTCCCCCAAAAGCCCTGGATCGGGACTTCAGAAGTCACTTTGGAGGTTTTCTGCAAATCCGAGGCAGCCCTGTGTGAGGCAGCGCAGGGCAGGGTCCCACTGGCCACACCCAGGGCCAACACGGGAGCCCAGGTCCGACCCACGTGGGCTGAAGCTTGTCAGGCTGCCCGCTGCCGCCGCTCAGGCTCTCACCTCGCACACAGACAGCCCCGCGCCTGCCAATCTGTAGCTCGGAATCAGTCTGGAGCTCTGAGCATCCCTAGTGGACCCCTGAGCAGTGCGCACACCTGGGGCCTGACATCTGTGCACCTCCTGACCCGGGAATACACCCCGATGTCACAAGGGGGTAGCCACCGACCCGCTGCCCTGCCCTGCCTGGGAGGCTTGGTCTCAGGGGTGGTCTCAGATGAATTATTTGAGAATTGCTTGTTTTGCTTGTTTTGATTGCCAAATTAACGGAAAATAGAGAAGTGACGATGGTGTAGCAGAAATGAGAAGTGTAGTTTGCATGACTTAGTGCTCCATCTCACACAGAGAAGCAGTAACTGTGGGGCAGGGAGAACTCGAGCTTCCACTAGAGGCTCCCGGGCCCCATCCAGGGCAGTCGAGAGCAGCCTTCGTGAACTGTGCAGGACCAGTGGGTTCGCAATGCTGAAAGGAGCCTATGATAGATTGTGTCCGAGGGAGATGTGTCTTCAGGAATTTAAATTTTTGGTAAAGATTTTAAGTAGTTTCTGCTCCCAATGTGGGGCTCGAGCTCACAACCCCAAGATCAGAAGTCACACATTCCACTGACTGAGACCCCCAAGTGCCCCAGGAATTGGAGATTTTTCCTTATCTAGGAATGCAAACCTGCTTATGCCACGAAGCTAATTTTCACATTATTTGCACATGCATTTTCAGCATCCATGGTGCCTGGAACGCACCTGAGTTGGCAGAAGGTTCTGCCCAGAGCTGAGCCCTGAGCCTTTTAGACCACCATTGCTAGGTTTTTGAGAGAAAAACCCCAGCCCTTAATCCTGTCCCAGTTCCAAGAGGGAAGAGTCAG
>NC_048225.1:20793331-20809505 GCF_002007445.2 Ailuropoda melanoleuca | reverse complement strand
CATGGGGTCCCCAACACTGCCTGGGTTCCGGGGGACTCGGGGACAGCTGCCCCTCACAGTCCGGGCTCCCATGTGGTGATGTTAGGGGAACGGCTTTACCAGAGCAAAGGGCATCGATCCCAAGGCTTGGGCTCAGCAACATGAAACCAACTAACACATAAATAAGTAACAGAAATGGAGAGAAACATCTTTCAAATGATTTCTGCCTCTTCAATCAAACAAAGAAACAAAACAAAAACCGAGAGGGTGGGGGCCACACAGAAATGGCGTGTGGCCACCCTGTCCTGTGTGCGGCTGCCTGACTCACACCTGGGACAGTGGAGAGCTTGTCCACAAGCCTGTCCTGGGGCCTCACTTCGAGCCTTCAGGACATGTCCACATCTGCGTGTCAGTCGCCAGTCAGCATCCCCGGCGTCTAGCCTTAACTTTGGCCGTTCTGCTCTGGTCCGTCCTGAGGGCAGCAGGGGACCTGATCCTTGGCCCCTGTCCGTCCTCGCACATGCACTCAGTGGCCTGAGGATTCCACGGGGGCAGGCGGAGCAGTCTTGGCTCTTACACAGTCACGACATTGGGAGCAAGGCTGCCCCTGCATGCAGCCTCTGAGGGGAGGGCACAGTCCAGCCTGGCCCTGTGTCCCCCTGTGCTGGGTGCCAGGCAGGCATTGGGCCCCATGGGGATTCAGAGGCTCCTCCTTCCTGAGGGGGGGCGCAGAGTGCAGCTGGTGACCCAGAAGGCATGACTCACTCAGATGGCCTGGGGGACTCAGCCGGCCTCCTTCCCCTCTCTCCCTCAGAGCCCTACGAGGCCGGCCGGGTCTCTCTAGGACGTGCAGTCACCTCACAATCTTCCTCTCTAGCCCCTGGCTCTCTCCTTCCAAAGAAACACCTGTTTCCTGAGCACCGTCCTCCAGCAGGTGCTGCTGGGTGGAAGCCCCGCGTCCATGGCATTCTGTCTCTGCCCCCGCAGCCCACCGGGACACAGGGGGCCTCCAAGCACCTCTGTCCCAGGCCTGCTCTCCCCTCACCAGGAAAGCCCCAGTTTACTTGGAAATTCTGCATCCGTGCGTGTATGATGCACTTGACTCTCTCATGGCCACTGTGGGTTCCAAGGTCTTCTTCTCCCTGGACTCAGGACCTCAGCCCATTTCACCTGCCACCACTTCCTTTACCTGGGCTGACACCACCCCCGCAAGGAGAGTAGCCCCTTCGCCGAGTGTCAACCCTTCACCTTCAAAGGAACAAAGGGTATTTGGGCACGTGGGGATTTTGAGGGTCGAGGCTTCACAGAGGGGCGTGCTGCACAGGGTGCGAGACTGCCTTCCACACTCCTCTCCCAGCCCCCTCCCCTCTCTTTGCCCTGGAGCCCAGCAGCAAGCACAGCGCGGCCCAGAGTCTTGCTCACATCACTAGGAGGAACGCTTTTCGTCTCCGCTCCTGACGTTGGCCCTGGGTCTACTTCCCGGAGGTACTGGCTCAACCATCTCTCCACAAAAGCAAAGGTCTCAGCTTTTATTTATTAACGATTTCATGTATTTATGTATTTATTTGAGAAGAGAGAGAGCAGGAACAACGGGGAGGGGCAGAGGGAGAGAGAGGGAGAAGCAGACGGCCCCGCTCAGCTGGGAGCCTGTTCCAGGCTTGGATCCCAGGGTCGGATCCCAGGACCCCGAGTTCATGACCTGAGCCAGGAGCAGAGGCTTAACGCCCGGAGGCACCCAGGAGCTCCTTGGCTTTTAGGAATGGAAACAATTGAAGGTTCCTTGTCTTCTCCCTCCTCAGCAGAGCCATCAGTCAGCCTCAAGACAATGCCAAGTCACTTCGAAGTCAGTTTTCTCTGATTCTGTTTGTCTCTGTTACGTGATTATTTTCCTTTAATCATCCATAACACACATGCGGCCACTCTCTAGGACTCCCCCAAAAGCNAGGACTCCCCCAAAAGCTCTGGATCGGGAGTTCAGAAGTCAGGCTTTGGAGGCTTTCCGCAAATCCGAGGCAGCCCTTTGTGAGCCAGCACAGGGCAGGGTCCCACTGGCCACACCCAGGGCCAACACGGGAGCCCAGGTCCGACCCACGTGGGCTGAAGCTTGTCAGGCTGCCCGCTGCCGCCGCTCAGGCTCTCACCTCGCACACAGGCAGCCCCGCGCCTGCCGGTCTGTAGCTCCGAATCAGTCTGGAGCTCTGAGCATCCCTAGCGGAGCCCTGAGCGGCCCGCACAGCTGGGGCCTGACATCTGTGCACCTCCTGACCCGGGAATACTCCCCGACGTCACAAGGGGGCGCCACCGACCCGCTGCCCTGCCCTGCCTGGGAGGCTTGGTCTCAGGGGTGGTCTCAGATGAATTATTTGAGAATTGCTTGTTTTGCTTGTTTTGATTGCCAAATTAACGGAAAACAGAGAAGTGACGATGGTGTAGCAGAAATGAGAAGTGTAGTTTGCATGACTTAGTGCTCCATCTCACACAGAGAAGCAGTAACTGCGGGGCAGGGAGAACTCGAGCTTCGGCTGGAGGCTCCCGGGCCCCATCCAGGGCAGTCCAGAGCAGCCTTCCTGAGAACTGGGCAGGACCAGCGGGTTCGCAATGCTGAAAGGAGCATATGATAGATTGTGTCCGAGGGAGATGTGTCTTTAGGAATTTAAATTTTTGGTAAAGATTTTAAGCAGTTTCTGCACCCGATGTGGGGCTCGAGCTCACAACTCCAAGATCAGAAGTCACACAATCCACTGACTGAGACCCCCAAGTGCCCCAGGAATTGGAGATTTTTCCTTATCTAGGAATGCAAACCTGCTTATACCACGAAGCTAATTTTCACATTATTTGCACATGCATTTTCAGCATCCATGGTGCCTGGAACACACCTGAGCTGGCAGAAGGTTCTGCCCAGAGCTGAGCCCTGAGCCTTTTAGACCACCATTGCTAGGTTTTTGAGAGAAAAACCCCAGCCCTTAATCCTGTCCCAGTTCCAAGAGGGAAGAGTCAGGGCCAGTGTGCAGTTCCCAGACTGGGTTGGGGCCCGTCTGCTGCTTTGGTCCTTTCCCCAGTCCAAGTCCCAGGTCCACGGGAATAGGGGGTGGTGCCCTCGGGTCTCTCTCAGGCAGGACACAGTCACATTCTCAGTTCCTGCCCATAGATCCAGCTGCACCCGTTTGCCCCCTTGTGTGCAGATGAAGACTCCCGCTGATGGGGCGCTTGGAGGCCAAAACGCCACCGAAATTGGTGGGCCTAGGTGAGCACTGAGAGCTATCAGAGCTCTTGCCACCAAATCCAGGGATGCCTGAGTTCAGGGGAGCTGGGCATGGAACCGGTCAGATGGGCCCTAGGGTCCCCGCCTGCCTAAGAAGACTTCCGGGCGAGGAGGTGCACCGGGAACCACCGCACAACTCACCCCAAGGCATGTTCCTTTCAGGGGATGAGTTCGGGTCCAAGAACCCAGAGGATTCACCAAAGTGATGCTTAAACTGTAGACACTCAAAGGTGCTTTCTCCGGGCACACGTGTTTAATTTATGTGTGAAACCTATAGTCTGGAAGCTAGAATTATCTACCAAAATGAAAAAACGTTACTGTATCCTGAAAGCTTGTTATGGTACCGATCAGGTTGAGGGCCCCAAAATCTGGTGCTTAGCACCCGTTTGGACCCGCCCAGACAGATGTGGGGGAACTGCGTTTGTGGCTAAACGTCCTGCCAAACCACTGAAACCCTTCAGTATAACGACAACGCCCATTACGATAATGTAAGAAAATATGAGAAGTTCACGGACAAGTAAGGGTTCCAGAATTCAACGAGCAGGACGGGATACCTATTCTAACTGGCATGCAAAAGCTTCCAAAAGGCCTCAAAGTTCCAAAATAGCTTCATTGAGAGATTCTTGGCAAAACACCAGTAAGAAACGACAGGCTCGGGCTGTTCAATATGACCAGCAATTGTTACTGTTTGTCCCCCAGAAACTGCAGACTAGCTCTGTCCTTGAAATTGGCCAGATTGCAGAGCCTGATACAAGTAAAAAGAAAAAAAAAAGTGTGCATCCTCCCCTCCAGTAAAATGGACTAGTTCCCCAGAGGGGCAGAAAAGCCTCTGCAACCTTCCCGAAGGTATTTACTGCAGAAGAACACGTGGCTGGAGGGTGGCCCCACCTATGATAGCGTTTCAGTGGCAGCCCAGTTCCTGAGGCCTCGGAGTCCCTGGCCCCACCTTACAGATCTCTGCGAGGCTAGAATGCAGCCCTGGAAACCAGCCACACTGCTGAGGCCTGGTCCCCAACCCCCAGCCCTCCCCTGTTTATCCCAAAGGGCTTGTAGCTTGCATTCTGGGCCTCTGAGATGTAAATATCACAGGACAGACTTCAGGGAGGTGATCACATCAGGAATTGGAACTGCATGTGGAACTTGGGCCCCTGGGGAATCCTAAGCGTGGGGAGTCTGAAGGTCTCTACCCAGCCGTCTGCAAGGTCCCTACGCATGTGTTAGAGATGGGTGCTATTTTCTACCTCCAGATGGGATCCCCGAAATTCATTCAAAAAGGACGCTAGGTAACTGACATAAAGAAAATCAAGCACTTTCCTAAATTAAAGTCTTCATAGAGATTCTCAGAATGATCACAGGAACCACCCCCACCACTTTTCAGGCTCATGGGCTCTGGCATAATCGTGCAAGGAAAAGCTAGTTTGAGTTTGGTTTCATGAAATCAGGCCTGTCTTCAGACGTCACAGGATTAAAGAGCGGGCAGAAATACCACCTGTATTCTACCTGGTCAAACCAGCTCATGCTCTCTCTCACAAAATTGTCAGCAAGCAAAATAGCTTGGAATGATGGCCACTGTGTCTAACATCTCAAGGAGTTGTTGAGAACGGTATAAAGATAATTATTAGGAGCAAAGAAAATAAATAGAAATAGCATAAAAACATTTTTAGGTGGACTTTGTAAGTTTCTTGGGTCTCCTGGTCATCTGAAGCCTTAAGTGATCCTAAGTTAAATGAGATAATAANGGTTTTCCTTCCTACATTATGATGCAGGAAAATGTTTCTAACCATAATATTTCAGGCTTTCTTTCCTTCAATAGAAAAGCTCTCATCCACCTGCTGTTTGATCCAGCAAGACCTTCGTCAGAGTTTGCTTCCGGGGAACCCGTCACTCCGTGATCCTCGGACACCCACAGAGCATCCTAGCTTACGTCTATTTACCGATTCAGTACACATGTGCCTTTAATGCCTAGAGCGCCGACGAACCCGGGAGGGAATCTTAGTGGGATTTAAAGTCTGCGTCATGATGTTACAAGGTATCGCCGCGATGCGTGTGTGAGAGTCATTGCCTCTTCATGTGTGTCGAATGAGCGACTTTGCTATTTGTGAATGAAAAATATTCGTGAACATTTCCTCTGCTCAGCGTAGTATCGACCATTGTGCCAGAGAGTGGAGGCCAGGTTTGTGACAGTGACACTCAAGGGATTCTCTCATTGAGGTGACCAGGCGGGCACAGGGTAGTTTTCTCCGGCTACGCAGACACAGCTGTGGACGTCACCAAAAAGGTGACCTGTGAGCAGGGACCTGAGGAAGCAGGTGAGTGAGGCCTGAGACTCCCAGAGAAAGACCTTCCAGAGCAGCAAGTGCAAAGGTCCTGAGGCAGGACTTGCTCGGGGCTTTGCTTGAATCGCTAAGGAGCCTGGAAAGTCTGGAGTGGCAGGGGTCATAGCAGGTGAGGGGAGAGAACCACTGGACCCCGGATCTTGCAGGGCCTCGCAGTCCCTGGAAGGATCCAGCTTTCCTGGGAGCAAGTTTCCGGGGAGCCAGGGAAGGTGTTGAGCAGACAGGGGACCTGATGTGCCCGTGGTGTCCCAGGAGCAGCCTGCCTACAGGTGTGCAGCACAAGGTGTGTGGGTGAGGAGGAGGGCTGCGGTAGAGGCAGGGAGACCAGACAGGAACCTGCTGGGGTCTGCCTGCTTTCCTCCCTTCCTTCCTTCCTTCCTTCCTCCCTTCCTTCCTTCCTTCCGTCCTTCCATCCTTCCTTTCTTCCTTACTTTCTCCTTCCTCCCTTCCTTCCTTCCATCCTTCCTTCCTTCTTTCTTTCCTTTCTTCCTTCTTTCTTCTTTTTTCTCTCTCTCTTTCTTTTTCCTTTTTCCCCTTTGTGGATCTGATGGGCTTTTTAAAAACACAATCTTCCAAATATCTATGAAATAAAAAAATTCTATGATTATTTGTGAGTACAAGAAAGCCTCCTCTGCATTTCTCTTCATTTAACTTTCTAACGAATTAAGTGTTTATTTGAACGAAGGCAGAAATCTCTGTCCTGTGTCATCTGAAAGCCAGGCGGACCCCTGAGCTTGTAGGTGTTACAGCTCCGTTGTCTCCAGCAGCCGGTGCCGCTCCTGACACGAAGGATGTCGCTTCGGTTACTCGGTAGTCCCCCTGCTCTTCTCTCGAGGAAAGGGTCCTACCTTCCTTCTTCTTGCCCTGGGTGCTGCAATCTCACAGTGGCGGGTGCGGTGGGGTCTTACTCTGCGTTTCCTCCTTGACACTTGCCAGACGCTTTCTACTAAAGATTTATGTCTCACTTGAGGAAAATGGGAGAAATGTTTTTTGAGGATAAATTCTTCCCATTGCTTTTCTGGAATGCCGTAGCTTGGCGTTGCCCTCTGGGCCGACCGTCCCCATCTTAGGAATTCCTCATCCATGGCTGTCTTTGTCATTTTTGTCTGCTCCGGGCCCTGGAAGGCCAGACAGGCGGGAGGGGAGAGGGGAGAGTACAAGGGCCCAGACGGTGTCTTCAAGAAAAAGGAAGGAGCCGCTCACACATGCTTCCGGGGAGTTAGGGAGAGAAGGGCTGACAAAGTTGAGGCCCAGTGTCCCAAACCTCCTGCCCTCCGTGGCCCCCTGAAGCTCAGGGCAGGGTAGGCTTGGGACCCCAGCCGGGCCTGATGGGGTCTGACCGGCTAAAGGTCAGGTCCGGGAGAAAACGCTTCGAGGCTGGTGGTGTTCACTGTTAACATAAAAATCGGAAGCCCCCCAAAGGCACGTCGCTCGGGTCCACGAGGGATTTGGCCTCCCCGCCCCCCCCCCAAGGCACACTCACCCCAGCCTAAGCCAACACCCAGAGGCCTCCCCCATGTCTACTCAGGTCCTCACTGACACACCAGTGGTGGACTCAGCTGAGGGGAAATTCGTGTCCTCTTCCCGCGCTTTGTCCCTGGGACTCTCCCCCCTCTGGCTGCAGGAGGCCTGTGGAGAGGAGGCTCCCAGGAGCGGATCCCCCAGAGCGCAGGAAGCCCTGCTGCTCCTGTCCAGACACCGCCTCTCACTGGGCTTCGCCTGACTCGGGGGCTCTCTGCGAGCTGCCTTGGGGCAGGAAGTGGAGCTAGAGTTGGAATGGATTTGTTGGTTCGATAATCTGGGGTCCGAGCAAAACCTCATGTCTCATTCTCTGACGCCATCCCTAATCGGACACCCCACCACCACCGACCCAGGTGCTGAAACGACCCGTCTCTGTGATTTTGGGGGCTTCTCCCTCCGCTCATTTCCTTCAGGGCAGCGTCTGAAGAAGACCCGCACCCGTGGAAGTTCACGAACGTTTGCCTGCACTCCGAGCAGAACCATCTGCCTGTGCTGAGCTGCTGGCCCCTGTTCTGGTCTCACGCTTGGGCCTCACTGGGTCCCGCCAAGTCTGAAATCCATGGAGACGAGGGGCCACCTCTCTGAGTGGACCGTGTCCCTGTGAGGTCACCTGCTCCTTCAGGCGCTGCCAGAATCAAGGTGGGGAGAAGTCATCCCAGTGTCCCACAGTCCCCAAGGCATTCCCTCCTCTCCCCACGAGCGAGCGAGGTAATCCTGCCAAGGGCTTCAGGCTTCCAGATAAACCAGCAAATGGGGGAGGTTGTTCGCAAACAACTTCTGTTTGTGCTAGCCAAAAAATCCTCCCTGAGGCCAGCCATAAAATGAACTGGAAACTTCCTGGGAGACAGTGGGAGCTATTTTGTGAAGGGGAGAAAGGGAACACAAAAAGAGTAGGTCAGCTGGAATTCCTGCCACAAAATGGTTTTTGTCCTGTGTTGAATCTTGTACAGAAGGAAAAGAGGAGTTAGGGGGGCTTTCTAAAGCACCAGCAGCGAGCTGGCAGAATCCCCTGCTTGTCTCCCATCCTCAAGTGAGAGCACAAGGCTGGGCAGAGCCCCTGGGCGGGCAGAGACCCCTGGCCTGGTGGCAGCTCCTGGGACCAGTGCTGGGTGGCCCCTCAGAGATATGGGAAGTCTGTGTGGGAACGGGAGGGAAAGCTTACCGTCTACCAGTGTCACTTGGGTTCTCAAGGTCCTCCCCCACCCTGTGAGCCTGGGGAGAGTGGCTGTCCTGGTACAGCTGTCCCCACCTCAGCCCCCTGCACTTCCTGCCAGGGACACACAGGACACGTAACCGCTCTTCTCATTCCTTTTATTTATTTATTTTTCAATTTTATTTGTAGGGAATATCTACCCCCCACACGNCAGAATCCCCTGCTTGTCTCCCATCCTCAAGTGAGAGCACAAGGCTGGGCAGAGCCCCTGGGCGGGCAGAGACCCCTGGCCTGGTGGCAGCTCCTGGGACCAGTGCTGGGTGGCCCCTCAGAGATATGGGAAGTCTGTGTGGGAACGGGAGGGAAAGCTTACCGTCTACCAGTGTCACTTGGGTTCTCAAGGTCCTCCCCCACCCTGTGAGCCTGGGGAGAGTGGCTGTCCTGGTACAGCTGTCCCCACCTCAGCCCCCTGCACTTCCTGCCAGGGACACACAGGACACGTAACCGCTCTTCTCATTCCTTTTATTTATTTATTTTTTCAATTTTATTTGTAGGGAATCTCTACCCCCACACAGGGCTCAAACTCACCCCCGGGAATCAAGAGTTTCGTGCTCTTCCATGAGCCAGCCAGGTCCCTCCGGTCTTCTCCTGCTTTTAAGAACTTCCCCCCATTCTCTTAATCATAAATATTTCCCATTATGAAACCCTTGCCCCAGATATCCCCCAGGATCACAGCCTACCTCAGGGACAGCTTCCACCCTGTCCCCAGCCCCAGATCCCCACTGACATTGACCTCATCCTTGCCTACATTCCACAGCCAAGGGTCATTGTGTTGTATGTCCTGTGCTGTGTTCTAGGACAGCAATTTGACTGATTCTATTCTCCAGGATATAAATATTGTCTCCTGCCCCCAAGCCCCCTACTTGTACGTGTTGGGTCCCTGTCCCAGAAGCAGACCCGGGAGAGGACCTTCAGCCCTCCATCCCCTCTGGGCTAAGTCCTAATGTTCAATTCACTGTCATGTGCCACCATGACATCAGTGTAACCGGGAGGGCCTGGAATGGTCCAGCGAATTTCCCACCTCATTCTGATCCTGTAGATAAGGTTCCCAGGGACCAGTCCCTTCCTCAAGGCACCAACGCAGATTGCCGTTCCCTGACCGCCTGGTATTATCCCTATGACCCAGTCCCAACCGCTCTGAAAACCCAGGGTCACCTAGTCTCTTCCTTCTACAGAGCCCGCCCTGCACAGTCTCTGTGTGATGATGCTGTCCCCACATGCCACCCCATAAGGCCTGTGTGGCGTGAGGNCATGAGTTGTCCTCCTGCCCCTGCCGTGAGAGGGTGGGACTGCTCAGGGTTGTCAGTCTCATCTGTCCACTGTCACACAGGCTGCTTTTGGTCATCTTCGTAAACGAGGCGTGGGAATCCCTCCCTCATCAATGGGGTGGGCAGGACGTGCACACCACCCTCTCAATCCAGGGGAGGACGCACGTGTCCTGGGAGCCATGAGGGTCCGCTGGCCTGGGGATCTTGCANCTTGCGGGGAGAGTCAGGGAGAAGCTGGAAGGGGTGCCTGGCTTTGGGCTGAGCCCAGCAGCTGGTGCTCTCCGTCTTCTTGTCGGAGCTCTTCAGGAATCACGATCAGGGGGGTTAGAGAACCCCTTCTGACTGTAAACTAGAAATGAGTCAGTATTCTGATGGAGCCAGATGGGTCCGAAGACAGCCTCTCAGAAATTGAGACATGGACAAGTTCACTTCTCTAAGGTGAGCTGCAGGGACGTGGTGCACAGGCATTAGAGAGAAACCGTTTCTGCAGAGGGGGCTCCCCACCCCCGGGACCGGCCCCTCCTGGAGCAGGACAGAGTATTGGCGATCTGTGCCGAGCAGGGCCCCGGGTGCCCTGGGGCAGAGAGCCGGAGCCCAGGCCTGGGTGCCAGGTCCCAGCTGTGCAAACCTGGCCAGGGTGCTGGCCTCAGTGTTCAAGCGCACAAAGTGGGGCGTGCAGTGCCCAGCACACAGGAATCAGGGGCACAGATGGGGGTGCTCCTCATGCTCTTGCCCGAGGCCTGGTTCTGGGGGAACGCTCAGATGAAAGTCATTATCCTTTGGAATCTTTGGAGCCTTCGGGCAGATGGAAAGTAAGAATAGTGTCGTGGAATAACCGCTCTGCTCTCGGGGGCTTTGCACACATTGCTGGTGAGGAAGCCCAGCAGGAAGAGCGTGTGTGTGAACTTGCCCTGAAGTCTCGGGGTCCAGTCTGGCCCCGCATTCAGCCTCCAGCCGAAGAGTTTGGACCGACCGTCCGTACCTTCCATGTCTCCACTTAGGATTGTTCAACTGCCAGTGGTGTGAAAGCTATACACTTTAAGTAGAAACTGTACTTGGTTGGTTTTTTTTTTTTTAAGATTTTATTTATTATTTATTTGAGAGTCAGAGAAGAGCCAGAGCATGTATGGGAGCGGGGGGAGGGGCCGGGGGAGAGGAAGAGAGAGAATCTCAAGCAGGCTCCACACCCAGCATGGACCAAGGCACTGGGGTCGCTCTCACGACCCTAAGATTATGACCTGAGCTGAAATCAAGAGTTGGACCATTAATTGACTGAACCACCCGGGTCCCCCAAATGGTACTTTGATTTTAAATTTGAATCTTTCTCTGGGTGGGGAGAGGCACTGGGACATGCCCTCCATGGGGGTGGAAGTGGCAGGCCACACTCCCAGTCAGCCCCGCTGACAGGAGGGTGACCACAGAGCCTGACAACCATTTGTCCCTGCAATCACGCTGTGACACCTTCATGACATTCGTCACTAAATTACAGGAGATATTGGACTCTGGTATAAAATGGGCTCACGTCAATGACTTTGCCCAACTATGGGCTGCTGTGAGTGTTCTGAGGGTCAACAGTGGGCCAGGCCAAGTGATGATAGGTAGTTGGTGAGGTGTGTATTCAATGGTCCCTTGACTTTGGATTTTGTGACCCAAGATGGGTTTGCTGGGATGTAACTTCATTGGATGTCAGGGAAGATCTGTGTTGGTTTCCTATTGCTCCTGAAAAACCTACCACCACTTAGTGGGTTAAAACAACACACACTTATTCTCCTCGTATTCCAGAAATCGAAAAATCTAAAATGAGTCTTATGTCGCTAAAATCCAGATGTGAGCAGTGCCGGATCCTTCTGGAGCTTCTGAGGGAAAAATCCTTTCCTTGCTTCTTTCAGCTTCGGAAGGCTGCTGGCATTCCTTGGCTTATGACCCCCTCCCATCGCCCCAACTTCTGCCTCCCTCACCACATTCCCCACTACGGACGAACCGATCTGCCTTCCTCCCATAAGGACCCTTGTGCTCAGTCGAGTCCCAGGCAGAAAATCCAGTCTCATGGCTGCATCTCCAGGTCCTTAATGACATCTGTTTACCCCCTTTCTGCAGGACAATATTTGCCAGTTCCAGGGGTTGGGACTCGGACACGTCTGCAAGCCACCCTGTCACAGACACACAGACACAGATATCTATGTGCACTAGTATGCATGTGCATATATATATATATATATATCTGAAAAGATTTATTTTCAGAAATGGAGTCACGTGATCATGAGGGTTGACAGGTCACATGTTAGGCCAGCCACCTGCAGCCTGGGCACGGAGCAGTCTTAGGGAAGAGTGTCTTCTCCTCCAGGACGCTGTTTTGGCTTTTCAGGCCTCCCACCGATTGGATGAGCTGCACTCGTGTTAGTGATGGGAATGTCTCGTCCTCACAGTCAACTGCTTGTCCACACCTAGAAAGATCTTCACAGAGACACCTGGACTAGCGTTTGACTCCATAACTGAGGACAGAGCCTCCCCAAGTGGACGTGTAAAGCTAACCATCCCTGAGGTGGACATTCATGTTTTCCATCCTGTCTGGGGCGTCTTCAGCCATTGTGTCTACGGCCATGTTTTCTGCTCCTTTCTCTCCCCTCCTGATTCTTCCACATGCGTCTGGGTGGGGGCCTGACGGTGCCCCGCATGCCTCTGAGGTGCTGTTCATTCTGATGCTTTTCTCCTTATCCTCAGATCGCATAGTCTCTATCAACCTGTTAAATATCTCTGGTTCCTTCTTCAGCCGGTCAAAGGTACCGCAACCCCTCTGGTGACTTTTTCATGGAAGCTGACCGTATCAACTCCAGAATTTCCATTCGGTTCTCTTTCGTACGTCTATCTCCTCATTGCTATCGGGGGAGCTGTCGGGTCCCTTCAGTTGCTGAACACACCCATAAGGGTTGCTTGGCCACCGTGGTTAAATCAGACATCAGGCTGTCTCACCACAAGGGTCTTTCCCCCAGCTTTACTGAGGGATAATGGACAATAAAATGATATCTGTTTAAGGGGGTACAATGTAATGATTTCATACTTTGTGAAATGATGACCACATCAAGCTAATTAATCACTTGGCACAATTACCTTTGTTGTGTGTGTGGTGATGAGTGAGGGATAGGCCGGGCTAGATAGGGAGAGACAGATAGGGGGCCACATGATCAGCCTCACAGAAATCCCAAAAATGCAGAGAGTAAGGAAACCAGAGATAAGGGAGCACTCCAGGCCCCCCTGCCCTAGGTGTCCAAGGCAGGAGTCTTATGACAGTCTTCTGTGGTCCATAGAAAATAACCGGACCTTAAAAAGAAAAAAGCCATTAAAGATGTTATTACCACCAATGGTGCTGCCAGCACAGAAGTGAAAAGATTTAAGTTGGGGGCACCTGGGTGGCTCCGTGGATTAAGCATCTGCCTTTGGTTCATGTCATGGTCTCAGGGTCCTGGGATCGAGTTCCGCATCGGGAACTCCCTGTTCAACGGGGAGTCTGTTTCTCCTTCTCCCCCCTGCTTGTGCTCTCTCTCTCTCAAATAAATACCAACCCTAAAAGCCCTCAGTGGCAACCCTGTCAGGACCCCTCTCACTCCGAAGAGCTTTTTCTATAGCCTTGCTTAATAAAGCTCTATTGCTTTCCTCATTCTCCATTGTCCGCGAGATTCCTTCCACGAAGGTCTTGTCCATTGTCCACGAGGGTGAGACAAGAACCTCGCTCTCCCGCTCCAGGGAGGGCACGCTCAGCTTCCCCCACGGCAGATGGCAAGCACACCGCGGGGCGTTCACGGCCGTCACCGGGCTCACACTAGCTCGTCAGCAAGGAGTCTGCTCCTCACTGAGCGTCGGAACCCTTTACCAACATCCCCCCACCCCCCTCACAGACTGTTTCCAGCACCACTTCTGTCCTGAGTGGGGGTCCCACGTGCCTGGGGCCTTTCTGGGACGTAACCGGACATTGGAGGTCAACTATGGTAGCAACTCTGGGGAGCGATTTCTGCTCTTTCGTCCCAGCTCCCAGTGCTTTGGGTGGTTGCTTTCTTGACTGTATTTCGTGACTTGCCTGGACATTTGTCATGAAGTTGACTTGCCCGCAGGGAAAAACGTCTGCTGTCTCCCCACAGAGGGTCAGCTGCGTGCACGCGCCCTGGGACCCGGGGAGGGTGGTTTAGCAGGACATTCCAGAACTGGCTCTTTCCCTCTTCCCTCTGTTAGGCTCTCCGCCTCTGGGGCTTCAAGCCAACTGTGAGGCTCCACTCATTACGGGCTAACGGCTAACGGCTCCATGATTTCAACAGGGCCTTGGGGCAGAAAGGGCGCCCCTGTTTGAACTTGCTCGATGTCTTTAGGGCTCTTCCCAGAGTTTTGAAATGATGGTTTTAAAACTATTTTTCACCTGTTAGGAGTGTTTCACTGGGTGGGGTGGGTGTGCAGTTCTTCCTCTGGGAAGGGATCCCTCCACCTGCTGTAACCTAGCATCCCGAACAGAAGAGATTACTTAAAAAAGAAATGGTAAGTTTAAAAAAAAAAGAAGAAGAAGAAAGAAAACCAAGTACGGGTTACTTGCAGCATAGCTCTTAAAGATTGGAGGAGAAGTACTTTCCTCTGCCCCTTTCGGCCAAACATGACAAAACAATGCAGACGTGTTTTATTTCTAAGAAATGAGACAACCCTGCACCAACTCTGTTGTGTGCTGTTGTGTTCAGGCCCGCACTCCCCAAAAGTCTAAGCATGTGTTCATTTCTCTGTGTTTATGGACTAGGAGAGAATCTGGAATAGGGTGGGTATGTTTTTTCACACCGTTCTTCAGTACTTCCCTTAACTGCGGCCAGCTTCTTTAGATGGGGACATATTCCCTAATTCACTTGAATCTCAAACGCCAAGGCTACGTAGGTCAGGCTTTCTTATTCCATTTACAACTGGGAAATTGAGATACAAGGAGCGATGTCCTCTTACTCAACTTGGCTCCCTCGGTCAAGCCAGTGGAGTGAGCTACGCCACGATCACTGGGGGGAAGGCAGGGCCCTGACTCCTGAGGCACTTTGTCCCCTCTGTACCCTGGGGCAGTGAGCCTTCGCTGGGCTGCCATTGGCTGCTCCTGTAGACCGCGCATATAAAGCCGGAATTCTCAGAGGCTCTGGACACCGGCGCCTCTGCCCTGCTTCCGCCAATCCTTGGAGCTGCGAACAAACGCGGAGATGGGTCGATGCCTCCTGCTGCTGCTGCTCGTCCTGTCCTCACAGCTGGACTTCCTACAAGGTGGGCCACTGGGGAGCGAGGGGAGGGCCATGAGGACTGCCGGGGATCTGGGCGAGTGGGGGTGCCAGGCCAGGTGAGACTTCTCCCTCGGACTCTAGATCTCCCTGTCTTGTCCTGACTTACACCCAACCAGTAGCATTACCACGGGGCTACTATTCAACCGGAGACATCTTATTTTGTAGGGACACATTTCAATGCCTTTCTGCTTGTCACTTGGTTTTTCATAACTTCATCTCCTTAAACACACTTCAGGCGGATAGGTGTTGGTCCTCCCTTGGTGGCACCTCAGATTTCAAGTCTTGGGTTATCCCGTGGCATCAGGATGGCTTCTCACCCCAGATCTGGCTCCGATGTCTGGACCCATGAGGTCACATTGCACCCAGAGGGAATGAGAAGGTTTTCCACTCACCTGCTGAAACTTGCAGAAAAGCAGGACTTGTGTCCAACTGCTCTTTGAATGGCCTGAGGAGCAAGGAAGGGCGACTGGCTTGGGATTGACCAGGTGGTTGGGAGAGGGCCAGGGGGTGTTCCTGCCGCAGCAAGGGCCTGTGTGTTTTGAACCTCGCCCCCCCGCCATGCCACTGGCCGGAACCCCAGGGCCCGGATGTGGGGCAGAAGGGAGCAGACTGGAGAGCTGTCCCCGGGCACACATCAAGGAATGGAGTCAGACACTCTAACAGTGGGAACAAAGGTGGGTTGCGTCCCATTGTGGGCACTTAGATTGGATCACGAATTATTCTTCAGCGGCTTCACCGAGTTCCCACGCGCTTGCTGACAGGCAGCCGGGCCACGGTTTGCCGAGAGCCGCTGGGTTCCTCATCACCTTCCACGCAAACTTCTAGAATGCAGTTACTCTACCTGCGTGTGCGTGCGTGTGCGTGCGTGTGCGTGTGCGTGTGTGTGCGTGTGCAGTTACGTAGTAAGGAATCATTTATACTTGATCCACACGCATAGACACACACACTATACAAGTGTGTGCACACGGGGTACAGTTAGTCTCGTAGTGACACTGTCACCACAAACCATGTGCTTCTATGTCCATGTGAACTCTAACACTGAACCGATAATAGCATTCGGAAAGGTCAGATGTTCGACCCTCTACAGAATATGCGTCCACAGCTTTGATTGGATCCCTGGCTTGAGTGCAAAGTGGGCAGATCGCCGGTGTCACCGGCACCCCTGCTTGCCACAGCCTCCCTCCGCCCGCGCCCTCAGCCTAGTGACAGTCGAGGTGTGACAGTCGAGGTGTGTTGGTGGGTGTGCGTGCACTGGAAGACTCACAAGACGAACGATGCCAAACGAATCGAGAAAACACTCGTTTGATCTA